>NC_137008.1:60659674-60962174 GCF_032717465.1 Coenobita brevimanus
ACTTCATGATCTGTACTACTCCATGATGTTTTCAAATCCTTTGGACTCGCCCCAGAGCAAATTTTTCGAAACGTTTTATCTTTATTGAACGGCCAAAGCAAGGCTACAGGTACTCAATATTATAATACTGGAGGCAAAAATAAGTACATTTTTTCACCAACTTTTATCCAGTCACGATAAGACTGGTAATGGTAATGGTGGCGCCTGGTGACAGCACCTGGGCGGCATGTGTCTACCTGGCACAGGACACAACACTAGGCTGCTCTGTCCGAGCCTGGGATATAAACCCCCTCCCCTATCTAACACCACATCAGTTAGTTACTGGTAACTCATTGATTACTGCTTACATGGTCGCGACTCACTGCCTATTCACTCCCAAGTATCACCGCTATATATACGGTTTACATCAGCTTCAGTGAGGGCAATAGAAAATTGAAAATTTGTTCAGGGTATCGATATGCCGTACATGATGATGAGCCTATAAGTGTTGTCATATATGTTATACATCGTGGCTGCTGTTGCTATACAGTTCATTGATCAGGCCCGGGTGGAGGTGGCCGCACAGCTAACAGAAGAGCAGTGCTGGGAGTGTCTGTCAGCTGGCCGCCGCCGATCGATTTAACTCAGTAACCACGTCACGCTGTGAATTAGGCTTTTTTTTTTTTTTTCTCCTGCTCTGCTTATCGGTCACCAAAAAGAATTACATACTTTCGTATTTTTTTCACATGATGTGATGAAGGGTTATTTGAAATAAACTGCATAACCCTCATAATTCTGGGTTTTCTTCTTTTTGACAAAACCAAATATGGTACACTGTGATCTGGGCAAAGATCGCGTGTTGATACCATGTTATATATTCAGGAGTGGCGGAGGACTGTGGTGGAAGCCGAGCTGCTTCCCGCGCTACCTAGCAGACGATACGTGGAGCGCGTCGTCTGCTAGCCAAACCCCAACTAAAAATAACCCACCCACCACTCTGTTTTACTCAAATAACACTCACTCTCAGCTACACCAGTGCCGACATCACTCCCAGTTTTAAAATGGTTCATATACCTGTAGTGTTTCGACCGTGCCTTCTTCATTCAAGTGACAGTTCGGCTAGCGTCTGTCTGGACGTGATGCGGGCTGCACTGACACTTCTCACCCATTTATCGACCTCGTTCACGGCATATTCTCTTGTAATAAAACACATTCCAATGTGATATCGTGCATCTACGAGTCATGTGGTTCCCTTGTTTTCTTATAAAATGTACTGTATAGTCCAGAAGTGACCTGACTTACCTTCATCGAGCAGAGTGAAGGAGATCGAGCTTCACCCCGACACCAGACTAGCTACCACTGCAGGGCGAGGACGGAGCCACCTGGTGGCGGCCGACCCTACCACTCCCGCGCCTCTTACAAACTTGCCACCACCCAGGCTGCACTCCGTTCTCACTCCAGCATAAACCAGCTACAACCATCACTACATCCTTCCTTCTCAGACAAACTGCTCATTAATCATGATAACGAATCTTAAGGAACATTTTACTCTACTGTAAATATTAAAACTATAAGCAGCTTCACCCAGGCCGCCTTCATATCATTCTCAGACACATCTGTCCACCAGTTCCTGAATTCAGCAACACTGCCCCACTCCTACACACCTGCTGCTCATTTAAATAATGTTGCCGTAGAATCGCAAACTCTTCATTTCTGTGAGGGCGGGGCAAGTAAAACTTCTGACCGATCCTCCACGGCCTCCAGTGTTAATATAGAATCAAGCACATCGAGATCAATAGTTCATTTAAACTCTCATAATTGTGTCAAAAGAATAATTAGCGTTCTTGTCCAACTAAATCAGTAAGTAAAGATGTGTCTCCTCATGCGTCCGGAAGCCTAAATGTGAAAACTGCCCTTGACTGTAGGCCTATCTATCTGTTTACTGCCCCACGCCGCATCCTGTTACGGCACCTCCAGGCATTTCTGTCCTTATTAAGCTATGACACCTCCCCCACGATACACCACCCACTTAGGGAAAAGCTAAAAGAAATTCTGATGTGGTCTGGTCATCCGGAGAAAATGGAGAGTGAGAAACTGATCAAGAGAGCATATTGTAAGAGTGAGGTGCCATGGACGACAGGAGGTGAGGGAAACTGAGAATGATAAGGAGAGAAAAGTGCGAGTGAATGAACGAGATGGTAATGTGTCGTGGAAGGAGGTATCGTTATCGAGTAGGGGGCAGGCCAACCCTCACAGGATGGAGTATCAGGCAATACAGAGGGATAAAGACAGACAGACTGCCTTTTTGCCACTTCACCTGCATACAGTAACTTGAAACTGCCGTCGCTCAAACACTGACCTGTGACCTTTATGTGTGGTACCTAAGCTCACCCTTGTCGTAATGCAGACAAACATTTGCACCATACAGAAGACAGTATGGAAAGAACTGAGACCATATTCACAAACTTCCGAAAATCGCCCTCCTGTAATCAGTAACTGTCCTTGCAGGAAGAACAAGAGACCTAGGAAGACAACACATTCCACTTTCCTTGTCTTTCCGAGGAAAAAAATCTCAAAGACTACAGTGATTTCACCTTAGATTTATGAATCAAGTCCTGGCTATTACGGTCCGGCTCTTGATTCTTTGGTGCAGGAGAGGGACGCTTTCACGTAGTGGCACCGGTATAGTTGGGCGGCTTCGCTACCTGGTTATACAAACATCCCTGAACAACCTCTCTATCCTCCAAAAGGAGGAGGAGGGACTGCAAGGTGAGGACAGTTTCAGCCTGCAGTCCACCGGGTTCACGTTTCAGATGAACCCATGGCTACAACAACAACTACAACTACTACTACTGCTGCTGCTGCTACTACTACTACTACTACTGCTGCTGCTGCTACTCTGATGCTTTTCCTGCTCTTCCAGAAAAAAAAAGTATATATATATATATATATATATATATATATATATATATATATATATATATATATATATGAGAAGGATTTGGTCGTTAGTTTGCTAATGAATTTCTACCTTGGAATTGCTCTCACTAGATCATCAGCTTCTCATCAAGTCCTGGGGCCATATTCCAAGTAGCACTGGAGGCTTCGTAGCATCTGCTTCTTGGGAATTAATTATACATTTTACACCCTGATACCCTCTTTAATGTCACACGTATATTTTTAGTATCAACACAGTCTGCCTCTGTAAAGCACAAGAGGGGTAAAAGGTGTCACTTGCAATGTAAATGGCCAAAGAAGTGCTAAGAAGCCTCCTATGCCATCTAGAATACGACTCATAACCTATTCATCAATGGCCAGACAATTAACCCCACAGTTTATTCGGGATGGTCGTGGCGAAATCGGAAAGCATGAATAATAAATGAAAATATGTTTGGTCCAGTTCACTTAAAGCATTGTTGACACAATAAATACATAATAAAGCTTGCATTAGTAGGCATTAACAGAAAACACACACACACACACACACACACACACACACACACACACACACACACACACACACACACACACACACACCAAATCTGAAAAAAAAAAAAAAAAAAATCTTTGACGGAGGTGAGAACGGGATAAGTATCTCATGTCGCGCAGAGAGCTTCATGCGTGCCAGGAACGCCAAAAAAATGCCCAGTAGAGAGTGAGAAAAATGATATGGCGGCGTGGAGCAGTAGCAGGTGACAGATGAGAGATAAGAGTGAGATTGATGACCTTAGTTGGCGCTTGAACCCTTACACCTGACCCTGTATTTATGAACACCCCTAAGCTTAACATCTTCAGTCCTTTGGTGTATTTTCCATCATGATCAAGCTACCACAAGATGATTTTATTCAATTATTTTATTCAAGGGATAGCCTGTCTAACCCCTCTAATTTCAAACGTCTCTACTAAACCGGATAAAATCGTCTAGAGATGGCACGAATAAAATTACAACACGCCATCGGGCTGGAGAGGTTAATGAGGATCCAAACCAACTATTGCGATAAACGGGTCTCCATAGCAGTAAGATAGTATCAGAAAATATACTGTTTGTCCGTATTTTTCAGGTTCGTTAGTTTCGATGTGATGTATTTAGTTCCTACGTCAGTGAAGATGAAAGTATAAACGAATAATATCATGCACGACTTGTGTTTAGAGAAGTTTTGAATAATCCCTTAAGGCTAGGATGCGGGTGAAATTGGCATCCTAGGAAATACGTGTAGAAATGACGATAAGAGGAGATCCAGTAGAGACCCGCATTCTCGTCGGTCAAGAAGGCTGCTTAACATCTCTTCTATGCCGTTTTACTTCTGCGTGATTCGGTAATATTGCAGTGTATGTAACCCCTTCAGTAACAGACGCCTTCCCCAAACTGAAAGAAAATCGTCTGTAGGTAACAAGAATAGAAAAATGAAAAAAAACGTTCGCAGGGGAAGGAGGGTACAACACACTAACCCCTTCACTGCGATGACTTATTAGTTTTATCTTGCTACCTACAGACAATTTAAATCGTCCCTCGTTAAGAGATGTTAATAAAGGCTATATCAAACCCCTCCAGTAAACAAAAAATCTCTCCTGAACAAAATAAAATCGTGAAAACAGCATTAAGGATAAAAAGAAAAAATAATCGTGTGAAGGGACGTACACAGCATTAATTTCACGCGTCTGGCGAAGGAGTCAACACCCGCCCTCCGACGTGACATCCCCTTACGTAAGAGAGAGAGAGAGAGAGAGAGAGAGAGATGTATTCTAATCACCTCAGGAGCTTCCCAGGCACCTCTTCCTTGCCAGTCTATATCCCCATGTGACGCTAATATCCTCGCTTGATTTAATTATGCAAAACATGTTGGTATTTAAACGTTAAAAACAACATCCCGGAGAATCGTTCTTTCACTCTAACGATGCATATTTCAAACTGTTCTTCATGTTTGGAGACGATCTTAATCACCTTTAGTTAGACATATCAAACTACAGGGGTTAGGTAGTCTGAATGCTGCAAGAGGATAATAATAATAATAATAATAATAATAATAATAATAATAATAATGGCAATAAATCATAGGACTGAAAGTGTTAAGGTGTAATATAGCAAATAAATCGCTAAAACAACGGTGTTACAAAAGCCTCCCAAGTCCAAGGGAAGACGTGCCTGAGCCAGACCGCAGAGAAGGGGGGATAGGGGGTTGGTGGCGGCCCCTGGCACTCACAGGGAATAAACATAGCCACTAAGGAAATTTATCCTGTATACAAAAAGCTACACAAATTTTCACGAATACACAGACTACACTGACCTTGCAGCTCGACTGTCGTACGTTTGGCCAAAGTTTTATGGGCAATGAGAGGGAAGGCAGGGAAGGAATTGTAAGGGCTTGTGTAAAATGTGTATAAATCGCAAAGAGGGAGGCTTTCCCCTAGCCCAGCCACTCCCCCTGAAAAGTAAATTGGCAGGAAATGAAGTGAAACATCAATCACTAAGACCGAAATACTCTGTAGGGAAATTCTGAAGAGTACCAGCGGAAAAGGAAAGAAAATCCCACGGTAAAACTACTGGTAACCATCTCCAACAGAGGCAGTTCATCCACAGCATCTTGATCATCCGTTCATACCTATTTATTTTTTGATAACTGTTCCACTATTACCATCATTGCTGGTTCGACAGAGCCATTAAAAATACAGTGTAAATGACAGTGATGGTATGGGCAGGTGTTTGGAAGGACCAAAAGAATCACCAGCTGTTCCGACCGCTATTAAAGCCTCTGTTTCTGGCTATGACCGGTTAGAGAGAGAGAGAGAGACAGACAGACAGACAGACAGACAGACAGACAGGGGGAGAGTGCCTCAAGACATGTTATTGCAACTCGATTAATCTGCAGTCTTAATCAAGCTTAGTCTCACTCCCATGAACGAATTGGAGCAGTTCATAAGAGGAAGTGCAAAATCGTCCCTCTCAAAAACAATTACATAACACAGCCATAATCAAGATCCGTTCAGTTGAAGAAGCCTGGCCACATTGTGCTTTAAAGCGTGGAGGTCTTAGAAAAGATGAAAGATAAATGAAAACTGTCAGAAATGATTAGTTGTGAATAAGAGGAGACTGTCTGGGTGGCATGTGCATTCACCAGTAATTTTCCCCCATACCAACCATCCCATTCTCTGACATTTTCGTAAAGTCGTGCTTCCCTTAACGTAGTAGGCTTTATGGCACATATATTATTCTGCATATTGGCTTACGACGCTGTATTTTTTCTTGCGTGTTGTTCATGGCTTTCCTTTATAGAAGTCCACTGTACTGTGTATACGGGAAAAATTACGTGCCATATAAGGAAAGACACCGTTAAGGAAAAGGTGTTATTAGTAAGCTTTTTAAGCTGACGAAAATACGAGTCTTCATAAGTTTCTCATCGTCCTTTCTATCACTTTTTTTTTTTTCGATTATCTTATTTTATTTGGGGATCCATCCTTCCATATTATTTCACAGGCACGTCTCTCACTATTTATGTCCCCCAGGCATCATCCACGCCGTTATTGTACGTTAGCACTGGAACTGATATACTGTCACGCAATGCCTTACTTATCCTGACGTTTACATTCCTGTTACTGACCTCAGTGTCCCTGCCCCATTCCCTCTTTCTTGCAATATCAGGATACTTTCAGCTCATCCTTCATACTAACATCTTTGTTCACAACACGTCGCAGATACCTGAACACGCTTAAAATTTTCGTTTCTGTATCATTTAACCTCATCCCATATTACTCTATGACTCATCCAAATACAATCACTTTTGATCTTACCTACTATACTTTTAGATCACGTTTTTCACATTCATTGCCAAATTTCTCTACCGAAACTAACTTCCTTTGCTGCCATGGGCGAGAGTTACTCAAGACCATTTCCTTCTTGTAGCTCAGATTTGTTTTTGCTAGAAATAAACGAGACACGGAAGGTTTTGCACTCGTTTCCTAGTCCTGCCTACAGTGCTCAATCTTACCAGCGACAGGGAATTGATAATAAGTTTGTGGATAAAGGTCAAGATTTTTATTGCCCAGCTCTGACGTTATCTTGTCTTTCGTGCAAAAACATATCTTATTAACGTTGGAGAGTTGATTTAAGTTTGTTATAGTATTTTCACCATACCTTGGCTCAGATATTCAGCTTAAGTCATGTAGCTCATTGGCAGAAAAAGACAGTATTATGCCTCTACATCATATCCATAGAACTTTTCTGCGACTAGCATTGTATTCTGATGATACAACTCAGCATTCAAGATGGAGAGACAACAATTTTAGGCGAAATCAGAGTTAAAAGAAAAAAAAAAAGTGTAACGAATCTACCTCTAGCACTGCCTCCTCAGCAAGCAGATGATGCAGTGCTGATGGGAGATGAGGAGTGACGGGATCGATACCTTTCAAGTATTCATCAGTCTTCTTTTTGAGTGTACCTGTGCTTGGTGGAAATTACCCGAGTTATTCTGCCTCTCATCTGAGCCTGCCACTCCTGTGAACATCTCTCTTCTGAACGGTACGTTTCGTGAACGTGAATCTTATCTGAATGTACCTCTATCTGAAACATACCTCTCATCTGACCATGACCTTCACCTGAATGTCCCTACCTTCTGACTCGTTGATTCGAGGAATTCTTTGTGTGAAAAGATTTTTTTTTTTTTTTTCTAGATTCACCTCTTTATTACAGTGAGTATTCATTTGGTGTATCACTCCTACCCCCAGATGATTTTTCTACTTGCTCAAGAAGGGAGCTTCGTTATGAAAGGGTTAATCACTTAGGAGAAGCAAAGAATGGTATCGCTCCAACTCTTCCCTTTTCGTCAACAGGTATATAAGTGTAAATGGACTGAGTCGTTGCTATACACACTCGTTGAGACTTCCCAAGGATTTCATATTTTGCTAGTGTAGAACATTATATTTTGGTGTTACAAAACTTTGTCATACTAAAATATAGTGTTCTAAACTAGCAATGGAAAGAAAAGTATATCTCCAACTTTTCCATTCTCGTCAAAAAGTATCCACGTGTAATTGCATTCTTTTATGCACAAGTAATTATTCACAATCGTTGGTGCTCAATACCGAGAACTGTATCTTCACACGAGACTCATGAAGCATTAATTTAGAGCACTAAATATTACTATTATAAAAAACACTGAAACAATAAAAAGAGTTCTGTCAATTTTACCCTCTTCGATAGCAAGTATGCAAGAGTCAATGAATCCTTCCGTGCACTAATCATCATTACTTGAATTTGTTGCAGAACAATGCTCGCAGTCGTATCCTTGGTCATAACGCATGCTTTTTTTTTTTCATATTTAAAAACTGCATTCTAGTTTATTAATGCATTTAGTAGATACAAAGACCAGCACTGTGGTAACATATCCTTGCACGTCAGCACACATCCAAGCGTCAACTGATTCCTCCGTGCACCAGTCATTCTTAAACACATTCTCTGCAGCTCAGTCCTGGGAGCTGTATCCTCATATTTAGAATATATACCAAGTTAGTTCAGAGCAATGCACTTCAGTTTTCTGGTGCACTAAGACACTCACAAAGGGAAGTATTGCGGCAACTTTCCTCTTCTTGTCAGTTAGTACCCAAGTATAAATTAAATTTTAATGCAACAACCTTCACCACACACACTCGCAGCCATATCATCACTGTCATTTTACACAGTTGCATTTTAATATCTTAATATCCTCAGTACGATCAAGCCATTCTTATTTCATTCATGTTAATGCATTCTCTCTCTCTCTCTCTCTCTCTCTCTCTCGTTAATACTCACCACTAACCAGCACCAGGGCACCAACACTCACCTGAAGGGAAAAAATAGCAAACATAAACAATCATAACGAAATTGCTGACAAACAACATCTGATCCTCCTTTGTGTGTGTGTGTGTGTGTGTGTGTGTGTGTGTGTGTGTGTGTGTGTGTGTGTGTGTGTGTGTGTGTGTGTGTGTGTGTGTGTGTGTGTGTGTGTGTGTGTGTGTGTGTGTGTGTTCAAGATGCTCATTTCTGTGTACCGTTGTCTTCAAAGGCATGTACTGCCGGGCCATCCTTTGTTTGTTGACACTCATTGTCCTGTGGGCCAGCTCTCCCTTCCACCCCCAGGCCATTACCCTCTAGTATTCATTGTAGTCTTCTCTGCGATGGTCAGACTATTACCTCTTACGATTCATTCCATTGTCACTCCATTTTCCTTCATCAGTCATTTTACTGTCACTCCATTACCAATTATTCTTAATTTTATCGTTACTCTATCACCCTTCATTATTCATTCTATCTCCAGTCCATTGTCTAATTATTCATGGTATTGTCACTCTCATTCTATGCTTTCTTCTATCATCATACCCTTGCCCTCTGTTCTTTCTTCTGTCATCATACTCTTACCCTTAATTCATTCTTTACCATTATACCCTTAACCTTTACTATTCATTCCATCCTCACTTCATAACCCTTAATTCTTTAATCCATCCTCACTCCATTACCCTTTATTCTTTGTTACAAGCATCTGTGTGATCCACAGTTCTTGTGTTTTATTGATGCTGTTTGAAATATTTTATTTCTCATACAAACTCCCCAACTGAAACGATTAAACTGAAGTGGAACTGTAAATTTGGAATCATCTTGAAATTCTTTGTATTACTGAGAACGTATTTTGGGAAGCCACAGAAAACTCAGCCATGTCTACTGCTAAACTCACTGAAAAATGCAGGACCGCACTCTATATGCTGTTTAGAATCTGACTTGCAGAACTTCGTGCTCCTGCTGAAACATCTGCTTTCCCTCCACGGTAAGTCAACAAAGTAGGCACCTGAAGTCACAGAAACTGAACAGTAAACTTGCTAATCATGTTAATGTTGCTGTTGTACTTTGTCTTCACTGTAAACAATGCAAAGTCTGCCGTTGAATAAACTGTCTAAGCCTTAGATAGTAGGGTACAGTATATCAATGTCAGCCTGTCTAGCCCAGCCTAGCTGTGTAGGCCAGTGAAGTTCTCAACTCGTTACGGGCAGGCCAGGCGGTACTATGACGGCCTCAACACAAAACTGAGATACGCAAAGTTGAACAGAGTTTGAATTGCTGCATGGAAGTTGTGGAACAGCCTTTCTGAGTTCGTAATTACCTCCGCCAATGAGGTTATGTTTTTGCCAGCATTGGTTTGTTTGTCTGATTGTCTGTTTGCCAGACTGCTCAAAAAGCTATGAACGGACTTTGCTGAAATTATTTGGAGGGGTAAGGTATGGCCCAAAGAACAATCCATTAGATTCTGGTGGTGATGCGGATCATCATCCGGATCCAGGAATTTTTTAAAGGATTCTTTACCCTTGCCGAATAGTGGCAATTTCAACATTTTTGTTCCTAACTCGATAAATAATGCCTACAATGCGTGTACAAAAATTACATGAATCATCTCCATAAGCTCTACCACACACACCGCCATGGTGGAGGTTTGCAGTCCCGGATTGCTGTTGTTCAGTGTGTGTGTGTGTGTGTGTGTGTGTGTGTGTGTGTGTGTGTGTGTGTGTGTGTGTGTGTGTGTGTGTGTGTGTGTGTGTGTGTGTGTGTGTGTGTGTGTGTGTGTGTGTGCGTTTGCATAGTTTCAAGCTCTGTGTGAATCGTGTACTTATTACTTATTTTATTTATTTATTTATATTCTTATATTATTTATTTCATTTTTTTATTTATTTATTTATTATATATGGTGGATGTGTGTGTGAGGAAGAAAGGCATGGAAGTCGGTGAGGTTTGTGGGGAATGACAAGAGATCGAGCTGGCTGGATGAATGTTGTGAAAAGAAGTGCATGATCAGGGATTTGGCACCCCTATATAACGTGACAGCATTCGGACTGACTCTATCGAATACGTTTACGTGAAGCTACAGAATGTGGTGAAAGTTTTTGACGTATCAGATACAGCCAGGATTCCGGGGGCTTGAATGATGAGAGAATGGAAGCGTGGCCCACTGGAGTGGGCAAACTTGGGCTGTCTGGACGGTGCTACTCCTCACCCTGCCCTAGGGTGGGAAAGGAAGTCCGGATGATGAAGATGATGATTATTATTATTTTTATTATTATTATTTATTTATCCATATTTATTTATTCATTTTTAACTGGTTCTGTCTGGCCTTGGTCTTCTGTTACCCTTTCTTTCCGTCGTCTTAATGTTCAGAGTCATTTTTTATTTTTCGTGCCCTTTTTGCATTGTTCAGGGGACAAGGGGTGGTGTTCATCATCATCATCATCATCATTATCATCATCATGACCCGTTTCCCAACCAAACTAAGGGGTGTGTAATATAAACAATCATACATTAACCGGGTGAGGGGTGGGGAGGCAGTGGAGGTCGAGGAGCGGTATTTTCTCGTGGGCTTAAGTCTCCATAGAAGTTTTTTTAATTTGCGATTTGTTTTGCATGTCAAGCCTTGATATCCTCCTGTTTGTAATTCTTATCTATTTACTACATCCATAAACTAAAAACATCTTCTATGTAGAAATAAAGTAACTGGTTAGGAAAAGGTGCCGGGAGCCATATAAGTCCTAAGACCACGAGAATCATGTGACCAGTGCTGAGACGCTGACTGATTAGTACTATAAGAAAAATGTGGCGATGATCCTCCTAAGGCCGCCACAACATAACCCAGAACCGTATTTTCACTGCTTAAGAGGGTGCCTTGGCAACTTTTTCTTATCGGTTTGTTACTGTATCTAGTACTTCAGTATATCCTTGTATGTCATTTTTGCAATCTGCCAGTATGAAAAATGCACAATTAACATACAGTATTAGAGAATATTGAGCTGTAATATGTAAAATAAATAGTTAAGGAGGGGATACTAGTCTGTTTTTGTTCTAACCTGGCCCAGATTATCGTCCTGTCCCAGCTTATTTCACATATCTCAGTGGCAGAAAAAGACAATCTTATGGCTCTACATTCTTTTTATAGCCCTTTTTCATGACTAGCATCATATTTTAATGTTAATCCACTCTTACAACTCGGCATTCAAGATAAAGAAATGGCAACTTTAGGCCAAGTTAGAGTAAAAGGGGTATAGTAAGTTTCCTATGGTGGTGAGAACACGGTAACTAATGACTGCCTAACAGGGAGTTGGAAGGTATGGCGGGGTGGCGTCTGAGTGGGGAGGCGCGGGTGGGCCTAATGCACTCAAGAGACGTATCTATAAAGTTACCTAAGCTTAAGGGTATGAGAGAATACTCGTTTGTAATTTGGCTTTCACTCATACCAAACACTTCTCAATCTAGAGGCAATATCAGCATGAAAAACTACGAAAAACGAAACTATCTGTAATAAATGGTCACTGTTATAGAGACTTGTATATCCTGTAAACTGGCTGGGATCCTTTATGTGATCCCAGGGCTCTCTTTGGATACAGGCAGAGGAAGGAGGGATGGTATATGGAGGGTCTACAGTCATAGGGAATAAGGATGAGGGCAGGGAAGAAACAAAGTGAAACAGCGGTAGGTCGGTAGGTGTGGTGTAAGTTTAGTTAGAGAGAGAGAGAGAGAGAGAGAGAGAGAGAGAGATGGTTAGATGGAAAGGTATTTAGACAGTCACAGAGATACACATGATAAATATTGCCTTCCATTCTTATACTATGCAGTCAGTGGAATGACTCTATCTTGTAGGTGCAGCGAGATCAAGTTAATCACATAAATCTGATGAGGCATGGTATAGTGAAGCAAGGTGTGGTGAGGCAGGGTATAGTGCAGTAGGGTTTGGTGAGGTGGAGCGTGGTGAGGCAGGGGGGGGATAAGGAAGGGTATGGTGGGGCAGGGTGTTGTGAGGTAGGGTGTGTTGAGGCAGGATGTGGTGAGGCTGAGTATATTAAGGCAGGATATGGCGGTGCGGCGTGTGGTGAGGCAGGGTATGGTGAGGCAGGGGCCTGGCTCCCTGCCACCAGACACAATCTTCCGGGCTCAAGGACCTGATCGGACCACCATGCTACACAGTCAGGACCAACACCTCTGCCAACACCACTGTCTTCCACCACCACTGTCTTTCTTCTCCATGCCAACACAACTGTCTTCCTCTTCCCTGCCAACACCACTGTCTTCCTCTTCTCCGCCAACGCCACTTTCTTCCCCCATCATTGTCTTTCCTCTCCATGCCAACCCAACTGCCTTCCTTCTCCCTGCCAACACCACTGTCTTCCACCACCACTGTCTTTCTTCTCCATGCCAAAACAACTGTCTTCTTCTTCCCTGCCAACACCACTGTCTCCTCTTCCCCGCCAACACCACTTTCTTTCCCCATCATTGTCTTTCTTCTCCATGCCAACATCAGTCTTCCTCTTTCATGCCAACACCACTGCTTTCCCTCCACCACTGCCATCCTCCTTCCTGCTAACACCACTGTCATCACCACTGTCTTTCTTCTCCCCACCAACATCACTGTCTTCCTCTTCACTCCCAACAACACTGTCTTCCGCCCTTTCCCCATCACTATCTCCCCACCACGGCCTCCCTTTCACTGCCAACAATACAGATATATTAACGGAACTTCTTTTCTCACTGCCAACATAGTCTCCTTCAACCACTGATCTCTCTCTCTCTCTCTCTCTCAACACCAAAAATATCCAGCAAAAACCCCCCACACTTCTGCCAACACCTTTAATGCAATGACGTCTAGCCTATTTTATTCTTGTTACCGCCAGACGATTTTTTTTAACACTTATGAGAGCTTTTCCGAACCGCAGGGGTTAGATATAGTGCTCACTGGCCCCTTCAAGTTGAGAGATCTTTTCTGACGTTGAATATAATCGTCTGGGAAAGCAGGAATAAACTGAGAAAGGCGTCACCGTAGTGAAGGGCTAAGCTCTACCCCCAGCTCTCTCTCTCTCTCTCTCTCTCTCTCTCTTTCTCTGACCTATGAAATTTCCTTCAGGCTTTTCAATCGTGCAGAGTGCTGTTTTTAGCTTTTTTGTTTCCCCCTTTACGGCGTATAGCAGGAAAGTCAGGAGGGTAGAGGAGAGAGAGCCTTTTGTTATACCATCCTTTTCATTTACTTTGCTGATTATTTCCTCCGTCAACGAAGTTGGAGGAGGTTATGTATTCACCTATGTTTGTTTGTTTGTTTGTTTGTCCACAAGATATCTCCAAAAGTTTTCAACGAATTTCAATGAAATTTTGTGGAAGGGTGGGACATGGGCCAACAAAGAATTAATTAAATTTGGGGGCGGATCCGGATCCTATGTATCCCTCACAATATCTCCAAAAGTTCTCATTGAATTTTGTGGAAGAGTGGGCCATGGTTCAATGAACAGTTGATTAAATTTGGGGGCGGATCCGGATCTTATGTATTCCACACGATATCTCCATGGATCCGGATCCAGATCCTTTGTAATGGCATTGGCACTGGCGAAGGCATGCGCTCTCTGAGTGCTTTCTAGATGTATATGCAGTATTGTTATGCTCTATTCACTCAAACTTGGCCAAAAATTGGCACTTATCCATCTTGAATGCTGAGTTGTATGAACAGATTAACAGTAGAATACGATGTTTGTTACCAGTAAGAGCAACGGAAAGGATGTAGAGCCGTAGGAATGTCTTTTTCTACCACTGAGCTACGTGAAATGAGCTGAAAAAATAAAAAATAAAAAGTCGAAACTCGTTGCCAAGTTATAGTGAAAAGATTATAAGAGGCATACTCGTATTAGTGTTAGTATTTTTTTTTCCTCCACTGAACAAAATCGTTTGGTATTACACTAAATATAACTCGCAGATGGGTTAATAGCTAAATATAAATGCTGAAGACTTTCATAGCCAAGATTTCTCTCAGTTGACTAAAATCTTATGGACTTAGCCTGAAAAGAATACCTAGGTGTACTAGTCGCGGCGAAAGGGTTAATTTATATTCGGAATGTATGTCTGTGCAATTCTATTTAACTCTCAAACAAGCACTATAGTAGCTTCACCTTAACTTGATTAGAATTTTCATCCTTTCACAGCGTATCTCACGTACCTCAGTAAATGAGAGAGAGAGAGAGAGAGAGAGAGAGAGAGAGAAGTGTTCCGGCTCTAAATCCCTTCCATCGCATTTCTTCATGGTTGGCATCATATTCCTGTATTAATCAATTGTTGCAACCCAGCACTCACGATAAATAGACGGTAATTTTCGGCTTAGCTAACGTAAAACGAATATACCTAAACCGCAACATCCTGCCTCACGTAACCACAGACCTCACCGCCCTGGCCAAAAGGAACCTACACGCCTTACACAACCCACTAATGCCATCACAAGGCTATCCGGACAACAGCAGAGGACTTGGCGCATCTCGTGCTCCTTCTTTAACCCTTTAACGACAAAGAATTTCCCTAAGCTGGATAAATGTGCTTGCGGTTAAAAGGATGTACGTGAGACATCGCTGGTGAAAGAGTTTAGAAAAATGACCTCTACAATCAGCTGTGTGCAGATCATCATATATTTCCTGGGTGTAATAATCTTCCCCCTGTGTTTTAGTCATAACCTAACTGTTGCTGCACACAGCACCATTGTTTTAGGGGGAGGGGGGTAGGCATATACCGTTAATAATCCACTGTTTTCCTTTTCGTTTTCCTTTCTTGTTTCTTTTTTGGTAAAAGCCAACACCCAGCTGTATTCATATAGACAACGAACTTATATTAGCGTGCAAGCATTGTTATTAGGGTAATCACAGGCAATCAGTCTGACAAGGCATAATGAGCTCAGCCCAGTGATATGATACTTGTATACTTGTTCAGTGCCATGCTTTATTTTTAAGCATATGCACATTCTTTTTATTTTCCCGCTGACTGAATCTACGGGGACCATTTGCCCGAATTCAGCCTACCCCATTCCCTCTCCCTCCCTTGCATACCCGCCCCCCCCTTTTCTTTTCCATGTCCCCTGCCTCCCCCTTCTCCGTCGCACCCCCAGCTTGTACGTCAATTAACATCGTCCTCCATTGTTCACTGTAATTATCCCTTAATCCACATATTTCGGCTGCTGTCATTGCCGATCTAAACTATTGCCATAAAATTTGAATTCCCTCATTTAGTATGACTCTGATATTTAGTATTCTGTGCCGATTTTGCGTCGGTTATTGGCGGAAAGACAAATATATATATATATATATATATATATATATATATATATATATGTGTGTGTGTGTGTGTGTGTGTGTGTGTGTGTGTGTGATTATACACCAAATATCATGCCTGTAATCAGGGAGGTCTCTCTTAGGCCAAAGAAAAAATCTGGTGTAAACATAGTCAAAAGAGAATTAAAGAAAAAAAATGAATAGGATAAAGGGCACCTTGAAATATACTATAGGCTATATGGTAATGTAAGTAACGTAGCGATATAATTCTTAAATTAAATCCAGGATGTTTCGTCCAGCGGCTGAATCAACTTGCGCCATGGGTTTCACTTAAGACTGATGCAATCTCACGAACGTATTTTGTTGACGCTCCAGTACATCTCGACAACTTGCATCAAACCATATTCTTCATAAATAATAATTTAAATGTCAGTGCATAAGGTAACAAAGTTATTAGCTTATAATGCATATATTTCTAAAGAGCAAGACTTCATAATGATTCTACAAAGAAAACACTGTGACAAAAAAGTTTTCATAAATCTACTTCGTATCAGATCCATCCGAACAGGGATTGTGTAAATCTACGGCGTCTGCATGTCATATTTCCTGGCCAACCCTTCGCACAACTGAATATTAAATCAGACAGCAGCTCTCTCTCTCTCTCTCTCTCTCTCTCTCTCTCTCTCTCTCTCTCTCTCCTTATTACCATTATAGATACTGAGTGATTTACTTCTCTTACAAGGCTTTTGAACTAAATTAGTGCAGAACACAAACATACCAAACTTGCTACAATATCATGCCTTGTCAGAGATTCGGATATTGACAGGTAGTCGTATTCCCGACAACTTAGGAGGCTTTATAGTACTTCTTCCGTAGCAATGAGTATTGTTTAGTGCATATTAATATTCCCCCGTAAATTAAGCAAATGACTTTCAAATAACGACACAGTAGGCCTTACTAACATGATAAAATAGTTCAGCGTACCCTGCATAGTATGTATAAAAGAACTGACAGGGGACAGCATGTAAGGGAGCTTCCTGAACCCTGCCTCTACCCCAAAATCTGCCTCTTCCTTACCCTTACTACTTCTACCTTTGCTTTTACCTCTAACCCTACATTTACCTCTCTCACTACCTTTGTTTTTCCTTCTACCCGTGCATTTATCCCTACCTCTATCTCCACCGCTAAATCATCCCCTCACGTCCACCTCTGTCTCTTACTTCTGCCTTCACCTCCTTCTCCCTTCCCCTCTACCTGTACCCCTACCCCTACCTGTACCCGTGCCTCTACGTGCCGACTGCAGTAAGAGTGCTGGGGGTATGCCAGCTTTGTAATCAGTCACCTTTATTTTTGGGCAGAAACGAGCGATTTGAAGGTTGAATGACCAGCCAAAGGAGGTGTGGCCCATATTCGCCAGGCACTTGAATGATAGTTCTCCTTCTTCCTGTTTTTCTTCATTTATATTTCTGCTTCTTATCAAGCTCTTGTATAACAGTGAGAACAGATTAAGATGATGATGATGATGATGATGATGATGATTATGAAAGACAGATAGACAGACAGATAGATAATGATGATGATGACAAAGGATAGATAGATAGATAATGATGACGATGATGATGATGATGATGAAGATAATGATACCGTATGGCTTTTAGCTCTTTCAGCCCTAAGACATCTTTTTCATTTTGTTCCACGCCACGTCAGACGACATGGTTTAGCTTATGAGGCCCTACATTTAGTGAATGGGGTCAAAGAAGGCTCTGATTTATCCCCCGAGTTCGAAAGGCGTCTCCAGAAAGGGAATAAAAACGCTACCGTACTGACGTGATTAAATCAGTGCTCCTATGACGGACAAATTAAGGTCGGTGGATACGCAAATCATCCACATCGTTTTATAGAATTTGCACTATACTTTGGTCCTCTTAAAAAACAATCAGCACAACTCAGAAACATAAAAGGGATTATAGAATTATGTCGATGAGGAAGGGAAGGACGACAGACGACCTTTGCATTATTCTCAGCATTGTTGTATCACCAGCATTATTCTCAGCATTATTTTTTGGCACCACCATTATTCTCAGCATTTGCCTACCCTCAGTACTGGCTCTGCTCTCAGTATGGTTCTCACCACTGTTTCCAGGATCATTATGATTAACATGAGCACAATCCCAGCATCGGCGTTATTCTCAGCATAATATTAAGCACCACCATTATTCTCAGCTTCGGCATCATTCTCAGCATTAACCTACTCTCGACATCAACATTATTTTCAGTATTTTAGTCAACATCGCTGTCTGCGTTATTCTCCTTATCATTCTCAGCCTCACCTTCAACCATAGGGCAAGTACGATAAGTGGCAATGATTACTAGCAATGTCGGATAACTCTCTGGGATTTCACTTTATTTACATATTTCGTAAGAACGCTGAGGATGAAATAATGGACCATCTCAGCATTATTCTCAGCCTTGTCCTTAATCTGGCAACGCATTTAAACAGGAATGAAACGTTGCTTGTTTGTGCCTTCATGCTTAACAACCCAGCTCTGTTTTATTCCTTGCTCTAGCGCTTTCTCTCACACACGTACACAAAGCCTTCCAATCGAGATGTCAAAAGAGGGTCATATATTGTGACTGAGAGAGAGAGAGAGAGAGAGAGAGAGAGAGAGAGAGAGAGAGAGAGAGAGAGAGAGAGAGAGAGAGAGAGAGAGAGAGAGAGAGAGAGGTGTGTGTGTGTGTGTGTGTTTTTTGCAAAAGAGGAGGCCGACTGACACACACACACACACACACACACACACACACACACACACACACACAACTAGTAAGCGGTGTGTCTCACTTAGCTCTCATTTTGCTTTAGTTGGTCTCAAAGTAACAAACACGTCTCGTATCCTTTATGCTAAATATGCAAGTTATGTTTTGAAGACTGGTTTCCTATGCTGACTGGGGCGTGAGATAAATGTGGAGGGCAGGTAATGAGCGTTGAGTGAGCGTTTAACGGAGTCCCCCCAATAGTGAGCCTTGAGTGGAGTGCCCCTGATAGTGAGCCTTGAGTGGAGTGTCCCTGATAGTTGAGTGAGCCTTGAGTGGAGTGCCCCTGATAGTGAGCCTTGAGTGGAGTGCCCCTGATAGTGAGCCTTGAGTGGAGTGTCCCTGATAGTTGAGTGAGCATTGAGTGGAGTGCCCCTGATGGTGAGCGTTGAGTGATGTGTCTCTGAGAGTGAGTGCTGAGTGAGCGTTGAGTGGAGTGTTCTTGATATTAAGCACAGAGTGACGGTAAATGCAGCGTATAATCCGTGGTGAGGTAATGAGGACAAGTGGGGCAGCAGGACAACCCATCTGCCAAAGTGTGTGTTGGCGCTCTAGATGCGACGGTCATCATTCACATCGTCACAGCGCTTCGCCACCACGCCACGCCAGACTACTGCTAGACGAGGTGGACACACGGAGGAGGTGGACATACAGACGAGATGAACACAAGAACGAGGTGGACACATGGACTAGGCGGGCACACAGACGAAGTAGACACATAGACGAGGTGGATACACGTGTGAGGTGGACACAAAGAGGTGGACATGCGGACGAAGTAGACGAGTAGAAGGGGTGGATACAGGAATGAGGTGAACATATAGACGAGGTGCACACACAGAAGAGGTGGATATACGGACAAGGTGAACACAAGAGCGAAGTGGACACACGGATGGGAAGGACATAGGAACGTTCTGTTTGTAGTTTTTAGTCTACCAGGTGCCTGTTCCTGAGGCAGACCAGCACACAGGTGGTGGCGATGTTTCCACACTGTTGCTGTATTACAGTAACACCGTCACTTGAATGCCAGACCACTACGCACTTTGTTGTCAATACATCAGTCAAAGGTGGAAATGTGAGAACACAGATGAAACAATATTTCCACATACACACACACAAATATATATATATATATATATATATATATATATATATATATATGTATCTGTGTATGTGTGTGTGTGTGTGTGTGTGTGTGTGTGTGTGTGTGTGTGTGTGTGTGTGTGTGTGTGTGTGTGATTAGTTGAAGATTTCATTTTAGTTAGACTTTCTTAATTTTTTTAAAGTAACTGAAGCACACTTATTACTATTACTCAGTCTGAACCGAAACAGTTTAAGCTAAAAAAGTAAGCAAAACGGCTGGTAATCAAGTATGCAGATATGTGTCACTCGCGATAGTCTCATTTACTTTCAAGAACTTTCTACAACTTTAATTACGCCTTGAGAGATGAAGTAGATTCATGGACTGTTCGAGTCACTGATTAATAATGTTCTCGTCATATTTACAAATACATGTGCAACACTAATATTACAAACCACAATCTCTCTAGCACAGAAACTAGTTGTGTGGGCTAAGATGTAGTGAGAGTGATGTGGACGACAGCCTCTCTTCATTGTCTCCTCCTGTCACTACCATAGTGCCAGGGAGCATTTTTTGTGTATACAATCGAAACCTAACCTCATCTCCTTAAACTGCCCAAAACCAGAAATAAATCCCACAGAAGTTTCACTTCTCCGAAAGACACGAATTTTTCTTGACAGACTGTGATATAGCCATCAGCCTTCTCTTCGTCAGAACCAACATAAACAACTCACACACATCCCATTCTGTCCCCATTGTAATGTTGCCTCTCACACCACAATGTACTTATTCACTCACCTTAAGCACTGCACTCTCACAACACAATATATCTTCGGGAGGGCCGGACTTCTGCAGTCCATCAGGTTCTCATGTCCACGAGTCAGAGGCCACAACAACAACAATAGTAATAAACCAACCCAACTTCGCACAGCAAACAAAGCCATAATGCTACACAGATAAATAAAATCTTAATGGAGCCTGTTTTTTAGTAGACACAAAAGAGGCAACCCATTGGGATTCGTGAGTGAATTTATGTCTTTTGAAATACGAGAGCACTACCGGCAAGACGAGTTAATTCATACGATTCTCCTGATTCTAGTGAACAGAGGTGGAATATTATACTAAACGCTTACGAATAGCATCTTGTCACTCTTAGGCTCTCATGAGACTCACCAAAATAAAATCGTTTGGTGTTAGGTGAAAGAGATTATTAGTCATCCGGACAATGAAAGGATTATTAGCCTCATAATCGGACTCATAGACTACAATTTCATATTACACCACTCCTACTGCATTTGTATTGTTCACTGTAACGAACTTTTTTCCAAATACGGTTCCCTTGACTTGTATGGATGCAAACTCTACTTCCCTTACAGGCTTACACCGTCTCTGAGCCACGTGAGGTCAGAACCGATTTTTTTTTTTTCTAAAACAAACAAGAATAAGCAAATGGGCTGGAATTCTGCCTCTTTAATTTGGAACGCTAGAATATGTAGAGGAATTATTGACCCACATTATGTGCTGTACGTTGTGGTGGAGTTTTAAGGCCACAACTCAACACAAAGGAGGATGAATGAATGAATAATGAATATATAAATAAATAAATTAATTAATTAACAAAAAACTAGGAGTACATGCCCCCTTCCCCCCATAAAAGTTCCTCAAGCGCCGCGTCGTCTTCACTACGAGAGATGTCCCATAAGCTTCATTAAATCACCTGGCAGTAGCAAAAATATGATGACGTAAAGACATTGTACTGAGGAGGTTACTGTAGTCTACTCATTTATAATTTATTCATTACGAGAAGTTTTCCCTGAACTAAATAACATCTGGTAATAGCAAAAGCAATGTAAAAAAGAAATTGCCTGGTTAATGGTGATTACTTCCCAACACCATCACCACGAAAGGTTTCCCTAAGTACAGATAAAATTAACTGGACATATATAAGATAAAAAAATAGTCATCATTCACTCCGCGTCCATATCATATGATGATTGGTGCACTGCAAATCTGGATTATTGGATATGAAACGAGATAGATAAAGTGTTTCCAGTACGCCTACGATATAAAATCATAAGTATTGCCGGACACAAAAACAAACGGTCAGCAATATATAAAGCTTCTGTCGAACTTGTAATCAAACAACTGTCAGAAACCGAATGAAAAACAGCACTTGGCAAATTCGACCTAGTCTGTAAATTTATGAGACGGCCTTTATAGCTTTGTATTTCATTAGACATCCTCCCCCCACCCCCCTGGAAAGAAATAGTGTACTTACCACTTCATACTGTAGGGAAGTTAGGGCGGCTCCCGCCCTGGAAGGCCCCGAGCGGGCAGGCGACGCCCCGCACGGGCTCCTGTCACCTGTTGCCTCACTGGCACACTCCAGGCCGCAGGGCACACACACTCCACTTCACTTGGACGGTGTTCCTTACTCTCACTTTACACCTAATCTTCCTAAGATCAGCTGTCAGTATTTTAAATTTCTTTGTCTAGCACTGTTTGGGTACGGTTGTTAATTTCACAAGTCTCTATAGCTGACATATATACAGTTCTGTAGTATATATTCAGAATAGAGTTTTCACAGAATATCCAATGCACTGAATACACACACTGACGTTAAAGACAAACTTTCAGGGATGTGTAAAACTTATGTCTTGTGCTTGGTGTGAGGCTGAGGGATACACCTGTGGCGTGGCTCGAGTGATGGGCAAGGTGGGGCGGGCGAAAGTGCCGCGAGTAGGAGGGCAGGTTGGCACGGTATGGCACTCAGCTCCACGCCCCGCCATTATATTTACGTGACTGCTAGTGGCACCATCTGTGCGCATGTGCAGGAAGTTAGCTTCCCTGACCCGCCACGCACACTGCGCCGGCCACAACATGACACTTGGGGTGCCCGCTGGACATGGGTATGTGACAGCCTCGCACATCCATAGCAATAGTTTTACCATCATTGCGTCAACGCTCAACAAAGTATATTTCGGTGTCCACAGATTCGATTTAGTTGGATCTGAACGATCTTCTCTATATCTTTCAGTACGGTATGCATGGTAATTCTGAGGAACTACTGGAGCATTCAAATGCAACGTAATCTTACATTTACGACTGTCATGAGTAGCCAACAAGTACCCTAGGCTGACCAATGCAAGAATGGAAGACTGCCTATAAACTGGAGAAGGAGAATAAAGCGACATACTTAAAAACTGCGAGGGTTAACTAAGAATGATCATACGGTTAAGTATTTCAGAACTCTTTTCCCTGCATTTCAAAATGTAATTCACAGCACGGATAATGAATTTTTTTTCACTGGCTCGATACACATCGCCGGAGTGCAGTTATGGGCAGGAAGAGTTGTGAATGATGTGCAAAACTCAGAAAAATAAAAAAGCGCTATTATACTGGAAAAACTGGCCTTCGAAGTCAAATACAACTATTATTCGAACCTGCAGTGATCTATTAACTGTCATCGTCTAGTAAATAAATATCTCATGCAAATTCAGTATAACAGAGTATCCCCGATTATTTACACCCCATAAATTTTATAGCTTTACTCTTAGAAGGAAAAGCCCTCACTTTAGTATTCTTGAGTTCCTCTCCTCTCATTAGCAGCTTCTCCCATCATTACTCATTTCTTTCTTTCCTCTCGCCCTTAGCGTCTTGTCCCATTTCTTAATTCCCTCTATCCTCTCATTCCTTATGTCCTAATTTTCCTGCATTCGTAACTTCTTCCCCTTTCCTCACTTCCTCCTTTCCTCTCATTCGTAGCTGCTTCCTAGATTCCCCCGTTCCTCCTCTCCTCTTACCAGTACCTTCTTCCTCCATTGCTCAGTTCTGCCTCTCCTCTTATTCGTAGCTTCTCTCCCAGCCTTGTTTACAAGTACACTCTAACCTTCTATTACCCTCACTTCCCCCTTTTCGTCCTCGTCTGCGTCCTCTCCCCCCTCCCCTCGCACCTTTGCCATCCTACAGACTTTCAAATTCCTCACTGCTGGCATGCACTTAACCCTTTTAATCCAGGGACGTACAATAGGCTATATTTTATTATTACTACCTCTTGACGATTTTATTTAACTTTAAACAAAACTTTTTATGTGAAATTGTTTATGAAGGGTGTATCTAACACCTCCAGTTCAAAAAATCTATCTTAAAGAGAAGAAAACCGTCTGGAGATAAGATTAAAAATCACATCTGAGTGAAACGGTTAACACTATCTTATCCAGCCGTTTCGGTCTAATTTTTGGTCTGCGTCACATAATGAGATGCTCAGACACAAAGGAGGACAAGCGCAGAAATAACCCCAGGATACAGACAATCGTTTCCAGCATATTTTAACGCTGAAATCCCACTTTATTGCTTCTTGCCGCTTACACTGTTTTAACCTCTTCATCCCAGGGACGCCGTTTGTATACTAATCTTACTATCTCCGGACGATATTATTCAGTTTAGGAGAGATATTTCGAACTGGAGGTGTTTTTATATTACCATCATTAACTCCTTCAACACAAGACGTCTCTCCTAAGTTGAATAAAACGTCCGGAGGTAAGAAGTGCTAAAAATTAAGACAGCATCATAGCGAAGAAGCTAAAAGTGTGTGGCTTCATCAATCCTCAAGACCCCCACACTTTTTCTTTTTACCGCACTTCTTTTTCCTTTTACTTCATGGTGGAAAATATTAACTCTCGTACCTTGGTGGATCAAGTCAATGGCCGCGGATTTTCGAAACTCATCGTAAATATCAGAACTCTATCGGTACCATGATTTGTTGTTTGGGTTTAGTCCTTATACTTCCCGGCTATTTTATTCGATTTAGGCGAGGTCTCTCCTAGTTAAGGGGTTAACGAAGGCTGTGTTTAACTCCGTCTCTTCGAAAAGTGTCCCTTAAGCTGATTAAAATTTTCTGGTGGAGACAAGGATTAAATATACCATGATGTCTTCAGTGTGAATGTATTAACATGAATTAGTACTGCCTTCTTGACAACAGAGTGGATAAACCTGCACATATGACACAGTGGATAAACCAGCACACATGATACAGTGGATAAACCAGCACACATGGCACAATGGATAAACCAGCACACATGACACAGTGGATAAACCAGCACACATGACACGGTGGATAAACCAGCACACATGACACAGTGGATAAACCAGCACACATGACACAGTGGATAAACCAGCACACATGACACAGTGGATAAACCAGCTCACATGACATAATGGATAAACCAGCACACATGACACAGTGGATAAACCAGCACACATGACACAGTGGATAAACCAGCATACATGGCATAGTAGATAAACCAGCTCACATGACACAGCGTATAAACCAGCACACATGACACAGTGCATTAACCAGCACACATGGCACAGTCGATAAACCAGCACACATGACACAGTGCATAAACCAGCACACATGACACAGTGCATAAACCAGCACACATGACACAGTGCATAAACCAGCACACATGACACAGTGCATAAATCAACACACATGACACAGTGCATAAATCAACACACATGACAGTCAATTAACCAGCATACGACAGTGGATAAACCAGAACACATGACACAGTGCATAAACCAGCACACATGACACAGTGCATAAACCAGCACACATGACACAGTGCATAAATCAACACACATGACAGTCAATAAACCAGCATACGACAGTGGATAAACCAGAACACATGACACAGTGAATAAACCAGCACACATGACACAGAGAATAAACCGGCACACATGACACAGTGAATAAACCAGCACACATGACAGCTGATAACCCAGCACACATGACACAGTTGATAAACCAGCACATGACACAGTCGATGAACCAGCACACATGACTGTGTATAACCCAGCACACATGACACAGTCGATAAACCAGCACATGACACAGTCGATAAACCAGCACATATGACACAGTAGATAAACTAGAAAGCACTCAGAAATCGCATACCTCCACCAATGCCATTGCCATTAAAAAGATCCGGATCCGGATCCGTGGTGATAGGATCCGAATCCAGATCCGTCTCAAAATTTAAATCAGTTCTGTCTTGGCCCATGGCCCACCCTTCCACAAAATGTCATTGAAATTCATTAGGAACTATTGGAGATATTGTGTGGGATACTACGGATCCGGATCCGGATCCGCCCCAGAATTTACTTCTTTCTTCCTTGGCCCATGGCCCACCATTCCACAAAATTTCATTGAAATTCATTGAGAACTTTTGGAGATATCATCTGGACAGACAGACAGACAGACATAGGCGAATACATAACCTCCTCCAACTTCGTTGGTGCAGGTTACCGGCACACATAAGGCTGTAATCAGGTTTGCATTGGAGATTTCGTAACACCTCTTCCTTACCGTTACTGTTACACATTACAAATTTAATATTCACTAGCACGCTGTTTGAGCCTCTATAATGTGACACAGTTTGCATCAACAACATAATGGTGGACATAAAAGTGTAAAGTCCTAAATAAATCGCATAGAAGGAGGTGTTACGAAGTCTCCTGTGGCCACTGGGATGCGCCATAAAGTGTCAAATGTTTTTATCGTAAACCGCTTTCATGTTTGTCCCTGACCCTCCTCTGGCTTGACCTGAATTTGGATGCTCGTCACCACTGCTTAGCTTCTGCATCGCCTAATGATGGATCGTGCTTTAAGTGGCTCTCGGGTTTTCGGAACGCGCCTTTTTTTACCTGTTTACTCTGCACATCACACCTAAACATCCTGTTGTATATTAATGATGCAAATTAGGTCGATATCAAAACGAGATAAACAGCAGATAACAGACTTCGAAGCCGTCGAAAGCAAAATTAAATCGCTAAGGAAGAGATGCTAAAAAGCCTTTTATCCCACCCAGAACACGACTCAGTGTCAAAAATTACCCTTAAAAGGATATCATTATTGAGGAATAAGCCCCGCCTGACAGTCCAATTGTTCCCTGGGCATATTTGACAACTTGTTTATTGCACGTGTCAGTGGATGCACGTCCGTCTTAGATATACCGACTTGCACTAAATACCAGCACGGCATCACAAGGCACTTGGCTGTGATATATTCCTTTCTTTTGCATTTTGTGACGTCACTTCCTGATGGTGCCAGATGGAGGGAAAGAGAGCCATCTGGCCCTGTTTATCTTGGCACCCTGACCTGTCCTCCTTCCCCACACCACATTTTCCCCTTACTTCTCTCTACTGCCACTTTTTTACCATTTACCGTATGGTTGCATCACGTCAACATTTTTACAAATCTAAATTGTTTATGTTCAATTTGGGGGGACTGGTTTTTGGCGTGGTGGTTGCTGTTTACCATATTTGTGTTAATCTGAAGCTTGCTTTTTGTCCAAGATCGTGTCAGATAAAAACGTCAGGCCTTATTATCCTCGAACCTACTGACACACTCAACCACCACCACCACCTTCTCCTGGCACACCCCTCCACCACCACCATCACACCTACTGACACACTCCATAACCACCACCATCCTCATCACCATCACCACCATATTAACCATCACCATCACCACCTCCTGGCACACTTCACCATAAACACCACCACACCTACTGGCACACTCCATAACCACCATTCTCATCGCCCTCACTCTCATCACCAGCACTACCCAACCTACTGACACACTTCATACAAACCACAAGCATCAACACAATCATTATCATCTCCACCAGCACCAGCACCATCATCATCACCCTATACCACTATACTTACTGATACTATCCACCACCACCACCACCACCAACATTTGCATCACATCAATCATCATTAATACCACTAGCATCATCACAACCACCACAGTCACATCTAACGCCATCACATCTACCACAGTCACAACCACCACCACGACAATAACTATTATCACATACCACCATAACCACCACCACAACAGCCACCATCACCACCACCACCAATACCACTACCATCAGCACCTATATCGCCACCATATCTTCACCATTACCACGACTACCATCACCATCGCCTCCATCACAGCCATTAAACATCACACACACACACACACACACACACACACACATACACACACACACACACACACACACCACGATGGAGACCAGTGACCAAGCCTGTACGTCTGTAATTAAAGCGTAAATGAGTGCAACAGGAGGTTAATGAGGGAAGTAATTACCACCATTCTGAGCCCTTTGAAAAATGTAGTGTCAGAACCGCATTAGCAGCGAGGGATCTGCCAGACACTGCACGACCCTCCACTGGTGTCTGGGAGAGGGGAGGTGGGGGTGCAGGGGAGGAGGGAATCATCATCATCATCATCATCTAATCCTGTGTTGCCCCATGAGGAGCGTAGGAGCCCGGGGCCAGGCAAGTTGGTCCTGATATTTAAGATGAGAGTGACCAGCTTACTCATCCCTGAGTGGCATTACGTGAGCAGTAAACCCCAACCACCCTTTGGACAGAAACCTGCACAGGCTCAATCCGACTGGAGCGCCTTAATTGCCCACTAGACCACCAGGCGGCATAATTTGGTTCTATGGTTACCACCCAGCATAGAAAGTGGTTTCCTGGTGTACAGGAATATACAGGGGGCCATAACTAGAACTCTGCAACTGTCCCATTGGGGAAATTTGAAATTATTTTAATAAAACGAAATAAACTCTTAGGAAACGGTCGCGAAGTTTCATTTTCAGATTACTTGCTCAGGTCCTGTTTACATCTCCAGTAGACATGACCACCTTATTTCGTTCACTTATAATACTGAGACTCTGCCACTGCAAGTAAAGGACTTGGAAACTTTTTTTCTATCAGCAATGGCAAATGCCAAGACACATAACCTGGGCCCTTCAGATTCCTTCTGCAGCCTCCAGTTCTCCTAGAATCGTCGCGAGACTCTGAGGCCGGAATAATAATAATAATACCAGCAAAAACAATAGTCTCCACCTATGTAATAGGTGAAGACTAAATAATAATAATAATAATAATAATAATAATAATAATAACAATAATGATGATGATGATGGTGATGACGATAAAAAGGGATAAGGAGCAAACTGAATGTGAAGAGAAGTGGCAAAGGCGATAACAATGTGAGACGGTGAAAGAGAGGAAATGAGATGCACGGGAAGGGTGAAAAAAGGGGCAAAAAGAGTAAACACTGAGGGGGGGTGAAGGGGAAGGGGTGAGATAACAGATGTGGGAAAAAAGG
This sequence comes from Coenobita brevimanus, assembly GCF_032717465.1. Taxonomy (NCBI): domain Eukaryota; kingdom Metazoa; phylum Arthropoda; class Malacostraca; order Decapoda; family Coenobitidae; genus Coenobita; species Coenobita brevimanus. The sequence goes on from NC_137008.1 coordinate 60,688,816, forward strand.
AAACAGGAAAAATAAAGGAGTTGTGAAGGGGAACATGGGGGTGCATGGGAGAGGTGAAAAGTGGGGGAAAGGGGGAAAACTTGAGGAAGGTGAAGGGAAGGGAAGAGAGGTAATAAAGAGGAGGGGAAACCGGGGAAGACGGGAAGTGGAGATAAAGGAGTGAGGTAATAAATGTGACAAAAAAAAAAAAAAAATGGAAAGGGAAAAATATGGGAAATGTGAAGGGGCAGGGGTGGGGTGATAGATGTGGAACGGTGCAAGGGGAAATATATCTGCTGTCTGACAGGACGCAAGTTCGATCCCAGCCTGGGACCAGACTGATGAATTTCGTTAAAAAAAAAAAAAAAAAAAAAAAAAAAAAAAAAAATTACTCATGTTCCATGAAACTCGCTGATTAATTTATAATCATCTAGTACTATGACAACCACCATGAATAAGACAGCCAGCCCTAGTATATAATCAATATTGATGATGGGTATTAGCGCTGAAGTGGTGACCTGTGAAGGAGTGCGGCACGTAGGAGGACTGCTAGGCTACTCGGAACCGACATTCAGGTCTGCCTAAAGTAGAACACATTAAAAAAATAAAATAAAATAAAAAGTATTACCAGAGTGCGAACCCGGATATGGAGAGAAAATGACAGACAAATAAGTAGGTGGGCATTCTCCATTTGCCACCCTGAATAACCATTTGTCAGTTGGAAATGACATTTAGCATTTTCAATGGATGACTCAAACAGACTTGGCAGACAGGTTCAGATATGACAAAGGAGACATTAAATGACAAGGGGTAGTCGTTATTACACTCCTTACAGCAATATATTATATAACAACTATGTAATGCATGTTATATTTCAAGGACTTTGCCAGATCAATGTTACGTGTGCCTTTTCAAATTCATATGCCATTTCAAATGTGACATACTATCCACGCTGAGTGACAAATGCGGTACATCAAAACCCATCTTGACTGTAGTGCGGAAGACGAGGTTCAGATATATATATATCCCGTTTCAACTGCTTGCGTACTGAAATCTCACTCCCTATTTCCTACCCACGTCTCATATCCATACGATATTGAAGAATATAATTTTCATTCGCAGTGCTAGCTTGTGATCTCTTTATGCTATTTTCTGTTCAAGTATTAATTATTTTTCGGTTCTGAGCCACGCTACATTTCAGTTACAATATATATCTGCTTTTCCTGCCCATCATTGCACCACAATTTTTTAAATCCTTCACCACTTCAAGTCCACATTCTCTGTTAATCTACACATTTCACAAGCAGTAAACAGCCTTTGTCAGCAAGGTACGATCGAAGCCATTTAAATCCAAAAGCACTGAAATGTCGCCTTACACCCCGAGGATGCCTGGAGTATATTGATGGCTATCTGCTTACTAAATTTCATGACTTTACGACAAACTGTCTGGCCTGTGGCCCTCTTCCGAAGAGTTTCGACATGCTGCTCTTGGCGCGTGTCACGTGACACGTGCGCCACCTGGGTGTGATAAAACTTGTCAAAAACAAATCTTAAAGAATTAAGCTATCATTTGGTGCAAACCATGCAGTGATCGGCCCCGTGTTTGCTGAGATATAAGCTTCTCAAAAGCGTTACGATCAGACCAGGTTGGGCCACTACTTGTCGACAGACTCGCGAGGGCTTTGCCCTCCCTCTGACTAATCTTCACCTTACTCTAGTTTCCGTTCACTCTGAAACATGGCTACTCACAGACGTTCGCAAAACTCAGGTCTGTCCTGGTCTACAAAATTTCCCTTCACCAACGGAAAACAGTTCTATCTGACTTACGGTCAAATCTCTGTCGTAACACTGAAATATTTTCGGAGGAAGGACAAGGAACGTGCTGAATCTTCCCGTATTTCTTGTTCTTCTTGCAAAAAGATGTCTATACTTACATGGCAAAAAAAAAATGTTCTCAAGTTGTTTTGCAATTTCCTTTATATGCACCTTACGGGTTGGTCCTGTAAGAATTATTTCCTCTGTTCTCATTACTTGCATTCTGTGGTTTTCATAATATTCTTTTCATTCAGTCAGCTCTTTAATCCTTTCATTTTTTTTTCCTTTTCTTTCGTTTTTCATCTCATTTTCATTTGTGCTTTTTCACCGTCTCTTTTCTAAATACTTCTCTGTTTTCACCGAAATTTTCAATCACTTGTCGTCAAACCTCTCATTAGTTATCAGCTACACTACTCACGCTGACTTTGTATGCATGAATATATGTATGTGTATATGTATGTATACTTTATGTATGTAATAAAACTCCTATCCCTGAAAGATGTTTTTCACGAAATACTGCACACGTCACCAGTAGGGGTACAGTAGCTCACATTCTGAGTTCGGACCAGGCCGACGTCCTCAGAGGGGATGCTTTGGCCATTTTTGTGCCTGCAACGGACTCGTTTGTGCAACGTCGGTGGCAAGGTGTGCCGAGTTTTACAGACATTCTTATTTCATCATATTTATACACGGTGTGTGTGTGTGTGTGTGTGTGTGTGTGTGTGTGTGTGTGTGTGTGTGTGTGTGTGTGTGTGTGTGTGTGTGTGTGTGTGTGTGTGTGTGTGTGTGTGTGTGTGTGTGTGTGTGTGTGTGTGTGTGTGTGTGTGAGAGAGAGAGAGAGAGAGAGAGAGAGAGCAGATTAAAGGGCATGTTTTGGTCACTTTTGTTGTCTCGCAGAGATGTCATGCCTCCGGCAGAGTAAGCGTCTTCGCAAGCACAGAAGCCAAGTCGTACACTTGTCATTTTCTGTTAATTGATTATCCCTAGGGTTAGAAAGGAAAGAATACTATCTCTTCCTCCCTCACGAATCACAGAAAGGCGACTACCAGGATCATGGGCTGGAGTCACTATCAACCTTATGATCAGTCCCCTATCATGACTAGCTGCGAGCTCGTATGACACAGAAAGGAAACGATGGAACAGAAAAATACGTCTCCTCAAACTCATGCTCCAAATGAAGCAGCCTTGCTCCGGGTCGGGAAAATTTCTTAGTGACAGGTATACATTAAAAAAAAAAACAATGCTGAACATTTTCTTCATATATAATTAGGAGAAAACTAAAATTATAAAAAAGCTAATCTGTGTTCACTCGTCATGGCTTTGAATTTTGCACGAGGAATTTATATTCATTTAATTTCACAAAATTAAAACTGATATACTAATTAAACTTTTATCCTCATCCATACAGCTATAAGACAGATTACAAACAAACTGGAATGAATCTTAAAATGAAAAATACGACGAATCAATGGGATTTCTGGTTATGATAAAAATCATGGGGACTTGCCAACCGTAAAATTCGATTAAGAACATTCATGAATACCTGTCCAGTTGTCTGCGTTGCCAGTGTGCGAGATAAAGTGATGGAAGAGATTGTTGTGACACACTGTGCGGAGGTGAGGCTCAGAACACAGGCTCCGGGGTGGGCAAGCCTAATGATAGATGAATCAGTGTTACAAGAGTGACACAGAAATGTTGTGGGTGTGCTGGATTCTGACTAATTGTACACCAGTCTTACTGTGTTGCATTAACCTCATTTTTTCATAATAATGATAATCATCATCATCACGACCTTTTTTCTCACCTACACGTTCATATTCAGTTATTATCATCATCACGACCTTTTTCCTCACCTACACGTTCATATTCAGTCATTATCATCATCATGACCTTTTTCCTCACCTACACGCTCATATTCAGCCACTATCATCGTCATGATCTTTTTCGTTACCTACACGTTCACAGTCATTCGTCATCACTACCATATGGCTTGCTGCGGCTGATCAGTTGCAGGACTGAGTGTCTCTGTTCTAGCGTGTTTTTTTATTTCCCTGATCCTTTTCAGCTTAGCTGATGGTTAGTTGTAATCATACTAGAGGGCCGATCAGACTAGTAACCATGCAGACTCTTTCCTGCCTGATAACTAAGACTCTTGGAATTTCATGTAAACACGACTTAGTATTCGGGCTGTGGGAGTTGCCCAGTTCCGTCAGACAACAAACACAGCAAAACTGTGCAGCCCCACTCCATAGCAGGAGACTCCATAAAACCTAGAGGCTCACAGCCTTAGCCGTACGAAGATTTCCGTAACAATGCCATGGTTAACCCTAGTGATTTGTTTGTACCTTTCTCCGACGCTCCCGGTTGCTGGGCAACGCTTTCTATTAGAACGTCCTCCTCCACCTCCTCCTCCTCCTTCATCATCATTATCATCATCATCATCATCATCATCGTGGAAAAAAAGGCTGCCTTGGGTCACTCCACACGGGTGCTGAGTAGGAAAACCAAACCTAGTGTAGGAAGGGATAAACTATGCTGCGTCACAATGATTCTGGACAAGGTTGGAAAATGAGTTAGTAAATATTAGCGTGCTGATATCTGATCCTAAAATGTTGCCAGCTAACAGTCTAAACATTTGGAATCGCCGAGACCTTTCATTGTAACAATATTACCCCACGCAATCTCTGGCCTTGGCCGTTCATTTATTTACGTCAGCATTACGTCCCGTCATCCGTAAACAGTCAACAACTTAAAAAAAAAATGCTTCAACAAAAATATATTGATAAGGAAGGAAATATGTAAGTGAATCAGTGGAATGATGATGATGATGATGATGATGATGATGATGATGATGATGAATACCCAAGTAAATCAACAATCACAGGTAAGACAATTGTAGAAGGAGGCGGAGGAGGCAGGGAGGAGTGGGTAACGTTGGAACAAAAACAATTAAATAAACGAAGGGGAAAAAATCCGAAATGACCATTATGCCTCAGCCAGACAAGTTGATCAAGTTTCATCATTATCATCATCATCATGACTCTATATTCCATAATCACCATCATGACCCTATACCCCATCATCATCGCCACGACCACGATTATCATTGTCCTAACTCTTAAGTATATCATTATCATCATCAAACTCAGCCACTACTAAATGCTGGCGAATCAAGGTAAGCAGCTTAGGTCCAACAGGTGCAGTGTATTCTTCCCACAATGGAATCTGTATTACAGGCCTTCCCTTAATCTTCAGTCACCCTTAATCCCTTGCCTCAAATGACACATTTCTCTTTTTAACTTGCTGTTCCATGACGATATTGTTCAACTTAAGAGATTTTTCGAATTGGGAAAAAATTTTCGAATTGGAGAAACTGGATAGCCTATATCTTTCATTAACTCCAGTATTACCACGGTGCTTTCCTAAGTTGTATGAAATTGCCCAGTGGCAGCAAGAATAAAGTCTAAATAACGTCCTCGGGCTGACCTATTTTCCCTTATTCCTGTAGCCACCTGACGATTTCATTTAGCTCTAGGAAGACGTTACACAAGGGACAAATTTGCCGGAAAAAGTTGCTGACCCGTCAACAGTGACAGGTTTCCGCGTTTCCCCAGTTCGACAAATTCATCTATAATTACTATGATTCAGGGGAGTACGTCATATCCTGGTGAAGAAGATGCTTTCACTATGATGACGATCTTCACAGCTTGCCATTATCAAAAGATTTTATTTAGCTTAGGAGGTGAATGCCTATCATACTGTAGAAGTCTAAATAAAAAGGCCTGGGGATAACAAGATTAAAATGAACAAGATTATCAACATTACCAAAGGAAAGCAAAATAGATTCCACACAATTGCAGCACACTGACACGTTTTTGTGGAAACTGATATGATAATTAAGGAACATACAAAAACATACCATATCCAAATTTGCCCGTTTATATGGTTTGACGTTTGACCCCGCAAACCCCTTGATAAGGCATAAATAGAAAATAAAAATATATATATATATGTTGCAGAAGCTTTCCATATTGTGGTGTGGAGACATAAAAATGCGTCGTCTGATTGAAGAGATTAAGATAAAGGATGAGAGAGAGAGAGAGAGAGAGAGCATGAAGAACTGACAACGTTTACTCCAAATAGCCCTATACGAAAAAGAAGTATAACTGTCATAGTCGAGACAACTCTAGTCATCTGTTCCAGATCTTTCCTGATGATTTTCTTCAGTTGAGTCAAAGAAGCCTGACAACAGTAAGAAAACAAAGTTTTGAGAACGAAGCAACGGAAAGTTTTCTTTATTTTACACTTGCTACTACCAAACGATTTTACTTAATTTAGGAAACGTCTTGTTGTGAAGGGATTCTTGAGAACTATTCCTAATCTTAAGGTTGTAAAAATATTTCAGAAGTAAAATAAAATAATATGGAATGAGCAAGAATTAAATTTGAATGTCATCGCAGTGAAGGAATTGAATGGGGTGCGAACGGTGTTCGACTTGAAGATATTTATTCCCACCAATGTCAGACGATTTTAGTAAGCAAAGCAAAACTGCACATTGTTAATGAGTTACAAACTGTAACCCTGTCTGTTAACTCTTTCATTGAGATGGTCGAACACTGGATGGCATTCACATAACCATATAGAAGCCTAAATAGTCTACTGGGTTAAGGTGCTCCAACCGGATGTGGCCTATAAGGGTTTACATCCAAGGATTGGCTGAGATTTATTGCTCAAGTAACAGAACTCAGAGACGAGGGACTGGTCACTCTCGCCTTAAATGTCGGACAAAATAGCCTAACCCAGGGCGCCTACGTTCCTGATGTGGCAATAAAGGGGTGGATGATGGATGGACTGATGAAGTCGTGACGGTTTCTTTCTGTACAAACAAAGGGTTCGGAGTAAATGGGTTAGAGGGGCAATGGACGTTAGTAGAGCGTGCTAATGACTTGTACCCTCTCACAAAAACAGGCCATTAACACTTTCATCTCCAAGACGTATTACGCGTTCTATTCTTACTATCCAATCTGGAGACTTGCTTTATGCATGTAACCTCAGACCTCTCAGATCATTTATATTGGGGGAGGAGTGACGCTTTATTCCTGTAACCCTCTCAGAAAAGTATTCTGTCTACATATCAATCATCCAGTCCTTTACTTCCCCATCAGAAGCGTAGGGGTCCAGACTAAGCTACTTAGTCCAGACTCCAGACATTTAAGGCTGGAGTGACTAGTATTAGTTTAATCCCTTATGGGCCACGTCCTTTTGGAACGCCTTATCCCACTAAACCATCAGGTGTCCATTTGGTAGTAAGTGAACACCCAGCTTAGTACATGGGTTCCTGAGCTACATGGAATTATTTTGTTTTTCACTTACTGCATAGTCTCCAAAGGGTGGCACTTCATCAAGTGGGTGGACAATGGGCGCCTCAGTATACCACAACTATAATTATTGACAAGTGCCTCACGGGCCTACTGGGCTGCTCAGTACTTATCCAAATTGAGTCATCTCTGAACTACGCTTCACTTTGGTGAAAGTGTTTTGCAGCCCAACAGGGCCCGAAAACATCTGGCCAAATGGGAGCCGTTTCTGGACAGCTGCTACCACCACCACCACCATCACCATCACAGGTAACACCACCACCATCATAGGTACAACCATCACCATCACAGGTACCACCTCCACCATCATCATCACAGGTACACCACCGCCATCATCAAAGCTACCACCACACACCTGCCGCCACCACCACCACCACCATCATCATCATAGCTACCAACACTAGCAGTACCACCACCACAGCTACCACCACTACCACCATCATCATCAGAGTGAAAGGTAGGTGAAAAGATCGCCAGTGGAGCGTCCCTGACGGAACCCATACTGACGATCAGAAAGAAGGTTATGATAGGAAAGATGCTTTAATATTGCTCTGTTAAAAACAGACTCGAAAATTTTTGAGACACGGGAGGTTAAAGCAATTGGGTGATAGCTGTTACAGGGTTGGGAATGGTCACCCTTCTCTGGGACAGATGAATGAGAGCAAACTTCCAGCGAGAAGGAAAGGTACAAGTTGACAGACAAAGGCGAAAGATAGGCAGGGTGTAAGCACAGAAGCATAGATCTTGAGGACAGCAGGAGGGACCCCATCAGGCCCACATGCCTTGTTAGTACTGAGGCCAGTGATGGCAGAAAATACATCAGCTGAAGAGACTTTAATGTCAGCCATGAGGAAGTCAGAGGGGGAAGCGATGGAGGAACAGCAAGGGAATCGTCAAAGGTGGAATTGGAGGAGAAAGTCTGAGCGAAGAGATCTGCTTTATCAATAGAAGAAGTAGCTACAAAGCCATCATAGTAGAAAAGAGGGGGGAAGGATGATGAGGTAATGTTGTTAGAAAGGTTTTTGGCAAGGTGCCAGAAGGAGCGGGAAGAATTCGAGTTGGAGATTTGAGAGCATTTAGTACGGATGAAATTACTTTTACCAGAGCGAAGAACAGACTTACCACGATTCCGGACGGAAACATAAAAAAGATGTGATTCAGGGGTGTGGTGGTTCTGGTACCTTTTATAGACCCTCTCCTTGTTGTGGACAGCATTAGAAAAAGCGTACAGTAATTAAACCAAGGCTTTCTTGCATCAGTCAAAGGATAGGAGATGGAATGTACGCTTCCATGCCCGAGAGAAGGGTGAGAAGATCGCCAGTGGAGAGTCCCTGCATGGCGAAATCCATACTGACGATCAGAAAGAGGGCTGTGATAGGAAAGATACTTAAAAAAAAAATAAAATAAGCATAGACTCGAAAACTTTTGAAACACAGGATGTTAAAGCAATTGGGCGATAGTTAGAGGGATGGGAATAGTCACCCATCTTTGGGACTGGCTGAATGAGAGCAAACTTCCAGCGAGAATGAAAGGTGCAAATTGATAGAAAAAGACGAATGGGTTTATTTAGGCACGGTGTAAGCACAGTTCTTGAGCACAACAGGAGGGACCCATTAAGCCCATATTTGTACTGAGCCCGGTGATGGCAGAAAATGAATCAATTGAAGAAATTTTAATGTCAGCCATGAGGAAGTCAGAGGGGGGAAGTGATGGAGGAACAGCACTGGAATCGTCTAGGGTGGAATTAGTCTAAGCAAAGAATTCTATATCAGTAGAAGTAATAGCTACACCTACAAGCTTAGGAAAAAAAAAAAGTTGAAGTGGGGCAGGCTGATTACTTACGGAAAATCTATGAGAATATACTGAAAAAGTGAAAAAGAAAGGTAGGAAAAACGACCTAGACGACGACGACGTCGACAAAGATGATGACGACAGCGATGACGACGACGACGACGACTATGATGATGATGATAATGATGATTATAAGTATTATTATCATTATTATTATTACTTGGTTTGAGGGTGTGTTACAAGGGGCATTCAAAGGCTTTTATGGGGTGATAAAAATAAAATAACAGTAATCTTTCTAGATGCCTAAAATGAAAAATGAATTCTGATGTAACGTGACTGCACTTAACCTCTTCAGTTCGATGACGTTTTGTATATTTAATTTTTGCTACCGCAGGATGCTTTAACAACTTCAGGGAGATATAGTGAAAGGACTCTGATTCTAGCTCTCTTAGTCCCATAGCTCTTCCCCAATTCTGAGTAAAGTCGTTTGGTAGTAACGAACGAAAACTGACGTCCCCGGGCTGAAAAGGTTAATTTCTTCATTGAAAGAATGCATTTTTATTATTCTGTTCCGTTGCTGCTATCACCAGAAGATTTTACTCAGTACTTGAGAGACTTAGCCTATCTGAGTTGGAAGGGTTAGGTACAGCCCTCTTTCATCCCTTGACGATCTGAGGATCATGATTTGGTAGCATAATAATAACTAAATTGGTAAGTCATCGTAACGACGGGGTAAAAGAGGCTACAGGGGGTTGGGGAGGTTGGAGAGATTTTTCGAAATGGAAGGGTTAGATAAATCCCCCATTAACCCTTCATTAGCCTGGATGTTTTTTAACCGAAGTAAAATAATCTTGTAACATACTAATAAACATGAATACGTCATCGTAGCGATGGGGTTAGGGGCTACAAAGGGTTGGGGAGGAGACAACGCCAGGGACCGTATTAGTAAAGAGTCTTAGCCAATTTCTGAGACAAACCTCCATATCAGATAAATATTTTCATCAGTTAGTTTGCTTTGTCATTTCACATTGTTACTCAATCTAGTTTGACGAAATATCTGGTAGCCGTACGAGTAAAGAAATTAGTACAAGTATAAACACTCTTATGTACAACGTAAAATCGATAAAAAAAAAAAAAAATGAGGATGTGGTCCCATGAGCTCCGAGGAGCGAGAACAGTGGCGAGGGAAAGGCGGCTTCATCACAGGCTGGAGAAGTAGGTCACTCTGCACTGACTCGCCCCCTGCCAATTTTTACCTCTACTGCAAGCCAATTCGTGCAAGTGAAAAAGTTTAATGATGAAGTGTGATGTGTGAAGTCGTCCCTGAGTTACTTGATCGTGCTAGAAAGCATATCGTTACGCGTCATCTGTTGACAAAAACACGAGACATGATAGTGACGCTAGTTTGTATTTCTCAGATGAGAGATGACGAGGTAATTAGCGGATGGACCGATGCCAAACCCGCCTGAACATAAAGTGGAGCTACAGGGGAATTACTAAGTGCAGAAGGAACCAGTTAACCGGTGTGTCATATACCGAAACGTTCTGAATATGCTGCATGAAAAGAAGTGACGAGACTGAAAGGAGGTCAGGAAGACAAAAGCTCGACATTCTGGAAATACGGAAGTTTGATTTAAGCATTGTGCATAGCCTATGCCATATGAAGAAGTGTTTAAATCCTTCACTATTGCGACGGTGTTGGGGAGGGACGATTTCCCTTAGTGGCATCGATGCAACCTGGTGACTCCACTGCTTGGTCATACAAACGTCTTCTAACTCCTTCTCACTCCCTTGAAAGGAGGGCGGTGGACTTCAGGAAAACGGACAACTTCACCCTGCAGTTCACCAAATTCATGTTCAGAGGACCGTCGGGTTACAATAATAACAACTTCGGCGACGCTTTATTTATCTTATTTCTACTCCAGCCGGACGCTATTATTCAGCTAAGTACTTCTACTCAAGGGGTAAGGCACTATTCATATTAACGCTTTCAGCCAGAGGACATATTTTCTGTTGTATTCTATCACCAGACGACTATTTAGCTTCGGAGAAATGTCTCTGACTGAAGGGGATGGCCACTTCAGTATGACGACATCCTAGTGATTTTACTCTGCTAAGAGAGGACCTGGAGGTCTTAAAGTAGGCCAGGAAAAGAGCAAGCGTGGTGTTCTGTGTTGTCTTCAGAGCACCTCCCTGATCAACGGGGGAGACAGTTTATGAAGACGTGACAAGAGGCCGCGTCGCTACCACACCACCACCACCACCACCACCAACAGATCCCCCTCAGTCTTGCCCCGCCCCATGCTCCCCGCCCTGCCCAGCAACCATCACTCTAACACTGACCTGATTTAAACCAACAGCTGCTTGTGATGGAGGAGCGAATCACTATAATAATAGCTATAACGATAATAATGGTGACAGTGTTGAATTTCTCTTCCTAAGCACACACACGATGCAATGTGTAGTCTAACGTCTCATTTCTGACAACGTCCATTGCCACAGATAACAATGCCACATTATTTCTAAATCAAAACATCCATTACCTGAAAAATTCTCGTGCACTCATGAAATTTAGGTTAGGTCAAATATTGATTATATGCAGTTATGTGCAAAATAAAATCACCATGAAAGTGTCAGAATATAATGCCTAATTTTACCATCCCAGTGATAAAGTCTCTTTTTTTTTTTTTTTACCCTATAATTGTGCAGGATTTCTTTCTACTAGGTAAAATTGTCTGAAGTTAGTTCAACCACAGCAGTGAAAGAGTTACGTTGATAGGTTATGTGTAATCTAGTGATTTTAGTACGAGGTTTTACTAACCTGCTGGGCCGTTATGACTACTTACAGCATTTTACTGAATTTCAAATCCTCAGAAAACTGGTTACATTCGACAAATGAGACTAAACCAAAGATCATGAATTCGCTACTTCATTTCTCTACAATCAGACTAAAGATTTTTGGATCTCGATCACAGCATCACCTCCCAAGGACTGAAGTAACCATTGACAAGACTAGTGGCATGTATCAGCTGTCAGCTGTGTCTGCAGTAAAGTGCAGTGAGCGAAATGTTTCTAAAGTAAATACTCTGAGTGAAACATTTCTGTGATTAGTGACTCAAAAGACGAATGGCCATAAAGGAGCCTGGGGAAATTTTTGCCATGGTCATTCTAAATGAACGCTGGAAATATTCGTTCGACGTCAGGCTAATAGTTTGTAAAGAGTATGGTGGAAAGTATCTTGATTAATTAAAGGCACATAAACTGAAGAAGATATAATTACGCTAATATGCAAAAGAAAAGGCAATAATAGGGAGTGTGGATGAAACCCCTTGAAAGTTTCGGTTGCCCTCCCCCTCTTGCCTCTGAGGTTATCTACTGACTGAATACTGCATCATCATCATCATCATCATCATCATTCCTGGCAACAAATGGGATGGGTAAGATCCTGATATATAAGAACACGAAACTAGGAGAACTATTGAGAGAACTCCCACTGATAAGCGGACACACACATTCAGGCATCATTCACACATTCGAAAATCTTAGTTTCACCTCACAAACAAACCTTCCAAACTATTATTATTATTATTATTATTATTATTATTACTGTTGTTGTTACGTCCCCGTCCCACACTGCCATAGGCTCCAACAGCAGTTCAGTATAGGAAGGACGTTGCCCAGTGAATTGTTACTTAATGGTCAGCCTTTCGGTGTACAGCACACATGAATTTAGGTGATCATGTGACATGAGCAGCTAAATGACTTCGCTGAAAGAATAACTCTAGCAAACATAATACAGTACTTGAAATACTCATGTATACTGCCGTATTCTCATAAGTTTTGGAGGCTTGCTAACACCTTATCGTTAGAAATCTACTTTCCATATGAAAACATGTTATTCCTAATAATTTATTTCACACAGAGAGCAAAATTAGTTTCTTGTGTGTTACTTTTGCCTTCTTACCCAATTCACATCTAAATAATCTACTTTGCATCTTCTTTCGGCTAACTTCAGATTCTTCATTGTAATGCTTTAAATCACTGAGACTCTTCTTAAGATGCATAGGCTAATACAATCCTAAAGCAACCATGATAAAGCACCGTAGTGAGAGGTAAAATGTATATACGAGTGCTGTGATAAGCGGTGTCAAGGATGAGAGAGAGAGAGAGAGAGAGAGAGAGAGAGACCGGACACGGCGGCCACTGAATCTGGGAATGTGAATGGAGCACTGCGAGTGAATGTAAAAAAGTATAAAGTCAGGGTATTCGACAAACGCGCTGATAAATGTTGTCCTATAAGGGTTACTGGTTCGAAAACAGGTGTATGTGTGGGAGACGAGATTATGTGGGAACTGCCTTAAGGGAACACATACTGGTGGATGGGGGGGAGGGAGGATTCCTGGGAGACCTATATACCCCCTTTTTTTAATATCTGACTTTTTTCTGCAACAGGTACCAGTACATAGAATTAGCGGACAAAACTTAGTAATATATGTCTGAAAATCCCTTATCATTTGAATCTGACCCTATCGATGAAGTTTCGTAGGTTATGATGCAAAATAAACTGATATAAACCTTACATTAAAAAATCTTCCTTATTCTGAATACATGATTATAGTCAGTTAGTAAGAAAAAAGAAAAAGTAGACTCTCCCTTTTTACAAATGTTAAATCCATCCCTCTACATGGTAAGCTACAACAGACGAGGAAATAAAACGATATATCTGGGTAGTAATGACGCACATGCTCTGAGGGAAAGGCTACATAAATAAACCTCTTCATGAGTGTTTTTGCCAACTCTTACAGGTGAGACCTGGACAGTGTTAGGAAGATAAAGGCCACTTCTGAGGGAATAAATAAATTTCCTGAGGAGTCCATGAAGAGCTGCCTAGAGAGAGACTGACTAATAATGACAGTGAGAAGGAGCAGGATGAAAGTAAGTATATGGTAAACGTCTTGAGACAGGCGAGTTAGATGTGAAGAATGCAAGAAGAATGAGTAAGAAGTTAATAAAAGAATAAGAGAAGGAAGGTCAAGAACGAGGTGAAGAGATCAAGTTGGGGACTGCATGAAGGAGGCTGTTTTGGAAAGGAAGCGGGAAGTCGTGGCAAAATGTGACACAGGATTATGAGGCAATTTATCGGCCATCTCCGACGAACTGTCGCGGCGCGTGACAGGAGACACTGACAAGAGATTCAGCTTTATCTAATATGTTAATACGAATTTCCTCGAGAACTTTGTTATCGGGAGATTTAACTCTGTTCTCTGGCTGTAAACAGTATATTTCAGATCACCATGAATTATTTGAACCCTTTTCAAAAGCAAGGAACTTAAAATAGTCAAAAGAATATACTGTACTAATTTTCTCTTAGGAACCAGCAATTTTGATATTATTATCATAATGATGATGATTATTATAGTTTATTTTTGTAACTTCGTCGCAGATTTCGTTCGCGGAGCACTGGTTAATGAGATGTGAGTGGACACGGCAATGTCTCAGGCACAGACGCAGTGTGTGGTTCTACAGTCGTCATGGCAAATCATTGACCGCCGTGTTAACAGCTGCTCCTGCTTTTGTATTTCCGCATGTTTCTGAATCCAACCCACTCTTTTGACCCAGTGGAGAACGGGGTACCTATATTAATAATCACAGGTGTCTAAACTACCCTAACTTTAGCTGTTAGCACAGTATGTGTGCTGCTAAGAGATGCCAGCCGGGGTTTATACTCCACCACGAAACAAGAGACCTTCCCTAAACTTAATTTTTAAAAATGCAGTAGCTAGAACAAAATTACTGACTAAAGTCATGGTACAGAAATGATTAAAGGGGTCAAATAACCTATGGCAGGAGTGGGCAGAGGGCGGCGAGAAAACGAGGACAGGAGAGTGGCAATTCAGCCCCCCCCCCCACACACAGGGCAGTATTTCCTTAGGGGATTCTCCGGTACTTATCCCTTGCCATTTATATTTGCATATAACACGTTAATATTACACTTCATTTCATTTATGCAACCTAAATCGAAAATAAAATTACAAATTGCATACAAAAGATTAGTGTGTACAGTAGTATGCAAAATAAATCACTAAGGAAGAGGCTCTACAAAGCCTAAGCCAACAAGAATAGACCCTTGGTCCCATGAACTTGAACACCACCACCAACTGGGTTTCTCTCTCCTCCCTCCACTTACTGAGTTGACCTAAATGGAAAAAGACGTCAGTTTCTGGCAGCCGTGTACAGCCTACGTGGATCGCGCGACAACTACGTAGTAGGGGAGGGAGGTGATGGTTCGGACATTTTTAAAAAACATATTTATAAAAATTCAGGTTTAAGCAGGAGAGTAATCTGTTTTATGTTAAAATGATGCCACATCATTTGGCTCTTCAGGCTGATAATATGAAATTCTTAGCTCTTTTCAGCATTAATCTATAGTTAACGAAACACGAGACAAAATCGTCCGAACCATCCCAACCAGTGGTGATGGTTCGGACAGAAGGGTGGGATGGTTCGACCATAAGTATTACTCAGCATATTCTTAAAATTATGTGAGTTGGATTGGATAAAACCAAACATTTATTAATTCAAAGACATTTCATTTTCCTAAAGTACAATATTAAACTTCAGAATCTAAATGAACCACTTGATATTTGTTTAAAAAAACTAATACTTTATAAGTGAAATAATCTTCACCAGATTTATTAATAACTGAATTAACCTCTTACTTTCTGCTTCAAAATTATGCATAATTAGCCTTTCTCTCTCTCTCTCTCTCTCTCTC
The DNA here is from genome assembly GCF_032717465.1 of Coenobita brevimanus. NCBI lineage: Eukaryota > Metazoa > Arthropoda > Malacostraca > Decapoda > Coenobitidae > Coenobita > Coenobita brevimanus. The sequence continues at coordinate 60,704,554 of NC_137008.1, forward strand.
TCTCTGGAATATTGACTTCATTTTTCACTTTCTAGGCCTTATTTCAAACTGACTAACTTATCACTTTTGACGTATATTGCAGCCTGCAAAACTGAAATAGAAGTTGTAATACCCCTTCCACTTTTTTACACTTTGAGAAATGTCAAATACACAAAACTATAATTATATATTCCCTGATAACTATGAAGAATGGTGTTTCACTATGTGTTCAAATATAAATAAATGATCAAAAGTAGCATTATCATTTGATAATGTCATGGTTTGGTAGTAGTGGAGGGTTAGTTCAGACTGTCCGAACCATCCCCCTCCTCAACTGTCCGAATCATCCTGAATCTACGTAATTAATTGACGGGTACTTTCAAGTTTCACACGAGAGAATTTAACATTCGTTTTTCACAGCAATATGTTTTACATGCAACACAGATTCATCCTGATAATACACAGTTCGATGCCTGGCATATTCATAAAGGTAGAGCTTATGATATACACCAAATTATTACATAAGAGATGCAAAAAAACATAAAATCTGACCTGCATCAAAAAGTGAGGGGTTTGTAGCTTGGAGGTTGCGTGTGGTCGAAGTAAACAAACTATCCCACTGTCACTCACTCAAGATCACACGGCCTTAGGTCCCATACGTTTCTCAGGGAATGCACTGTCCGAACCATCCCACTGTCAGAACCATCACCGCCCTCCCCTACTGTTTTTGCCGATGAAAATACAATCCGCTCTTGCTGATGGACCTGATGTGGTGCTGCTTACTTCTACCTTCTTTATCATTCTTTTTTCTGTCTGCCCTCCTCTCTTCCTTTCCCTCCTATCATTCCGTCACTTTTTATTACTGTTCATTCCTTTTCAGGTAGCCTAATGGTTTCCTGTAAGCCAGGAAACCATTTACAACGCTGGGTGGTAAACATATAACCAATCCATACGTGTTCCTTGCGTCTCAACAAATGGGTTGGCGGGGAGTTAGTGCCCCTCCTCGTAAAACAGCTTACACAAAGTGAAACGGCCACCTCTTACGGGATTATGGAGTCTGGCTATAGAGAGACAGGTGGACAGATGTAGGTTATAGTTTACTTTTACAAGGCCCTAATTTTGACAATACATACATACTAAATAAGGACTTACACTTTCAAACAATGTTTTTCTCGATGCTTATAAATGCACCATTAATTTTTCGCACGGTTCTAAGTTATGCGTATGATAAACATTATTATAATGTATAAATGAGCTTTTGCATACTTCAGTTCTTCTTTACTAATCATCAGTTCCTGCTACAAGAATATATGATCCAGTTTAATTCATTCCGTGTCATGGCCATATAAAGTACTTTTTTTTTTTTTTTTTGGCGAAACACAAGATTACTTGATGAAAATTTCAAAGTTTCAGTTGTAACACAACCACTGGTATCATAATTGCATATCTGTCTATACAGCACCTGTTGCCAGACGCTTAATTCTTTGGGCTCATCCACACGATCAGTGGACACCTGTGTTATCTACGAACAGCTCATCAGTTTCGATGCACAATGACGAAACACACTTTAAACAGTAAATCAACAGTAGGAATGATACTTCAGTTCACAACGTTTGAATGATCATCATCGCATTTTCCATCACCATATTCCCATACCATAGGTGCCCACTGATCGTACTCACATTTTACATTTCCTCATCATCCAACCTCACATTACGTTCACTGACTTCACTTCTCTCAAAGATCATCACTTTACTCTTAAGCCCTGTCCACACGAGCGGGCAATGCCCGCGGGCACAAGCGAGCAGTTTGCCTGTTGGGCTCACCGCTTGTGCCCGCGGGCAAATGCGTAAATTGCATGCGTAAATTGCCCGTGGCAATTTACGCATTCGCCCGCGGGCACAAGCGGTGAGCCCGTCAACAGGCAAACTGCTCGCTTGTGCCCGCGGGCATTGCCCGCTCGTGTGGACAGGGCTTTACTTACATTCACCTTTAGATTCCGTTTCTTACACACTCTCCCAAACTCATCCACCGAGCCTTGCAGCTCCCCTTCGTCTTCACTTAACAACACAGTATCATCTGCAAACAACAGTACAGGGAGTTTCCAAACACTGCCCTCTTTCACTAGGGACACTCCAACATCCACTGCCTTACCTTGTATCTCCTTCATAACCCCATCCATGTACAGATGGAACAGTCATGGAGGCATGACACATCCCTGTTTCAACCCAACCTTCAAATAGAAAAATTCACTCAGTTCACTATCCACACGCACTGCAGCCTTAGCACCCTCATACATACTCTTCACAGCATTCAACAACTTCCCATCTGCTCTAAATATTCTTAATATTTTCCACAATCCTTGTCTATCCACCCAGTCATATGCTTTCTCCAAATCCATGAAGGCCGCATACAACTTCTTTCCCTTCTCTAGAAACTTTTTCCACTAGAGATCGAAGAATGAATATCTGATCTACACAACCTCCTCCCTTCCTAAAGCCTCCCTGTTCTTCTCCAACTAATTCTTCTGTTATTTCCCTAACTCTGTCAATAAGTATCCTACCATATACTTTTCCTATTACACTAGGAAGGCAAATGCTCCTATAATTACCACACACTTCTTTTTCCCCTTTCCCTTTGTACAAGGGAATAATTATACCTGACTTCCAATCCTCCGGGACTCTATCTTCCTCCCAGGCCAATCTGCACATCTTCCACATCCATTCTACTACTGTCTCTCCCCCATGCTTCAGCATTTCACCACACACTCCATCAATTCCTGGGGCTTTCCCCATTTTGACATTCTTCATTGCTTCCACAACTTCCATCCTACTGATTTCTTCCTGTCTTCTCACCTCCCTCCTTCTCTTAACTCTTCCCCAGCCACTTATACCCGCATTACTTTCATTCTCTATGTTCAACTCTCCAGCTGCTCACTTTTTCCCCCCCATCTCCAAAAGTATTCTACCATTTTTAGCTTTCACTCCCCTACTAACGTCACTGCCACCCTGTCTTACTCTCTTTACCTCTTTCCAGAACATTATCTTACAGTCCCTCCACTTTACACTCAAATTCCTTCCAAATTCCTCATCCACTCTCTTACTAATCTTTTCACCTCTCTTCCTTTCTACATATAACTCTCTCTTCCGTCTCTCAACTTCATCCACGCCCGTTTCTCATCCATTCATTATATGCTTTCTTCTTTTGTGCCACAGCCTGTCTTACCTATTCATTCCACCATGGTGTTCATTGCATCCCCTTTCGTCTTCTCTTCACCCCACACACCACCTCACATGCTGCAAAGATTTCTTTTGTGAATATCTTGCACACACTTTCCACGTCCCCCATCTGCTTCAATTCATATTTACCCAAATGTTCCTGCACTTCTCTCTTATATTCTGCCTTTTTCTAATCCTCTTGTAACCTTTCCACTCTCTTTGCAACTACTCCTTCCTCCCGTCCTTCCCTTCTTCTATTTCTCCATTTTACTTGGACCTTGATTCTGACCACCACCAGTGCTGGTCAGAAACTCCACTCCCCCAACCTCTATATGCTCTTGGATCCATTACACATCTTCGCATCCTTTCATCCACACACACATAATCAATCATTGCCTTCCTTTCATTCAGTTCACCACCCACCCTTCTCATCACTCGCCATGTATACCTGTGGATCATTTTGTGCCTGAAGAGGGTATTGGCTATCACCAACCCTCTCTGGGCACAAATTTCCACCAAAGCACAGCCATTCTCATATATCTCATCAGGAACACCCCACTCACCAACTACTCCATCCACCTTCACATTCCCTACTTTACCATTCATATCACCAGTCAAAAACACTCTCTCATTCCTTTCAAACTTTTCCATGCACACTTCCACATTTGTCCAGAACTCTTTCACTCTGCTTGCACGATCTTGCATTGGCACATACACGCACACAATCGCCCACATTTGTAGTCAACTTTCAGTCTTACCCACACAATCCTTGAGCCAACTGATCCATACTCTCTTATATTCTCCTTCCATCTATTACTCACAACACTACACACTCCTTCTTTTGCCCTCTCATTCTCACCTACTCCTGCACATATACCCCATCGATACTCCCATTCTCTCACACTCTCTCCACTCCATTTAGTTTCAGTTAATCCACATACATCCACTTTCGCACCCTCAAGCACAAATATATGCTCAATTATGGTAAATATAATTGAGCATACTGAAGGAAGTATCTGAGGAAATCTGTGATAAAGACACAGAGAAACACAAAAGGCTAGAGAAATATGAGAGAAATAAGTCAAGGCCCCTCAAAGTAACCTTTCAGAGTGTGGTCACTGTGGAGGAAATACTAAAAAATGCAAACAACGTCATGGAAAAAGAGGAATTTAAAAAGGCATGGATAAAAAATGCCTAACTAAAGAGGAACTGGGAATAGTGATGGAGAAGAGAGAGGAAGCAAAAACAAAGAACGAGGAAAGATCAGAGGAAGAGGTATGAAGCTGGTACAGTACATAACCAACAGGGAATAAAATGAAGGAAGGTAGTAGATTCAAGCTATGGCAAGTATGTAAACAAGATGATAGAGTTGATTTACTCAAATGTAGATGGAATGGTGTCCAAATTATTCGAGTCAAAAGACTATACCAAAGAAAAGGAAATACATATTATTTGCCTAAATGAAACAAAATTAATCCCAAAGATATCAAATGATACCCTAAACTTAGAGGAATAAAATATATGGAGAAAAGACAGAAAAGATGAGGAATTATAATATTAACAAAGAAAAATCTATAAGTCAAAGAAATTATACCCTCACAAGTAGAACTGACTGCAGTAGAGATTAACACATCTGAAGGGAAAGTAACTGTGGCAAATTTATACATACCACCCAAAACAAACACTTGGGAAAAGGCAAATATGAAGACTTGGCAGAAAGTACAATTCAGTGTTTACAAGCATTACTTCAGAGAATGGAAGAGGAATCTAAAAGAATTATATTAACTGGAGATTTCAATACAAATATCAATTGGAATACTTTAGATTTGTCTGTGGCCACCCCGGACAGGATTAAGGTGGCTGGCAATAGATAGATAGACTTTAGATGTAAGAAGTCATGAAAGCTGTTGAGATCAAAAGCTCCTGGATCTTGTGCAGGAGTTTTTCCTAACACAACATGTAAAGTACCTGATGATCCATCAGTACTAGATCTCTTATTTACAAGGCAAGTGGAGACCACTAACTCTCTACCCCCTACCCTCAGAACCACTTACCTCAAGCCCATCTTAGGTTTCTCCATGGTAAGTGTTTCTTCTTTATTATGCCCTTTTCATCACTTTCTATTAACCTAAGCTAAGCATGCCTATGTGTTTCTGATACATACCATAATAGTCTGTATGTTTTTAGTGGGTATAAATTGTTTTAAAAGGGAAAATTTGGGTTTACAAGTGGGGTGCCCTTATACCACTTAGGATAATCCCCACAGGTTCTCTGCTTTCATTACTGTGCAGTTTCATCACACAATAGGCACGGTTCCAATTAGTTTATGAGTGATAACCAAGGGATGACTGTACTATGTTCTTGCCTGACCCTTAGCTCTTCTGCCAACACTGGTCTAAACTGGACCAAATTGGAGCTGACCTTGTCCTGTGACCTTCATCTGAGTTAATTTTCTGAAAATGAAGTCATTTCATCCTTGGCTGACCTTTAGTTCTTCCACTAAGATTGGTACTAATCTAAACTGAGTTACAGGGCTAAACATTTGACTTTACCATGTGACCTTGGCCTTTAACAGAATGTTCTCAGAACTGACTCCTTTCATCCTTGTTTTACCCTGAACCTTCTTACATAGTCTGGTGTAAAGTGGATTGAAAATGCTGAGCTTGCCATATGACCTTGATCATTGACCTTTCCCTGTGAGCTTGGCAGTTTTCAAAATCAGATTCCCATATTCTCGCCATAACCTGAACCCTTCCACAAAGTTTGTTCTAAATTGGATAAAGCTAGTTGACCTTGACTTTTGGCTCACTGTTCTCAAAAGCTTTGACTGGCCCCCAATCCTTCCATCAAGTCTGATCCAAATCAGATTTAAAAAAAAATGTTTTTGTTTAGCTCAAACGTGACACAGGTTGAACTTTGACCCTGCCCTGTGACTGACCCTGACCTCTGACTAATTTTTCTCAACACTGGCTCCTTTCATTTTTGTCTTAACCCTTAACTCTTTCCAACAAGTTTGATGTGAATCAGATAAAAACTGTTGAAGTTCACCTTGCTAGGTCAAACATTAATTTGCTGTGACCTTGACCCCTGACCAGTTGCTCTCAAACACAACAGGTTTCCTCCCTGGCTGACTTTTAATTCTTGCACCAAGACTGGTTAAAATCATATAAAAACTATTCATTTTGTTAAAACCCACACACATGGACAAATGCTGACAAAAACAAAACCCTGCTGTAACTGTGCAGATATAACCATGCTACCAGGACTGAGAAGGAAAAGCAGAGAAGATCATGAAAATAAAATTCACAAATTACGTAGGACTGGACAGAACAGGTCAACTGCCAATAAGTCACAGTAGATACATCAAGTAAACTACTAACAGAACTATTGTCGGTAGCACTGTAGATAATCTAGCAAACAACTGATTTACTATGATCAGTATAAGGACAGGGCTCTGTGGAGATAACTGAGGCCCTTAGTAATACGCTGGTTCCTTGAAAGCAGTGATAAGAAACAGGGAAGTGAGCATGGAAATAAAAAAGTTATTACATGACAGTATTGTGATACCAACTCTAATGTATGGAAGTGAAGCTTGGACGTTGTTGGAGAGACACAAGTCAAGAGTGACAGCAGTGGAAATGAATTATTTGAAAGGAGCATGAGGAGTCACATGGAGAGACAGACTGACAAATGAGGAAGTGGAGCGTCGTGGTGTGGATGTGGATGTGATAGGTAGCGTTAGGAGAAAAACACTGAGGCGGTTTGGCCATGTGGAGAAGATGGAGAGTGAGAGACTGATGAGGAGAGTGAATGTGAGTGAGGTGGAGGGAGGGAGAGGGAGGGGGAGGCCAAGGATGAGATGGAGGGATGCAGTGGAGAGGTATATGTGAGGGGGGGTGTGAGCTGGGGGCAGGGCAGTGAAATGGCAGGTGACAGGGCAGCATGGAGGCAATTTGTTTGTGGCCACCCCTTACAGGATTATGACGTCTGGCGATAGATAGATAGTACTGTAATATACCGGGCTGTCTGATAAAAAAAGAGAGAGAGAGAGAGAGAGAGAATGTGATCAAAGTTTTGCAACCTATAAACTGTCTTATCTCTGTAACCGCTAGAGATATCTCGATATATATATTTTTCAGATGTATTATCTCCATAACTGCTAGAGTTATCTTGATAATTTTTTTTCTTTTCAGATGTAGCTTAATGTATGTACTTCCTTGCAATAACCTCATACTTGTGCTATCTATGAGTATTCATAACGATACTGTGTGATGAAGCAAATTATCACCCAACTTGGTCACACTGAACCTCTGATAAAATGTTATTTGACTATTATTAACCACAGAAATATGGAACAGACTTTAAAAATCCTTCAGTACGATCTCAATGGAGTGTCATACTATTGATTAGTGGCTATGACATTTTAGTACAGTATTTGGAGTTAATTTTAGCTGTTTAAAGGTCGGATAACTTTGAGCGCATCCTTTAAACCAAAAAACACGAATATCTTCGCAAATAGCACAAAAAAAAAAATAATACTGATGATAATAGGTTTAGTAACAATAAGGGAGCATTCAAGGTAGAGGAATAATGTAGGAAAGACCCCAAACCCAAAAAAGTGTGACAGTAACCACGGAGACTATTTTGTAAACATAAAAAACATATAAGTAATTTGTAAACATAAAAAACAATGACAATGGTAACATTAATAATGAAAGAACAAGATTTTAAAAAAATTGTATAATAATAATAATAATAACAGCACTGTTTATGGCAAGAGAGAGAGGCAGACTGAGGAAGAAAAAACTGTATGGTGTCTTACGAATGTTTCTAGTAACTCACACAGTATGCAACTTGGCTTGTGACTGGGCAGCCCCACAGTATGGCAGGAAGGTACACATAACCCCATCTAATACTACAATCTCGATTCATTATTGGTGTACGTCCATAAGGCCCATAGGTCAGGGTTACTTGACAGGAATTTTAACTTTATTGCAAATGGTATCCCAGACCCTGCTTCTATCTCCATAAATGCCACAGCTCACTATATTAGTAAATCTCAACTCTCAATATGCTGTCTATCTATAAGGCCCATAGGTAAGAGTTAATAAGAAATTCGCCTTACTATGACGTGCCATGCTCGTGTGTCGAAATGTCGCAGCTTCCACCATGCCTTCAACCCAGATGGGTGAAAGTTAGTGTTACTTCGCCGTATTTTCAACCATATTGCTGGCAGTATGCTGGAACCCTCTCACTTCCTCAATACAGGGGAGTGTTGTGGGAGCAATATGGCAGCCTTAACTCAAATCTGGCCGTGGTGGCATATACCCCGGTCTGTTACTAGGCACCTCAATTAAAACAAAGAAAGATGACGAAGGGTTAAATAATCGTGCTTTATGCCATGCACTCTCCTCTTGAGGGCCTATAATGATATCATGAAACAAGTAGCACTTTGCACTTACATGCCTATAATGTCATCGACCACTTTCATTTATAAATCATGCTACCTGCTTAATAAAAGTATTTTTCAGATAACATGATGTATTCTACATTTAGGATCTAAAACTGTATACTGTATACTGCTTTTACAGACTTAAGACAATGAGAGAATAAAACATGTTTACATACAGTGCCGTACTGTAATTCAGGGACAATAACTCTGTAAGGTACACTGGCAAATATTTTCGAGTGGATACATAGTGTACTCAGTCCGAGAACACTCCAAGGGATTTATTTAAAAAATTTGTCTTGCTCTTTATACTACAGTGAGTTGTATGGCTACCAATAAAAACTTGTTCATTCATACATAAATCTGCATAAATGACGAGTCTACGTAACACAAACCGTGTTAATACTAACCATAGTCTGTTACAAAACTTGTTAAAACAGACAACAGTAAGACTGTGTATAGTATGAGACAAATTTGAATTTTAAAAAATACTGGTAATGTATGTATGTATGTACACCCGGCCAGAGAAGTTCGCGACCACGTACCTAGCATCAACTGAGCTGGTAATACTGTGTGGGGGATGAGTAAGAGTAGGTGGAACTGATTAGAGCGATCTGCTGTTAAGCAGATAGCCACTAATGTAAGTAATAACAGAGTGTTACCAGCTCAGTTGTCACAAACATACCAGGTGCGTGGTCACAAACTTCTCTGGCTGAGTGTACATACAGTATATATTATACAGGTGGCCCTCCACATTCGCGGGGGTTAGAGGACACAGACCCCCACGAACGTGGATTTTCTGCAAATGTTTGGTGCATCCTCCCGTATATGCCTCTACAGTCACAAATCACCCCTGTGGGCAAGTGTGCATATACAGTACCTAATATACTATGTCTGGGACCTGAAGGCAACATAAAATATCACAAATAGCCGATGACTTGCCCACACTCACATGTGGGCAAGTCATCAGTTACATATTTACCCCTACTTCTTAAAACAGTACCCATTAAATTCAGTCTTGGCTCCACAGAGGGGCAATCCGTGAATCTGCGAGACCCGCGAAAGTTGATTCTGCGAATGTGGAGGGCCGCCTGTATATGTATACCATTTTGTGTGTGTGTGTGTGTGTGTGTGTGTGTGTGTGTGTGTGTGTATATATATATATATATATATATGTATGTATACCATATATGTGTATGTATTATTACTAGTATATTTAATGTTTCTTTCTATCTTTCTTGGTATCTCCTTTGGAATTATTTCTCCCCTTCTTGTTGCCAGCTGTCTGCTTCTCTTTAGGTCTATTGCTAACTAGTGGATGAACTTCTGAAAAAACAAAAGAATCTTTTATTAAAATCATATACCCGTACATATGCAAACATATTCAATCAATCAACAAATCAAATTGATGCCATGCTTGCTCTTCCAGAAGCCACACACTTGGCATGCCTATGGTACAGCTGTCATTCTTCTTCGTGACGGAAGCCTCTTCAACAGCAAAACCAGTTAATTACTTCTCATCTGTTGCTGGAAACTGCTGGGATAAAGAAATAAACGGTACATAATAAAACTTTTCATAATGTAATGTATATGAAAGTTTCAGACAAGACTTAACTCTGCACACTTGTGGCAGATTCCTAGGTTAAAAGTGGCAGTGCCTTCTATGCAGAGAACTGTGACAACAGTGTTTCTGCTCACCTGGGTCATGTGACCCACCGGTGCCATGTTGCCTCCCAGTGGCACAGGCTGCAGGGGCAGACAAATGCAAACTGAATATCCAACACACTTTTTGCTTTTAACTGTGATTAGTTAGATCTCTTCATTAAATATGCTCTGTTGTGCTGCCTGAGGATGCTCTACTTGACCTGAACATGGAAAGATGATGCACAGATTTCCCAGAAATCCTCAGAGAAGAAAGGAAAAGGCAATAAGAGTCTGGTGGGAAAACTGGAGAGCAAATGACATCATTTGTGTTCATTAAGTATAAATGAGTATTTTAAGAAAGATGTTACTTGTAATACTGTACCGACATTTCATCCCTGAAACACTTCTTACAGTGGAGGTGCTCACCATCCACTCACTCAATGTAGTGCTGCTCTCGGGTGACTGCCTTTTCCTCTTTTTCTTCCTTCTTCCTTTCCTTCCTCTTCTGTCTGTCTTTCCTTCATTCTTTCCTCTTCCTTCTGTCTATGGGTGACTCTACAGAGTGACAAACCAAATGGTTTCCTGTACACCAAGAAACCTTTTGCTATGCTGGGTGGTAACCAAACAACTAAATTATGGTAACTGGTGGTTTAGTGGGTAATTAAGGTGCTCCAGTAAGACTGAGCCTGGGCAGGTTTATATCCAAGGGACGGTCGGGGTTTATCATTCACGTAATGCCACTCAGGGATGGGTGAGGCTGGTCCCTCTCATCTTAAATGTCAGGACCAACCATACTTACCACCAATAAGCCTAGCATACCTCATATTTAACTCTCTGCTTTCACCCTTGGGGTTGGTCAGTCTCTCTCTCTCTCTCACTCAAGTCTTCTGGCACCTAAATGGTTTTCAGTAGGACTGTGCTGCAACACAATGTCAAGGGAACAGCACTATTTCACAGAGAAGCTGGCTAACACAATGAACAAAGTCTTTAAGACAATATTTCTCCCATCTGGAGCTGACCTACTAATTGGTCTGGCCAAAAAATGCAAAAACTGACGATGTATTAGCTTGTCAAATTGGTTCGGTTATAGCACTAATAAAGTGTGAACAAAGATGCACTTTTATATAACATGGATCCTTAAAGGTCAACTGATGAAATAATGTATATTCCACAAGTGCTGCCACAGCAACTCGGTCATATATTGCAATTTTTGTGTGGAATATGACAGACTGAGAGGTGGAGAAAAGGCCTCTCAAAGTTTGATTGATGAATTTATGGGCATAAGACACATTTTTCTGGGCAATCTGTTGATACTTCTACTACTTTGTGATTTCCTTTGCCTACTTCTGGCTCCTGCCCACCCCACTGATTAGTGGAAACAAGTGCTAGGATGATAATTACCTTGATTATGTAAAGAAAAACAGCAACTTAATGAGTGGGTAGACGAGACTGCTTCAATTGCACGGCCACATAGAAGAAAGATAGAAGACTACACTGGTGGAATGAGATTATTCAAAGTAAATGAAACAGGAGTCAAGATATGTAGTATGTCATGATTATGGCATAATACAGTGAGTGAACAAGCATTGGAATGGGTAATGAAAGCTGAATAAACATACAAGTTAAGGATGACAAGAGATGCATGCTGTAACTGATCAGTCTCAGGAAAGCAGTGAGACGGATGGTGAAAAAAGCATACAGTAAATGGAAAACTATTAAGCTTCATATCATACTGTATCATTTATAAAGGCTCCAACATGCTTGCATGTGTTGGCCTTGGTTGCCTCCTTTATTTATTGGACTCTTGTATTTACCCAACTTATGAGCCAGAAAAACTGCATAACACTGTGAACTGGAAGGACATTACATTTAGAGGGATTATATACATGACATATGAAAAATAAATTACTGAATGTTGGTAAAAGCTCTGATTATTACTTTAAAAAATAGTGATAAAAAATAAAATAAATCCTTTCATTTATCCATCACCCAATCCTTCACTGCCCTCTTTTATAAGAAGCACAGGAGGAGCCCATGGCTTGGCTACTTAAACAGACACTCAAGCAAAGGGTGCTAGATACTTTCCTCGCAGTGGCATGAAGCGAACAATTAATACTAACATCCTCTCGTACTTAGACCCATAACAGCCACATCCAGCTGAAGCTTCATAACCCATCAATACCACCAGGCATCCATTTTCTAGTTACAGGTGGGCACCCAATGTAGTGAAAAGAAACCATCTGGCCTGCTACTCCAAGCAGAGTCACCTGAAGGTACCAGTACACAGAATGAGTGGATGGTGGTTATCCCCATCTACCACTACTGCACTGTTCAACCCATGGAAGCCAGGCTAAAATATGCTCGCGTCTCACATCAGTACGGGGAGGGGTGAACAGCTTTACTTCTAACTGTAATATCTCAGAAACTAAAGCAGTTGGGGAAATGAACAAAGACCACATTACTCACCAACTCTTCTTACGAATGACAGTATCCCCATGTCCGTAAGTCACTGCACTGATGAATAATGATGTGAGGAAGAGGACTAATTTTTGCCACGAAAAACGGATGTTTGTACATCTGCCCACGGCTCTGACTACGGCTTTGCTGTCAAGGTGATAGCTGCTCCATTACTGGATAAACTAGACACAGTGGTGTCCAAGGCATGTCCTATGGCACTAGCACTGAGTCCTTTCCTAGAATCCTTGGAAAGAGGCCTAACAGGAGTAGATGAGACAAAAGTCCACTTGAGGCAGGAACGAAATCAGACAAGAAAGGTTAAGAAATGATCGTCCTACACCTGGCAAAGCCAGAGACAACTGAGGTATGATTAGGCGGGCTGGTGGGAGTCTCTTCCGAGCCTTTGGTGACGAGATAAAGTGACGACCACTTCAAACTGTGCTGGGAAAACAAGTGTGGTTCCTACTGACACCGGGCAGTTAGGGGTTAAAGCAATTACAGTATTTCAGTACACATAACAGTAAAAATGCTCCAATCCTTATTATTCAGCATCCAAGTAAGTGCTCCCTCCCTACAACATTCACAGTTCCTTAAAACTTGTTTTGACATTCATAGAATTTGGGACACAACATAATGATCAACTGAGTATTACATAACGGAGTAACATGAAGGAAAAATATAAAGTGAGTTCTACTTAATTATAGAGTTCTAGCAGGGAACATAGACTTCTGTGGCAATATCACAAACAGCAGCTATCAATAACTACTTAAACTTACCTTCTGTTGGTGCATTTTCAAGAGATATGTCAAATGTTTTTGCTCGTTTCTTTTTGGGGGAAACATTTTCTTTACTGTCCCCTGACCTCTTTGAGGAAAGGTCCTCATTGGGTGCTCCTTCAGGGCCCCAACCTTCCTCTGGCTCTTCAATTTCTGGTGAGATTGGGAGGTACAGCAAAGCATTGCTGTCATCCTCTTCATCTGAGCTACAGAAAGCTGGCACTGGTTCAACAGATGTAACATCAACCTGCAGGGGTAAATTATAAATTCATCATGATCACTACCATTATCATTCCAACCCTAACTCCAATCTAAAGGCTGCGATAAGATAATATGCAGAAATAAGGCAATAAATGCATACAAGTAGGAAAAGAAATCTTCACGCTGAAATAGTTAACTAATACCATTTCTAGTATCTTCAGTGTAAGTTTCTTTCCTTAATGGTATCAATCTTTCTCTTTTCCGATTGGTGCTGGAGACGGACGCTTCTGCATGATGGCACTGACATAGCCAGATGGCTCCACTGCCTGGCTATGCAAATGCCTCTCAACTCCTTTCCTACTCACTGAAAGGGGACTAGCGGTTTGCAGGATGGGGAATTTAAGCCTGCAGTCTACAAGGTTCACATTCACATGATCATTATTATTACTACTACTACTATTACTACTACTGCTACTGCTACTACAGTAAAGCCTCGATAAGTTGACCCTGCAGCAGGTGGAATTTCCGGTCGAACTCTGACTGAGGTGTGACTTAGTATTTATTCAAGGGGTTACATTTTAGTTTCTTGGTTTAGTGGGTAATTGCAGCGCTCCCATTGGATTGAGCCAGTGAAAGTTTATATCCAAGGGGTGGTTTGGGTTTATTGCTCACAAAATGCCACTCACAGATGAGTAAGGCTGGTCACTCTCATCTTAAATGTCAGGACCACCTTGCCTAGCCCTGGGCTCCTACTCTCCACATGGGACAATGTAGGATTGGACGATGGATGGATGGAAAATAGTTTTTTTTTTGCAATTATTTCCAGTTAGCTGGAAAATTTGGTAAGTTGAACTACCCTAGAGACCCATATAGCTCAACTTACAAACAGTTTACTGTACTACAGATGGGTCCTGTTATACAAGCATCCACCATACAAAAAAACAATGATACAAGAATGGGCAATTTCGACCCAAATTTGGTGATGCATGCACAAATTATCCAATGTTGCGAGAAAATTATTTGGCATGAGTTGAAAATTCAAGAAACTAGCCATTTCCCACCACAGACTCAGCAGAACCATAATGTAGAGGTGTGGGGGAGGTGCTTGCAAGCCCCCATGCATCCCCCCCTCGCCCATCTCCCACCCTCTCCTTCCACTCTCCACCTACCTCTCCCTCCCTCCCCCCTCCCCTCTCTCTCTCTCTCACACACCAGCCACCGTGTATGTTGGAAGTACCTCACGTGTGCCCTTTACATTTTTTTTTTTTTTTTTTTTATAAATAACAGAACGGAGGAAGGAAAAACAAATGAGTAAAAAAAAATAATCCATACACCAGATTACTGGTGTCCTCTGTTCATAAAATATCTGTAACAGTTAGACTTGAACAGTTGTGGGTTGAAATTTGGAGGAAAACAACTCTGGGGAAGCGAGTTCCAGAGAGATGGAGTTCGGGGAATGAAAGAATTCTGACAGGCAGAAGTTCTGCAATATGGTTGAGTGACATTCCAGTCATGAGCGCTACCAGATGCCCGTGTAGCACAAGGGAAGGCATGGAGAGGTGAGCATTTGCCAAAAAAATATCTGTAAAATAATGCAGGGAGGCAACATTCCTTCTTACTTGCAGGGGAGGCAGTTTATGTGTAATGGCAGGATTGTTAATGATTCTAACAGCTTTATTCTGAATTTTGTCTAGTTGTCTTAATGCAACCTCTCCACAACCATTCCACAAGGGTGAGCAATATTCAAGCTGAGAGCACACATGACTCTTATAAATTATAGCTAACTGCTCATCGGCGAAGAAGTTACATACTTTATTCATGCAATTTCCTCCTTCCATTTGCTTCCATAACCATAATTATGCATTATTATAATGCAAATGGTAGTGCCACAGCTTCATAGGTGTATAAGGTGTTTGTACTCTTTAGTCTTCTGTATAATTACTTGGACCTGGGTTTGTGGGGGTTAGTTAACCTAACCCTACTTTTCCCAGAAGTTATACACAGTACTCAGTTATACAAGTTTTGCTATCCAAGCAGTCCTCCATTAATATATCCCACTCATATAACAGGACCCACCTATATTACTACTACTACTACTGTACTACCATACTACTATTACTACACTACTACTAACTGCAGTGTCTCATCATTTACATGGTTAATTAGGGGGTTAGACAAGCTGTGTCAATGACAATGTAAGTGGTACTAAAGGACCCATCATAATACTGTACTGAAGTGTGGATAAAAATTCCACACTAAAAATTCCACACCAGTGTGGAATGACATCCGCCTGTCCATGTCCGCCAGTCATTTGTTTTACCACATCAGCGGACAAAATTCCATGAAAGAGCAACATTGACTTTGTGGTGAGTGATGGACTGTTGGCCAGGGTGTGGGAGGAATGCCCAGAGAAGCATCTGGCAGAAAACACTGAGTGCCAAACTTGTTTACATTGATGCACTATATTTAACCTGTGTAAAATTGGAAGGATTTGCTTTAAACTGAAAATATGTAACTGTATGTGTTGTTTTAAACTGATAATTTAAAACTGATTAGCATTAAATCGACATTCTACTGTATACATCGAACATGTAGTGCTTGGGGTTATCGCATACAGTATAAAGTGAAAAGTGCAAACAATGAATGCGTAAACAGTGAGACCAATGTACTACTACTACTACCAGCACTACTACTACTATTTTCCTGATGAAACTGTGTTGTGTTAACCCAAATGATAATCCATCTCCACCCACACACCCATTTCTGACTAAGCTGGTTGTTCTTTGGAGAGATAAACTTTGCAGCATAATTCAAGCACCATCCCACCTTTATGCTTACAGTAGAGGAGACCAAATCATATGCAAAGGGCTTGGGTACAATATGCTGGAGATATTCAGGATACTGACAAATTGTTGAGTTCTTAAATGACAGATTCATTGAGTTCTGCTGTATGTTGGTAAATCAGTCAATATAGTTATGAATCTCCCAAACAACTAATCTTTATATGCATATAGGATGTACAACATCTTTACAGCCTTCAGTAACTGCTCACCTCCACATCCTCCTCACGTCGCTCTTGACTTAGTTCTACGCTCTTGTCTTCATCACTTTGGTCAAACTCGGATTCACGCTCTTCATATTCTACATTCTCATCTAGCTCTTTGAAGTCAGGAGCAAAGGCAGACCAGTTTTCAACCTGATTTTGAGACCATACCGACACAACTCCAGAGCTTATTGAAGCCATAATTGGTCTGACAGGATGCCACTGGAAAATAAAATACATACTAATATATGTGCAGTAAGGACACACTATGTTGAATTCTCATTTTAAAAACAGTACAATACAGTATATCATCATCATCATCATCATCATCCAGACCTCCTCTCCCACCCAAGGGCAGGGTGAGGAGTAGCAATGTTCACACAGCACAAACTTGCCCAATCCAAAGAGGCCACACTTCCATTCACTCATCATTCAAGCCCACAGAATCCTGGCTCTATCGGATACACCAAAAACATTCACCACATCCTGCAGCTTCACACAAATGTATCCGACTGAGTCAATCCGGAGGCTGCCATGCTCACGTGGGGTGCCAAAATCCCTGATCATGCACTTCTCCTCACAACATTAATCCAGCCAGCTCGATCTCTTGTCAGTTTCCTTGCCTCATCGACTTCCAAACCTCTCTTCCTCAAACACTCATCCACCATATCTCTCCACCTTCTCCTTGGCCTACCTCGCCTCCTCCCTCCTTCAAATTCGCTCAGGTATACCTTTTTCACAACTCTATTGTTATCCATTCTTTCCACATGACCATACCATCTCAGAACACTCTTCGATTCTGGTGTCCACCAACTTCCTCACTACACACCTATGACGAATCACATTATTTTGTATCCTATCCACCCTCTGTACTCCACATACATTCCTCAGCAGTCCCATCTCCACTGCTCTTACTCTGGACTTTTCATTTTCCTGCCACACCATAGTCTCACACCCATATGTTAAAGTTGGCACTAACACTCCCTCATGTAAGCCTCATGCAGCTGCAACACTCATGCCTCTGTTCCTTATCAAGGCCTTCACTGCACCAGCTACTTTTCTTCCTTGTGTCACTCTACTTTCAACTTTTTTTGCACATTTTTCTCTCTTTACTATCACTGTACCCAAGTATTTGAACTCTCTCACCAATTTCAGTCTCTCTCTATTCACGGTGACATCACACTGAGAGTCACCTTCTCTCTCAATAACCATCACTCTACTCTTCTCTACATTTACTCTCAAGGCACAATGTTCACAGACATCAGCAAAACTCTGCACTAGCCAACCAAGTTCTCGTCCGATACTTTCCAGCTGTACTGCATCATCAGCATACAACAAATTTGAGATATTCCATCCATCACCATTCATTACCAACACCATCCCTCTCTCCATTACTTGTGTTTTTACTCCTCTCATCACTCCATCCATATATACATTGAACAACCATGGGGACATCACACAACCTTGTTGCACGCCCACACCGATTGTGAACCATTCACTTAGCTGCCCATTAACCCTTACACAGGCTTCGCAACCATCATAAAAGTTGCATACCACAATCATATAATCAAACAACCTCCACACTGTCCTCTCACTACTTTCATATCAATAATCCTCCCAAATATTCAGAACTACATAATAAGCATATATATCAAATTAATCTCTTCACTCCAATGACATATTTTTTTTTTCTAATGTTGTACATATTGCATGATATCAGCTTAGGAAAGACTTTTTGCACTCGAGAGGTTAGTTGTACCCTTCACTGACCTCATCAATACATGAGGTCTTCCAAGAGCAGGAAAAATTATTCGGAGCTAAACAAGAATAAATTAAACATGCGGCCAGACTGAAGGGAATGAGTGCAGAAATCAGCTGCAAAATAAAAAGAATATGGATTATATTTTAAAAAGTCCATCACAGAAACATGAGCTCTGTTTATGTGTAAGTCTAACAGAAAAAAAATTACCCACAGTAGTGCATCGTTTTCTATACGGATGTGTTTACAGTACTGTACTAACCACAACATCCAAAAGCATCTCTCCCTTAGTACCATGTAAGATCTTGACCAGGTTGCCAACACTGCGCTCCCAGATGTAGAGGGAGTGTTGGCGGGCTGACCCAGCACATATGTATTCACCATCACCTGAGAAACAGCACTTCTTCCACATTGTTCTGAGAAGGCAACAAATGTTAGACAATGAATTATACGATTACAAACTTCAGAATACTGGCTTCTGCTAGGCAATGCAGTTAAACTTAGGAGGACATTTAACAGACTATGTTATGGATTAGTCTTTCCTAACTTTGTTTATCACATTAACACAGGGTGCAGAGATCAGCAGAAAGGTTTCTTTATCTCTTTGGGGATGGGAAACAGATGAGAAAGGAAGCACTATACTCAGTTTTTTTTATCAAGGCAAAGATGCACTTGACATTCTGCTGATGCAACATTACTTCAAAATATCTTGACTCGTTAGCATTATTAACTGACAACATATATCTGTGGGGGAAATTTGGGTTAGTAAATGTTATTCGAACATATTGCATTCAGCCAATCATCACCAACCTGTCACGTGCATCTTTGCCTCAATAATAATAGTAAAAAAAAAAAAACTAAGTACTGTATAGTAATAACCTCACTAACTCCTGTGCCACAGGAAGCAGAAGTGAATTTCCAAAAATTCCTATCCTATGCTTATAACTTAAAAACAGCTACACAACACTTCAAAGCACATCATGCACTTGCCCCAACAATACATGGACTCAGTAAAACAGTTGGTACTACTAAATAACTGCTTCACCATCAACCTCAATTATCACTCTTCTTCACATCAAACAGAAATAAATCTCAAACCAATCCTCAAGTTACATTTCTTGAACTGACTCTCCTTACATAGGTTGTACTGTATATGCATGTACCTGTAGCTACTGTACATGCACTTCTCGGGCCTAGGAATGTTCAACTATGTATAACTGTAGCAGTGGGTCTGATAACCCACGCACAACTAGTGTATCTTACTTGTTAACAAGGTCTTGTAGCTTCTGTGTAGG
Organism: Coenobita brevimanus; assembly: GCF_032717465.1. Classification (NCBI taxonomy): domain Eukaryota; kingdom Metazoa; phylum Arthropoda; class Malacostraca; order Decapoda; family Coenobitidae; genus Coenobita; species Coenobita brevimanus. The sequence goes on from NC_137008.1 coordinate 60,724,375, forward strand.
TTCCAAATCATCTTCCTTCCCACTTTTGAAAACCTTTCGTGCATCATAAACACGAATGACACGATCAGCGGAGTTGACCAAAAAGAAGCTGGAAATAACAATGACATAATTCACAAATACGAATGAAATGTAACTCAAAAGAGTAAAGAAGGAAATGTAAAGATAGAGGAATGTATACATACAGCACAGTCAAGCCTTGAGAAACACACAGTTGAGTAATGTGTTACTGTAAATACACAGTAAGCATTAATGCAGCAGGTCATATTTAATGCGAAGAAAACCTCGAGTTTACGCAGGAAGTGTCAGCTGGACAGGCGACATAATTTGAAAATCGTGTGTGGTGACATCACCTGCCAGACTCACCATGACTGGCAGGCTTACATCTAGGTTCATCCACCTCTGACGACTCACATCCTGATGATGCCACTCCACCAGGCAACAAAGTCAACTCCAATGTTTCTGCCCTGGACTTCAAAGGATTCAACTTAGATACTGAAGGAAGTGCAAGAGCTGCAACACCTTAACATATGACAACAACAAGATTGGGGATAGGGAGTGGGGACAGACTGCCAGGAAGCTACACATCAACAACACACAGCACCCAGCCTAGCTTTTGTTATTAACCCCGACACCGGTTCATGTCTGAAGACATGTGGTCGACAGGCATTGGTTCACGTCTGAGGACGAGTATGATTAAACTTAAAAGCACACCACACTCATTGACAGTGGTGTGGCGGACTCCCTTGTGCACATGAGGGTGCAGGGAGAGGTCAGCTGGGACAAAGGTGAGGAGGAGGGGGGGGGTTGGGAAGCCCACCTGCGGTGACCGAGGAGGATGGGGGAGGGGCAGACAGGGAAATAGAAGGGTGGAGGAAAGGCGCCTGGAAGGGCAGAGTACACGTGTACCGACAGCAGTCAGCCACCCACGCACCAGTAGAGATATACAGCAGCCAGGTGACTCTTGAAAGTTACTGATGTAGTATGCGGTTGGACAAGAGGCCCACCAAGATATAAAGTAACTCTAATGGGATGAAGGTGTAAAAGCTGCAGTTATGGAGAAAAGAAGGCTTTTCCGGGAATGGAAGAAGGGTGGTAACAACGAGGAATCCTTGGCTGCCAAGCGTAGGGCTAGAAGAGAGGTATACAGGGTGAAGTCTGAGTCACAGAGGCTTTTACTTGATAACCTAAATCATGAGGAAAGGAAAAACTGATATTTAAGGTGGCAAATCAGATGAAGAGGGATAATCGGGATATTGTAGGTGAGCAGTGTGTGAAGAATGATGATGGAAGGGTAGTGGTGAACAGTGGGGATATAAAAGATGCATGGAGGGAGCATTATAGCTGGTTGTTGAATGAGGAGTCTGACTGGGACAGGGAAGGTTTGGAGCCAGCAGATCCAGTGTTTGGCCCTTGGCCTTTGAGTGACGCTGCTACTGTGAGTGAGGCAATAGGCAGGATGCAGGTGAGGAGGGCAGCAGGTGTGTCTGGGTTGACTGCTGAAATGCTGAAGGCCTCAGGAGATATAGGGGTTAGGTTAGTCACTGACCTGATCAATATGATTATATATGAGTGCCCAATAGTGGTAGGTGGGGGCGCTCACCATCCACTCACTCGATGTAGTGCTGCTGTTGGGTGTCTGTCCTTTCCTCTCCTTCATCCTTCTTTCCTTCCATCCTCTTCTGTCTTTCCTTATTTCATTCTTTCCTTGTCCTTCTGCCTACGGGTGACTTTACACTCCCTCTTCTGTCTATCTTTCCTTCATTCTTTCCTCTTCCTTCTGCCTGTGGGTGACTCTACACTGAGTGACACGCCAAATGGTTTCCTGAACACTAGGAAACCATTTACTACGCTGGGTGGTAACCATATAACCAAATTTTGGCACCTGGTGGTTTAGTGGATAATTATTGCACTCTAGTCGGATTGAGCCAGTGAAGGTTTATATCCAAGGGATGGTTGGGGTTTATTGCTCATGTAATGCCACTCAGGGATGAGTGAGGCTGGTCACTCTCATCTTAAATGTCAGGACCAACTGCCTAGCCCCGGGCTCCTACGCTCCTCAAGGGGCGACGTGGGATTGGATGATGGATGGATGGATGGACAGGAAGGAAAAGGAAAAGTAGAAAGTGAGAGAGGAAGACACAGAAACAATGACTGAGGCAAAAGAAGAAGCAGGCAGCACTATATCAAGTGAGGGGATGATGGTTGTCACCACCTACCACCTTACCACTTTGTATTCTCTAATGAAGATGATGATCTCATTCAGTGTCAAAATAAAAGTGTATTTCAGATACAGTACCCATCTATCACCATCATTCTATCCCAATTCCCCACATTCATATAAAGATGAGAAAGAGGGAAGTACCTACCAGGTACGATCTCCCCTTCTGGTACTGTAGAAGGTATAAAACTGCTTTCAATGTAAGAGCTATAGAGTGGGGTTGCAACATCTTCATACGCATACAGAAAAGGATGATGAAAGGAGGTGGGTTCCAGAGTACTTTTCACTAAATGTAAAAATATACAAAACAGCAAAACTTGTGCTGGTCAGTTTGTTTTCACCACAGAAAACTGGGCCACTCCCACAACTTGAATCTTAAATTGTGACTGCAAGAAATTCAAGCTTTAGTTAACAAGTAGGAATGAGTCTCCTTGACAACTAGTCAAGCTGACCCTCCAGTCTAACAGCATTTTGCCATCAACTGAGCCTAAAGCAGTTAAAGATGTTTATCAGGTCAAGATTGCTTTATAATAATATTCAAGTTGAACTACAGCTAATTCTTCAAGTCTGTGATGATAAAAGAAAACGAAAGACAAGGCTCATCATGCCACTCTAAAACAGAGGAGAATGGGAGATTTGAATAAAGAAAAGGCACTGTTTCCAAAAAAACTGCTTTAAAGGGATCTTTACCTTTTGGATTAGTGTCAAATAATAAGAGACTGAAAATGTATCATGTTGTTATGTAACTGTTTATCTTAAACACCACCAGCAACATGCTTATTTGATTTCATCTGTTAAGACATTAAATAACTAGTAGACATGGAACCAGACACTTACTCTGTTCTCCGTGCAAATTCAATACTTTTAACAGCAGCAGCACTAGTGGTTCCTGGACCAATCCTAAATGATGTTTTGATCTTGAGATTTGGGCAAGTTAGGATGAGAATCTTGCCACGACTGTTGCCTGTGTAGATGTAGTCACCACGGCGATCGAATGAAGCCACAATGTTCACATCTCCCTGTGGAAGTTTGAAGCATTATTAGACTGTGCTTAGTACTGTAATATTAACATGGCAGCTGGCATGCTTCCCCATATCAGAACCAAAATAAAATACAAATCATAAACAGATACTGTACACAGACAGACAAAAGAATGCAGACAGTAACAGATCAGTCATCACCATCATCATAACATTATTTGAAAAAAAATCTCTCCACCTTCTCCTTGGCCTACCTAGCCTCCTCCCTCCTTCAAATTCGCTAAGATACACCGTTTTCACCACTCTCCTGTTATCCATTCTCTCCACATGACCATACCATCTCAGCACATTCTCTTCGATTCTGGTGTCCACCGACTTCCTCACTACACACTTTTCACGAATCACACTATTTCGTATCCTATCCAACCTCTGTATTCCACATACATTCCTCAGCAGTCCCATCTCCACTGCTCTTACTCTTGACTTTCCATTTTCATGTCTAACACTCCCTCATGTAAGCCTCATGCAGCTGCAACACTCATGCCTCTGTTTCTTATCAAGGCCTTCATTGCACCAGCTCCTTTTCTTCCTAGTGTCACTCTACTTTAAATTCTTCTGCACATTTTCCTCTCTTCTATCACTGTACCCAGGTATTTGAACTCTCTCACCAATTCCAGTCTCCCTCCATTCACTGTAATATCACACTGGGAGTCACCTTCTCTCTCAATAACCATCACTCTACTCTTCTCTACATTTACTCTCAAGGCACAATGCTCACAGACATCAGCAAAACTCTGCACTAGCCAACCAAGTTCTTGTCCAGTACTTGCAAGCAGTACTGCATCATCAGCATACAACAAATTTGAGATATTCCATCCATCATCATTCATTACCAATGCCATCCCTCTCTCCATTACTTGTGTTTTTACTTCTCTCATCACTCCATCCATATATACATTGAACAACCATGGGGACATCACACAACCTTGTCGCACGCCCACACCGATTGTGAACCATTCACTTAGCTGCCCATTAACCCTTACACAGGCTTTGCTACCATCATAAAAACTCTTGACGGCACCTAGCAGTTTACCATCTACACCGTACATGCACAAAACTTTCCACAATCCCTCTCTGTCTACTTTGTTGTATGCTGTTTCCAGATCCACGAATGCCATAAACACCTTATGGTCCTTCTCGCAAGCCTTCCCTGCTATCTGTCTCACTGCAAATCTTTGATCCACACATCCTCTGCCACTCCTAAAGCCACCCTGTTCATCACTCACTAGGACTTCTGACATCTCTCTTACTTTCTCTATAATAATTCTTCCCTATATCTTCCCAACCTCACTCAATAAACTTATGTCACGATAATTCTTGCACTCACTGCACTCACCTTTATTTTTGTACAGGGGTACAATCACAGCCTTTTTCCACTCTGCAGGCACAGCTTCACTCATCCATGCCCTCTTACATATCTCCAACATGCACTTCATTCCACTCTCTCCAATACACATAAACATCTCTACATCTCAGCATACACCTCATCAACCTCAGCTGCTTTCCCATTTTTCAGGCACTTCACAGCACTCCTCACCTGTGTGAATGTCATGTCTCCTGGCACTGCATCCCTTCTCTGCACACTCCCAAAACCAATCATGTTTACAGCGACTCTGCTCTCTCTATTCCTATTCATCAGGCTTTATAACATGCACTTCATTCCACTCTCTCCAATACACATAAACATCTCTACATCTCAGCATACACCTCATCAACCTCAGCTGCTTTCCCATTTTTCAGGCACTTCACAGCACTCCTTACCTGTGTGAATGTCACGTCTCCTGGTACTGCATTCCTTCTCTGCACACTCCCAAAACCAATCATGTTTACAGCGGCTCTGCTCTCTCTATTCCTATTCATCAGGCTTTCAAAATACAGTATTCTTTTGATCTGCTCCTTACTTCATCTCCATTTTTTAGTGAAGGACATAAATGGCCATTCACCACTGGTTTGGCAGTGATGGTCATCCAACCACTTTTTATAGTGAAGGAAATTAACAATAAGGATATTCATGGAGAAAATAAAATATCTGGACAGGTACAGCTACACTTTTTGGTGAAGGACGTAAATGACCATTCACCACTGGTTTGGTAGTGACAGTCATCTATCACTTGTTATAGTGAAGAAAATTAACATTAAGGTTGTTCATGGAAACAATAAAACATTTGGACAGGTTCAGCTACATTTTTGGTGAAGGACGTAAATGACCAGGCCAAGAAAGAAATGCAACAGATGGGCACTGAGAGAGCTTGGTGCTGAATAGTCTGGCACTGGAATGGTCTGGCACTGAAATAGATGCACTGAAACGACAACACTGAATTGTACCCTACTCCTTATCTGCATGCTTCCAGACTTCAGTGCTAACAGACACTCACAAAACTTTGAGCCAGGCTCCAAAGATCTCATTAAATATTAGTATGCAGCACAGAACTATCTTCAGAAATCAGTCTTAAATATTTCATCTTTCACCATCCACCATCAATTTCTCTCAAGTTTCCCTTATTCTTATTCTGAGCTCTCTCATCATTATCATAAAAACCTTTTCTCCATCCTAGAAAGGAAGAAAAGATAAAGTACGCCTGAGGGCAAATCAACAGCATGCTCTGTGAAAAATTCCCAACACTAATTCATGCACACTTTAAACTCTCAGAATCCACTTTCATGCAATCATCTTGCAGCCTCCACACTTGTCATACAAGGTCTGTCCAAAAAGAAACTGACCTTTTTTAGCACAGCAACTAGCCACTAGGTGACAGAGGGGCTGCGGAGCATCAGGGATGGTGCTTCATCTTTTCAAGCATCTCCAATTTCTGGGCAAGGGAAAGCCTCACCCTCTCCTTCTTTTCCTGAACCTTAGGCATGGTTCATAAAAGCTTTGGTTCATTGAAAAACAAACACACACACACACACACACACACACACACACACACAAATACAGTACAGCCGCAATACCAAGGCAAAGCCACACACACGTGGAGCGGTTGTCTACAGACGGGGGATCACATGGGCTAAGCGACATCGATGAGTCCCCACCGCTACCCAGGTAGCTTGGTGGGGACATGTGGCAACACCACAAACCGCCAGTCAGGGTAGTTTCCGGTATGGGCTCGATGATGCACTCAGTTTACATGACTTCTTCTGATAATTCAGTGGTTTTTGGAATGGAATTTCCATTACGGAACTGTACTCATTTTAAAGGAAATTTTCCATTAAATTCAGCAAAAAAAAATACCAGAAAAAGATGGTTTAGTTATCTCGGGCTTCCGCTAAACTGATGTTCGTTATATTGAGCTTCTACCATACAAAGAAAAACCCAAGATAGAATTATCACCTCATCATCCATGGGAATAATTTCATGCGAGGCATCAACATGGACCAGAACTGCTGGGTGCCTCATGGGACACACCAGGAACATCTTGTCATTTCTTGGATGGAATTGCACCTGAAATTGAAATGCCAAGCATCAATTACATATACAGTACTGTATATACAGACTTCATGTCATTTTTAAAACAAATGTTAGTTCCCACAATGTAGCAAATTTTAAATGAATAATATCCTACTATTCATATATTAAGCAGGAAATAATATCTGGCCCGGCAATTCCTCATCTCAAACAGTACCTATAACATTTTACAAGGCCATTGAAACACCATGTGAATTTAACCTGATCTCACCCTTTCTACTGTTTATATGCCTGAAATGCTATGTACTGTACATATATATATATATATATATATATATATATATATATATATATATATATATATATATATGCTGACTAATGGTGAGGAACTGACATAAACTTGATTGTGCTTATTAAGGTTCACCTTGGAGTATCCACCACATTCTCGGGACTGACAGATTATGCAAGGTCAGTTTAGGTTAAGACAAAGTCAATTTTGTACTCTATTAGGAAAAAGGAGAAAGAGGACAACAGCTGGGAATAAAAAAATACTGTACATGGTGAATGGTATGTACAAGAACTGTACAGTTAAGTTAAGGAAGAGAATAATGGAAAGGGGTAAGTATGAGGACACATGGAGGAAATTATGAATAAGAATACAGGGCAGGGCTGGGATGGGTGCAATGAGACACAAAGGGAGTTGTGACTGAAGATACTTGGCTAGGGGAATGTATGAGAATACAGAAAGTGAGTTGCACATGGGAATGTAGGAAGTATATTTTATTCATTTTCATTCATTCATCATCTAATCCAGTGTTGCCCCAAAAGGAGCACAGGAGCCCAGGGCTAGGAAAGTTGGTTGTGACATTTAAGATGAGAGTGACCAGCCTCACTCATCCCTGAGTGGCATTACATGAACAATAAACTCCAACCACCCCTTGCATATAAACCTGCAGCAGCTCAATCTGACTGGAGCACCTTAATTGCCCACCAAACCACCAGGTGCCATAATTTGGATATATGGTTACCATCCAGTGCAGTAAATGGTTTCCTGGTGTACAGGAAACCATTTGGCTTGTCACTCAGTGTTGAGTCACCTGTAGACAGAAGCAAGAGGAAAGAATGAAGGAAAGACAGAAGAAGAAGGACAGCAAGAAGGAAGAGAGGAAAGGGCAACCAACCAAGAGCAGCACTACATCGAGTGAGTGGATGGTGAGCACCCCCACCAAGCACAAAGTACTGTATATTAAACACGATGAAATTGGATGGCTATAGTAAAAAATTTAAATAAATAAAAATATTGGCTCAATTAATTTATTATTGCAAATTTTATACAGTACCATACAATATATCCATACCATTCAAAGTTTAGGCCCCAATATACAAAAGCTAACTGCTCCAGCAGAAAAGAAAATCATATCAATGCTATATTACTATCGATCAGACATTTAAACCTTGACAAGGCTGTCAAAGTCAGGATATAATTTCTGGCTACAGGGGATACATGAAAGACCTGCTGCCCCCTCCCCCTCAACTCTGGCATCATAAATGTGCTAAATCACATACTACACAGAAGTCTATCTATCTATTGCCAGAAGCCTCAATCCCGTTTGGGGTGGCCACAAACAAATCGCCTCCACGTCGTCCTGTCCCCCGCCATTTCACTGCCCTGCTCCCAACTCACACACCCCTCTCTCATATACCTCTCCACCCCATCCCTCCATCTCATCCTCGGCCTCCCCCTCCCTCTTCCCCCCTCCACCTCACTCACATACACTCTCTTCGTCAGTCTTTCACCCTCCATCCTCTCCACATGGCCAAACCACCTCAGTGTGTTCCACATAAAACTTCCTATCATATCCACATCCACACCACAACACTCCTTTATATCCTCATTTGTCAGCCTGTCTCTCCATGTGACTCCGCAGGCTCCTCTTAAATACCTCATTTGACTTGTGTCCTTCCAACAACGTCCAAACTTCACTTCCATACGTTAGAGATGGTATCACAATACTGTCATGTAGTAACTTTTTCACTTCCATGCTCACTTCCCTGTTTCTTATCACTGCTTTCAAAGAACCAGCAACCTTTCTTCCCTGCTGTACCCTTTCAAGCACTTCACCCTCCAAACCTCTATCCTTACTCATCACACTACTCAAGTACTTAAATGTACTCACATTTTCCAATTCCTCACCATCCAACCTCGCTGTACATTCACTGACTTCATCTCTCTCAAAGACCATCACTTTACTCTTCCCTACATTCACCTTTAGATTCCGTTTCTTACACACTCTCCCAAACTCATCCACCAAGCCTTGCAGCTCCCCTTCGTCTTCACTCAACAACACAGCATCATCTGCAAACAACAGTACAGGGAGTTTCCAAACACTATCCTCTCTCACCAGGGCCACTCCAACATCCACTACCCTACCTTGTACCTCTTTTATTACCCCATCCATGTACAGATTGAACAACCAAGAAGACATGACACATCCCTGTTTCAAACCAACTTTCAAAGAGAAAAATTCACTTAGTTCACCATCCACACGCACTGCAGCCTTTGCACCATCGTACATACTCTTCACAGCATTCAACAACTTCCCATCTACTCCATATATTCTTAACAATTTCCACAATTCTTGTCTATCCACCCTGTCATATGCTTTCTCCAAATCCATGAAAGCCGCACACAACTTCTTTCCCCTCTCTAGAAACTTTTCCACTAAAGATCTAAGAATGAATATCTGATCTACACAACCTCTTCCCTTCCTAAAGCCTCCCTGTTCTTCTCCAACTAATTTCTCTGTTCTTTCTCTAACTCTGTCAATAAGTATCCTACCATAAACTTTTCCTATTATACTAAGAAGACAAATGCCCCTATGATTACCACACACTTCTTTTTCCCCTTTTCCTTTGTTTCATTCATTCATTCATTGCCAGACGCCATGTATCCCACACGGGGTGGCCAAGGGCTTCGAGTTAATTGTTTTACAGGGAGGGGCACTAATCCTCCACCAACCCCACTTGACACGTAGGGATGCCAACAGCATCTGGTGTTCCTAGGCGGTCACCCATCCAAGTACTAACCAGACCCAACGTTGCTTTTCCTTTGTACAAGGGAATAATTATACCTGACTTCCAATCCTCCGGGACTCTACCTTCCTCCCAGGCCAATCTGCACATCTTCCACATCCATTCTACTACTATATCTCCCCCATGCTTCAGCATTTCACCACACACTCCATCAATTCCTGGGGCTTTCCCCGATTTAACTTTCTTCATTGCTTCCACAACGTCTATCCTACTGATTTCTTCCAGTCTACACAGAAGTAAGAAATTAAAGAAAAAAAAAAAATTGTAATCATAATCCTATTTTTGTTTTCTGTTAGGGGCTGATGAAGGCACCTAACCATGCTCCACCTGAATGGTTCTGACCCATCTTCCTCCCCACAGTTCACCCCTTATGAGGACAAGAAGACATTGCACATTCACAAATGCTGACAGCTGCAGTCCCAAAGTCAGCCAATCCAAACATATTAGTCAAGGCATTTGGGTCAACCTGGGCTTACTAGCAATGCTGTTGCCATGACTTTTGTCTGTGACAGGTCAAATACCTCATTTTCCTCCATTAATATAGAGCATGGGCATATAAGTTTTAAACCGTGGGCTGCAGCTAGGGGTCACGCAGACATACCCCATGGTGCAGCAAAATGGCAATTTTGGTCAGTCTATTTCCGTGAAATTATATCAGTGGCAAGGAGATTGCAACATGCAGCTACCCACTTTCCTTTTTTTATCAGCATAGTTTTGGAGAAATAATTTGTCAAAAATTGCATTTCTGGTAGGAACACGAAAACTATGGTTACAGAGAGAGAGAGAGAGAGAGAGAGAGTGTGTGTGTGTGTGTGTGTGTGTGTGTGTACTGAGGCAAAAAAAAAAAAAAAAAACAGGCTGATGACAGGCTGTCGCCAGACTCCCCTCCCACCAGGTGGGTTGCCAGTTTGCTCCACATGCTGCAATATGAGCTTAGGGTGTTACTTTTATACCCATTATTTACCATCCAACTTCTGTTTCATTACCTCCTATTGACCTTACATTAGATTTTATGTTATTCTAAGAAATTTGACCCATGACTGCCTTTCCTGAGGTGATAATACAAATTTTGGTGCCTGGTGGTTTAGTGGCTAATTACAGCACTCCAATCGGACTGAGCCAATGAAGGTTTATATCCAAGGAATGGTTGAGGGGTTTACTGCTCACTTAATGTCACTGAGGGATGAGTGAGGATGGTCACTCTCATCTTAAATATCAGGACCAACTTGCCTAGCCATGGGCTCCTACACTCCTCATGGGACAATGTAGGACTGGATGATGATTGAAAGAATGAATGTGGGAATTTTGTTACAAAGTGTGTATTTTTGGGTCAAAGTTGCTGGAGCAACTTAGCAACTGGGCTCAAGACATAAGGTGGGAATGAGAACTACCAATTACCCTAATATGCCATAAATTTTGTGTCGTGCTGATCCTTCTAGAACCTTTGTGGTGCATTGTTGAAAATCTCACTCATATGAGGTATGTCACAGCTTTCCGAGACACCCCCACATAAGGTGTCACAGCCAACGGGTTAACCTCCTTACTAAAAGTATATTTATACCTAATGAATGAAAAATGGGTTTATGGTTACAAAAACATATGTTTGGTACATCAAATATCTAACACTTGTTAACAAACCTTCATAACAGGAGAAGGAAATCGGTACTTCACATCACATTCTCCATTCAGGACATCCCATATGCAAACATTGTTATCTGTAGAAACACTCACAAGCTTGTAGCCTGCTCTTGACCAGCTGTAACACAAGAAAAATTATCAATAAAGGGAAAATCCAAGATACATAAGTATTTAGTCATTACACGAATACAGTAATGCTAATATACAGTACTGTACTGTATTTGTACAAGAACTCCTCCTTTTGGTCTGACTGTACCAAAAATTTCTTAGTTACATGAATCAAGCTCATAAACTGGTACCAAGTGTAAAAAAAAAAAAACAGTCTGAGTATGAAACAAGCTAAACACAGGAAAAAACTAGAAAGCACTCAGAAAAGTGCATACCTCCGGTGATGCCACTGCCATTATAAAATGAACAATCAGGTTACAGATCTCAGACTATACCGTGATTCGGATTAGGATCCAGATCCAGATCCACTCAAAAATTTAATCAATTCTTTCTCGGCCCATGGCCCACAAGATTTCACTGAAATTTATTGAGAACTTTTGGAGATATCGCGTGGACAAACAAACAAACAAACAAACAGACAAACTTAGGTGAACGCATAATCTCCTCCAACTTCGTTGGTAGAGGTAAAAATGAACACAATGCTACAGCTGAATTTCACTAAATATTAAAGAGGCAGCTGCAAATCAATAATGTAAGCAATAAAACAGACTTTTCAATAATGAACCAACCTGAGGGAACACACAGGGTGCACATGAGCACTAATAACTTTGGCAATGCCACGTGTCAAAAAATCCCATATAACTATACGACCATCATTACATCCCACAGCCAGTAGTGTTCCTCTTCTGTTAAATGCACATGTGACTGCCAATGATGCACAGTCCAGAGCACCATCAAACTCTTCAGGATAGTTTTGGCCAAATGACTCTGTAAATAGAAACATCCAAGATATAATATTTTAATACAGTACAATAAATATGGACATATATCCTGCATAGCACTCCAATCCTAAACTAGCAAACCATTTGTGTGTGTGTGTGTGTGTGTGTTCACATACCCCACTAGAGCCCTGTGGTTCTCGAAGTGGTAGACAAGCACCGGCTTCAACTTCAGGTCGCCCTCGGCGTTGCCCCCCAGTAGGAGTTTAAGCCGATCCTTTGAGGCCTTGAACCCTGGTGTAGACTTTTCCTCCATTGCAAGATATGTCATGGAGGACATTCTCTTCCAAAAGAGCTCAGTCTCGTCAAAATTCAAGACCTACTTCACACTGTACCCACCCTTCGCGACAATGCATTTCAGTTCATCAGGAAACGCTGCCACCGCCACCGTATCCGCACTCGCCACCTCACTGTACATTTCACGTGGTAGAGATTAGCTCGCCTCTTGAAGCAGTTAAACCACCCATGGCTAGCCTTGAAGGTCTCATTAGCATCAAGATCCTGCCTCACCTTGATTTCTTCCCGTAGTGAGAGAGCCTTGGTGCAAATACTGTAATTGCCTGGCTCATGGGTGCCTTCCTCTTGTTCTGATCCTCTACCCACGTGCATAGCATCCGTTCCAGCTCCTCCATCACAGGCTCTCTCTGGCGGGTGATATGGGAGGTGGATAAGGTTGCAGTCTCCCCCAGCAGCAGCCTTAATGGCCTCCCCCTTCTTGATGATGGTGGAGACAGTCGACTGGGCCAGGTGGAGAGCCAAAGCGATAGCACACACACGCTCACCTTTTTCGTGGCACTTAAGAATATCTAGCTTGACTTCTAGAGACAGAGTTTTATGCACATGCTTCGCAGGACCATCACTAGCACCAACACTAGCAGGCCGCTTACCACCCTGACTAGGGCCTCCACTAGCACCACTACTAGCCCCACCACATGCAACACCCTTACCAGACATGATCACACTTATTTAGGCCAAAAATCACACAAAATCGCACTCCACACATGATCAGTATCACTGCTCTACTCACGGCACTGCTCGAACTCAGTTACGATCCACTATAATAGCAGCTTGCGTAACGGTGGTGGTGCAACACGATGCATGGTGGGCGAGCGTACGAGAGTTCCTCACTCTGAGATGGCTGATGTAAGAAGAATGATATGGGTGAACGTGGGGTGAGTGACGGTTGTGTGGCATGTGCAAGCATTTCTGCGCATCCCGGGAGGCAGGTGGCCTCAGCTGGCCGCAGGAACATGCATGATTCAAAATTTTGGTCTATAATCTATAGACAAGACGTCGGAGGGCCCACTGTTAAACTGGGGTGTGGCCATCGTTTAATGGTGTACAGTGGTATTTGTAACCCCATCACTAAGCCAAGGTATCGCATCTAGGGGTGTCGTATATCAAGATACACCTGCATGTATATATATATATATATCTATATATACAGTACAGATTTTTTTTATTTTCTAAAATTTCGGTTGGAAGCTGGTCTTGTCGCAGCCAGATCTGGTGAGTTATGAGTATATGCGTACGCTGGTTTCCACCGTGCTTTACCGGCCTTGAGCGGCGGCCAATAAGTAACCTGATGTGAAGGGTGGCCATTTTGAATGAATCATGGCCAATGGCCAATAAATGACCTCCTTACAGTTTCCTTTGTTTTAGGCCAATGATTTCAAACCTATCTATCTATCTATCTATTGCCAGACGCCATAAACCCGTAAGGGGTGGCCATTTGACTTTGAGTTATTTGTTTTACGGGGAGGGGCACTAACCCTCCACCAACCCACTTGTTGACACGTAGGGAGCACGTATAGTTTGGTTATATGGTTACCACCCTCAGTTGTAAATGGTTTCTTGGCTTACAGGAAACCATTTGGGTTGTCACTCAATGTAAAGCCACCTGTAAAGGAAAGAAAAGCAATAAGAAGTGACAGGAAAGATGGGAGAAATAGGAAGAGGAGGGCAGGCAAAGAAAAAGAATAATACAGGCTAAGGAAGAAGTAGGCAGCACTACATCAAGTGAGTGGATGATGGTCGCCACCACCTACCACCTAATTTCCCTAAATAGGAAAGCAAAGCTCTTCGTATGAATTTAAATTTAGTTTAGCCATGGCGGCCGTCCAGTTCAGATGTCTGAGTTGTGACTATTGGTTTTACAAATTCACTGTAAAATAAGTTTATTAAGTTAATACAGCATGGCCTTATACAGGGGTTAGGTTTGATTGGTTTGATTAGGTTTGATTAATGAAAGAAAAAACAAAGCTACTTCAGTTAATACAGCACAGCCTTATATAATGCTCAGGTTAGGTTAATGAAAAAAGTTAATAAAATACATATGGTAATTCTTTTTATTAATCTATTTTAGTGATTTCTGTACAATATTCATTGCCGATCATATCGCAAAATGCCAGAAGTGGGGAAAGGGGGAGGGGCAAAACTCAAAAATGGGTAATTTGCGGAAAAACTGATAATAAAAATCCTACATAAAACACTAAAATCAGTACGTTTCTGAAAAAATAAAATTAAAGAGGAGTTGGGGACTTAAACGATAATTTTACCATTTTCTTACCCAACAACTCCAAATTCATTTTTTCCTGCGAGGATGGAGTTAGCAAAATAATACTCCCAGATAATCAGTGACCAGTGACTAAAATCCGCCACACATCACCCGCAATTTCTTCCGAATCTTGTATTTTTAAATGCCTAAGGATTACATTAACACCAAGCTTCAGTTGCCTTCCACGTCAAATAAACGAAAGGACAATGCGAACCAAACACGCTCAAAACACAGTACTGTACTACTATATACTGTCCGGCTGCGGAATTTGGCACCGAATCGGCACCTCTCATTGGAAAATATAATTTTTATCGCCATATAGTTTCATACACACCTAATTACCTGAAATCCGGTTAACAAAATTGTGTATAAGTATTAATAAAAAATCAGGATTTAGAGCAAAAACCACCTGAAGCAAGGTTCCCAGTCTAGATACAACAGCTTCCTTTGTGTACTATGTTAATGATACATTTTTGCGACGCTAAGTAGAAGAATACGAAATACAATAAACAACTCAGAAAAGGATAGTTTTTATTCCTTTTTTTTTTTTTTTTTTTTATAAAGAAATGAGTACCTTATGCTATGATTTCAAGACCCTTCAAAGTTTCTATTTATTGCAAAATTTGCCAGACGCCTTGTCCCCGGTCATTTCACTGCCCTGCTCCCAGCTCACATTCCCCTCTCTCATAGACCCCTCCACTCCATCCCTCTATCTCATCCTTGGCCTCCCCCTAACTCTCCCTCTTCCATCTCACTCACATAAACTCTCCTCATCAGTCTCTCGCTCTCCATGCTCTCCACATGACCAAACCACCTCATTATGTTTCTCCAAATGTTTCCTGTCACATCCACACCACAATGCTCCTTCACTTCCTCATTTGCTAGTCTGTCTCTCCATGTGACTCCACATGCTCCTCTCAAATAACTCAATTCCACTGCTCTCACTCTTGACTTCTGTCCCTCCAACAAGGTCCAGGCTTCACTTCCATAGGTTAAAGTTGGTATTACAATACTGTCATGTAGTAGCTTTTTCACTTCCATGCTCACTACCCTGTTTCTTATCACTGCTTTCAAGGAACTAGCAACCTTTCTTCCCTGTTGCACCCTTTCAAGCACTTCAATCTCTAATCTTCCATCCTTACTTATCACATTACCCAAGTGCTTAAATGCACTCACATTTTCCATTTCCTCCTCATCCAGCCTCACTGTATATTCACTGACTTCATTTCTCTCGAAGATCATAAATTTACTCTTCCCTACATTCACCTTTTGATTCCGTTTCTTACACACTCTCCCAAACTCATTCACCAAGCCTTGCAGCTCCCCTTCGTCTTCACTTAACAACACGGTATTGGTCATCAGTATATATAATTACCTCCGTACTTGGAGGGAAAATGTGGTGTGCAATTTTGTCCATTAGTATACTGAAGAGCATAGGACTGAGAATACCACCTTGTGGAGTGCCCAGTTCAATTTCTTTCATCAGAAAACTGTCCCTACAACCAAACTCTTGCCAACTGGTGTTACGGATAGGATCCTGTCCACCCAAGTAGTTTACCTTTAACCCCTCTGGCAACTAGTTCCTCCAAAGTTACTTCCCTGTTTGCCATATCATATACCCCTTTCAAATCTAAGCCATGCACATGGCTCTAGTATTACCGAGACACGTTACAAAACAATCGCTCATTGACATCCCTTTCAAACAACCATGTAAGTTAGGAGACAACTGATCCCCAATCTTGTGCAACAGCCTATTGAGAATGACTCTTTCCATTATTTTACAGATACAGCTAACTACAGAAATGGGGCAATGGCTACCACAGCCCTTTAGAATTGGAATTATAAGTGCACTCTTCCACGATGACGGCAATTCACTGTCTGTGTATGACATACAGTAATGAACAAATCCAACAGGGGAGTGGCATAAAAGGCAAAGAGGGCATTAATGATGTCATAAGTTATACCATCCTGGCATAGAAGTCAATTTTCCTTTTTTTACAGTGCAAAGTAATTCATCATTCGTTATGGGAAGACAGGTGTCATCGCTCACATTAACATTTGGATCAACCAGAGAATTCCTGGAAGGCCTGTGGTGGTCAAGGCTCTCTCTGCGACTGGCAGGAAGGCTCGACTGTGCAGAAGCACTGGCCCACTGGGTGATCAAAACTTGGGCTTTGTCACCAAGGTTTGGTTCACAGTAAATGTGCTTATTTTTCCCTCTTACCCTGCTTACATTGTACCACACTCCCCGGAGGGACTTGGTCCTCCCATTAGACATGAGGAATTTATCCGTGTCATTTTCTGACCTTCTGATGTAGTGGAGAGAGTTTCTTTTTGCAGTCCAAAGAGTCTCCCTGTAATTGCCGGGTGAACTGAACCTAGGGGTACACTACCTCTTGATGTCCTATATGTAGTCCTTGAAGGTGAGTCCGGTGTTGTATGTCACTCCAAGGATCTTAGTGAAGGGTGTGTGTGGCACTGGTACATTGATAATTTGATGTCAGGGCACCTGTGCTCATGACTGCTACTGTTAAGTATAATGGTGGAAAGAGTTAAAATGGATCATCAGCCCTATAACAAACAGCCTCATCAGAACCAATAGGTTTGAAGTAAAATGAATAAGCAGTGGTTATTGAAATTTTAATACCATCATATAAAAATGCTTCATCATCTTGTATCACAGATGCTTGACAAACAAGAGTATACTGTACATACAAAATATAATATCATTTATTAATCAGCATCAGATAAAATGTTCCACAACCAACTATTTGCATTTAATCTAGCCTTAAAACTTAATAATAGTGAGGTATTTATTTTATCAGAACTGGTTATGGTATGACCATCATTATCTTAATGTCACATAAAACTATGAAAAGTATAATAAAACAAAGAATATCAATCTGCAACAAATGCAACAAAAAGTGAAAAATAATTCAAATTCTATTCATGGCTAAGAACTGAGGAGAAGACCCCTAAAATCACAATCAATGAATTACTGTAATAATTTTGAACTAAAACTTTAGTACTCATCTACTGTATGCCAACAAAATACATGAGCTCTGAGCTCTGGAGACAAACTACACAATTTAAATGCAAGAACTTGAGTTTCTGCAAGGTTAATGTTACTTTCCCTCTGGTACTGAGACTACGGAGATAACTGAGGAAGCTTTAAAGTTTATGCAGCCTCTGTAATATCCACGAAAGCAGAGTGGTCGGTGGGGGGATTGTATCGACATTAAGTCATGGAGAAATAACATTTCCCTTGTTCTATGTTCCTGAATGTATAGAGACAATCTTTAAAGTTCTAAAAATTTTACTCACCAGGCTGTGAATGTTGGATGTGGTCAGTCTAATCAACTGGGCAAATACTCCTCAGGTACTTCTAAAAATTTTTCATGAAACAAAAATATTTCTGACCTTGCAAATCCCATTTTCTTTCTTACTCCTTACAACACAAGAGGGATCTGCCAAAATAATAAAAACAGCATCACATGTTTAGCTGTTTTTACCTTCCCTTCCCCCACAATGCATGGCATCACAAGGTTGAAGCATCCACCTGGCATGATCAGTTGACCACACGCTGTACAGTACAAACAGCTAACTAGCTGACCTACTCCGCAACACTCCAAGAAATTTAGTGTCTCGAATCACTTTCTACCAAAACTACGGTGGAATGAACACATATCTCCTTGAAGGTGAAATATATGTGCCAACTACTGCTCTTCAGGTGCAGCTACAGTATCTGGAGAAATGCCAGGAGTGACCACAAAATAGAATGACAGACATACAGACCAAACAAAGTAAAGAAAACTGGAGAAGAGAAGCAACATTTATCAGATCTGATTGAGTGAAGTAAGATGTATGTCTGGAGTAGATGTTACAATCTGAACACGAACACACACACATACACGCACGCACGCACGCAGGCACACACACACACATTTATTCATATCTTAGCCCCAAGGTGAGAATGGAGATCTTCACCATATCACACAGCACTCTCATATTCTGGAACCTTTCGTAGGCCAGCTCAATGAGAGTGAGACTGAAGAAGGCTGGTTCCAACATGACGGGGCAACAGCACACACGGCCCATGCACCACTGAAGTTTTTGGAAGACTTCTTTGCAGACTGCATAATCTCCCGTGGAGTCTGGCCTGCTAGGTCTCCGGACCTCACTCCTCCAGATTTTTATCTCTAGGGTGCACTGAAGGGACAGTCATACAAGAACAATCCCCACACTCTGGAGGAGCTGAAGACAGCAATTACCCAACACATCAAACAGATAACTCCGGCCACCTTTCAGAATGTGTTTGGCAATATGCAGCGTTGTGTGCAGACATCTCTTCAGGCCTCTGGGGGACATTTCCAGCATTTGCTGTAGGAGAAACTGCAATATCGTACATAAAACTTCACTTTTATTAAAACTTTACATAAACCTTTTCCACTGCACACTAACTTTTTGGACACTCTGTATATATATATATATATATATATATATATATATATATATATATATATATACATATATATATATATATATATATACATATATATATATATATATATATATATATATATATATATATATACAGTATATTATTTACGGGTGACTTTACACTCTCTCTTCTGTCTTTCTTTCCTTCATTCTTTCCTCTTCCTTCTGCCTATAGGTGATTCTACACTAAGTGACAAGCCAAATGGTTTCCTGTACACCAGGAAACCATGTTTTACTACGCTGGGTGGTAACCATATGATCAAATTTTGATGCCTGGTGGTTTAGTGGGTAATTAAGATGCTCCAATCAGACTGATTGAGCTGATGAAGGTTTATATCCATGGGGTGGTTGGGGTTTATTGCTCATGTAATGCCACTCAGGGATGAGTCAGGCTGGTCACTCTCATCTTAAAGGTCAGGACCAATCTGCTTAGCCCCGAGCTCCTACGCACCATATGGGGCAATGTAGGATTGGATGATGGATGGATGGATGGATGGATATATATATATATATATATATATATATATATATATATATATATATATATTCATATATATTATTTTAGCTTTCTTTTCAACAAATGCTATCATAATCCTTATGAAAAAAAATTATTTGAAATATATTGTTAATAAAAAACTGATGAGGAGACAGATGAAACAACCAATATTTCAACAGCAAAGTATAGATTTGAACACAGCTGCAACAACCACTCAGCTGCCCACTTTCATGACCTTCTGGCTCTTCTCTTCTCACAGAAGATAAAACAGGCTATACATTACAATAACTACAGTAATATCACAAAAGACAATGAATGCTCAGAAAAGAGGATAAGCATAGGATCCTAACTACAAAATCACCACCATCCTGACCCTTTTTCCCATCTAAGGATAGGGTGGGGTTGGATCCAGAAAACACGGAATAAGAAAGTACAGAAACAAAGCTATCAACAGCATGCCCAATGAAATGGACTACACACACTCAATCACACAATACAAGGTCATGGAAACATGATTCCACCCCACAGGCCTAACTTATCTGCTCATTTAGGAGGAGGGGGGGATTTTTCTTTTTAGATGGCCTTCACATCCAACTGCCATAAAGTTGTTAAATATATTATTAACCTGTTGAGTGCATAATTACCCTCGCTAGGACCCTCCCCAGTGCACAAATTAATGACCAAAATTAACTTTTCTTTATTCATGCCTCGTACCACTGTTGTGATATATAAATACTGTACAATGCATATAATGGCGAAGAAAAAAAATATTAGTCTTGACTTGATGTACCTGCATAAATATGGTTGCATAAGGGAATAGCCATGACATATATATCAGACGAAGTCATCAGCCAGGATGGCATGTTACCACCCTATATGACATTAGGAGTGAAACTGACACTGGTGGATGATGGTGTGACAAGGCTCTGAATTTGATATGACAATGTTTGCTTTTCCAAGCAGTGGTGGGAAGATCTGAACTGTAACTGCTGAGGACACAGCCTGAACTGTTCTTGCACTCCCCCCCACACATGCAACTAGAGCTGTGTCTCATATCGACAAGTTAACAAAGAACATGAGTTGAAATACTAACTACGGTACAAAGAAAATGAAAGATTTTGTATAATTATGGTGTTGTATCCCTTTTCTCCCAAAGACATCTACCATTTTGGACAATCTTGGCTGATGCTAAACTAGCAAAGTCACTGGTGGCAATTTCATTCAGGTTAAATACAAAGGGTATGTTAAGTGCAAAATTATCAAACATTTCAAGAGGTGAACTGAGTCTCCACAGTATATTGTACAGTTTACAAAATGCTATCCTTTCCAATGCAAATCTTTATCACAAAGTCCTGTTGAATGCACCAAAGGGAAGACCTACAGCTCAGTTGTCTGAAAACAATGGCGGCAGTTAATAAGGATGAGCGGAGCAAGGCCTGGCACCTGGGATTAAAACCGAACAGCAACCAAATGGACGTGGAATAATGTATACAGTACTGTACCCTGATCCCTTGGTTCTCGCAGATAACTGGTGCCAAATGTGCTGCGTGATAACGGAATTGTATGATAATGAATACACATCGCCAATGGGATTTATCCTTATTGGTATCTGGAACTTCAAGTGCCAATCTAAATTTTCCCTTTTAGGACAACTTAAACCCACTGAATACATACATACTGTTATGGTAAGTACCAAAAACACATGTAGGCATGGTCACTGTAATAGAAAGTGATGAAAAGGGCATAATAAGAGACAAACACCACTGGGATTAACTCCTCTAATAGGGCATCATCACTGAATTCTTCAAAGCCATCAGAAAACACAGATACTGCATCATCACTGTCAACAGAAACCAGCTCAGGTGTGTGATAACAATGTTTTTTAGCCCCAAAATGTGCTATAATGGCAGGAATGCAGATTTTCATCTCATAGTGATAATAAAAGTTGCTATTAACCAGGGGATCACTGTAGTTTCAATTAATCTCTTAGAAATTTTAAGGTCTTTTGTAACATGGACAAAATTGAGAAGGAATATACAGTACTGTTGTTTCAACTCATATCTTAGACATTTGGATAACAGTTTCATAGTAACAAGGGTACAGTGCTTGAAAGTAGCCCAAAAGAGAATGTAACCCTAACCTTGGCTGGTATAGAATATTCCCAATGTCTTTTGAAGCACAATGTTGAAAAAGATTGAAAAGAATTACTGGTGGATTTTCCAGGTGGATTTGCACATAGCTTCAAAGTACAAAAGTACAATAAAACATAATACCTATACATAGAAGATGGAACATACTAAAGAACCTGAGCACTGTACCAAATATCTGTACACAAAATAATGAATAAAACTGTTAAAAAGGCGACAGTAATAAGAAACTACAACATAAAAGAAAAACTATACATTAAATTTAAAAAATCTAAAACAATAACCTACCACAACTCAAGGACTCAGTGTAAAAATATTAATCCATTCAATCCAGTGATATACTCTGCATCTTCTTCTTGCTATTGCCAGACACTAATACTCACCTTAAGATTGAATTTTCACTCGGGAAGGGCTACATGTTGTGGTTACATATACCACTTACTTATTCCTTTCCTATTTCGGGGCTCTCTAAGTTGAATGCAATAATCTGATAACAGCAAGACTTAAATAATAATATATCACTATTTTGAAGGGATTAAACTGGAAATAAATACAGGAACAAAATACTGCAGCACCTGAAGTAAACTATGGTGCAATCTACAGGAAAGATATCAGTATGAATCCCAATGCCTCTAATGACATAAAGGCGGGGTATATTCAGGGTTGATTATATTAAGGACTCCCAGTGAGAATGCTAAACCAAAGGCAAACATGCCCAGGGTTATGTAGGCACATGCAGCAAAGAGAAGACCCTTTTCACTCACAGTGGTGGAAGTGGAACCACATGTCTCTAGGCTCACCAGGACCAGTTGCAGCAGACATATCCCTGTAATAATGATTATGTGACTGAGGTAATTTATTAAAGAATGTGAGATATCATTTACTTCTTTTACTAATAAGGGTTTGAGTTTTCTACATGAGTAAAGTCTGGTAGGACTTCCTTCAGTTGAGTAACGTAAAACAGGTAACTCAAAGTCAAGTGGCCACCCCTTACGGGATTATGGCGTCTAGCAATAGATAGATAGATAGATAGTTTATACCACTACAACAATTCTTCCCTGTTCATTTGCTTTTTCTATGTCCTTGCCAAAACTACCTGACAATCCTTCTCATATGTTTCCTCTGCTATTTTCCCTATTGCAAACATCTGATCTACACATCCTAAACCACTTCTATAACTACCCTGTTCAGCATTCATCAAACCTTATGATATATTCCTTACTTTCTCTGTAATTATTCTTCCATAGACCTTCCCTATAACACTGAGAAGACTTAGTATCACAATTTTTTTACAGTTCTTTCAATCACCCTAGCTTCTATAAAGGCACCATCACATCCTTCTTCCAATCCACTGTTATAACTTCACTCTTTCAGCATTTATGGCATATATCCAACAAACACTTCTTTCCATTCTCTACTCTTTCAGCATTTATAGCATATATCCAACAAACACTTCTTTCCATTCTCTACTACATTCAATCCAGCTTGGGTAACATGTCCCTAGGCTGCTGAGGTTAAAAGGCAATCACGATCATCCCTTCACCATAGGTACATCTTTTACTTACTGTATTCTAAATAATGCCAACTGATCACATTCAGATCTGTTAAGATGAACCCAGACTGTGTGGATTAAGGTCAAGTGAATGGTCTATGCCATTGGCTGCATGACAAAATGGTAATATGGTCAAACCTCAAGCTGCCTTCTGAAGACTTGAACCTTGCAAACAGTGCATACTGTTACTCAGACTGTTTTTTCAGACTATAACAGAAATAAACTTGCCCTATATACAGTCAACAAGACTCACCTGGGAAGACAAATATAAACATGGCAGCCACACTACCAAGAAGCTTGACAACAATGTTGATGTTTGGGGTGAACACTGCTAACAGGATGGATGCTGCCCAAAGGACAAGGGCAAATATCTGGAAAAGAATATTTTTTACAACATAAGATTCTTGTTGTTGCTGCTATTATTTGAGTCTACTGGTTAGATCTAAAGTCACCTAACCTAAACACTCCAAGATTTATTTTGTGCATATTTCATGCACAGGTACAAAAGTACAGTAGTTAGAAATATAAAATATATACAATATAGTAAAGAGAGAAACACATGCTGCAGGAAGTCTGTGATTATTCATCCAGAAAAAGAAGGCTTCTACTGTGTAAAGAGTTATATACACAACAGCTAACGAGGACAGTATGAGGGATTTTCTGTTCACATGAGTGTATACAGTATGTTGTTCTTGTTACTTAACCTGTACCATGCTAGTGACGTAGATCTATATCCCCCTCTAAAATGCCAGTGACATAGAGATACGTCCTGAAGAAATGAGAAGTCATTGCAAGCAACCAAAGTAAAATGGAAGGTCATAACATATCTTGTTAACTTCAGACATATCTCTGCTATGCTTACAACACTGATTTTGGACCATGAGAGCCAAGTGTGTATCTTCAACAGCTCACAGCCACTCTGCTCTCTCAGTAACCTTGAATATTTCAGAGGTCGAGTGGCACCAACCCGACTCGATTCAACCAACTTTCTGGCTTTGGTGATTACTTTTATTAGTACCAAGGATCTAATATGATTTATTAAGCCCATTTAGAAAAAAAAAAAAAAAAAAAAAATCCAAAATTGGTTCACAGGCTCATGGATACTCTGCCCTCTCAGGCAACCTTGAAGATTTCAGAGGTCGAATGGCACTGACCAGACTCAATCAACCAACTTTCTGGCTTTGATAATTACTGTACATCTAACCCTATTCACTCACAGACTGATGACTCCATCCTCCACCTTTCCATCTGCTTCCTACAGTATCCATCCCATCAGTTTTCAACAAACAAGAGATGAGGCTATGGGATACTTTATGTCTGATTTGCCTAAAATCTCTGACTGGGATAAAAGTAATCTTGTTTTTGATGCATCAAAATTCAGTTCTTACACATTCTGACTCTTCCAAATCTACCACAGGAATATCCTCTAATTTTTAACAATATCCACCTCAATCCTGCATCATCTTTGAACATACCTGGGGTTTCATTCTCTCAGTACTTATCTTGGAAAGATCATATTCCCTCTTTTGTAAAACCTGCGTCCATGAGATTAGGTGTGCTAAGCTGACATTCTCTCACAATTTATCTTGGAAAGATCATGTTACCTCTCTTGTAAAATCTGTTTCCATGAGATCAGGAGTGCTAAGCCAATTCTGTGCCTTCTTTACCCCTGCACAGTTGTTCACTTTATACACAGGTTTTATTTGCCCCTGAGTAGAATACAACTCTCATATGTGGGGAGGTTCCCCATAAACAGCTCCTCTCAACAAGGTAGAACCAAAGGCTTTTTATCTCAGGAACTCTCCTCCTCCCACTGGCTCCCTTCAATCTCTATCTCTTCGTTGCAATACAGCATCTTTATCTCTTTCCTATTACTACTTTAATGGTCACTGCTCCTCTGAACTGTCTGCTTTCACCTCACCACCAATACAGTAGGTGTGTAGCACCCATCTAGCAGCAATCTTTCATCCTCTTTCAGTGACTCTCTATTATCTTGTTTTTATTTTTTCTTGGTAGGTAACAATCTGCAGACTTCTAGCATCTGGTTCCTTCTTCCTTGCATATAAAAAGGAAAAGAAAAAAGAAAAAAAGAAAACTGTTCTACCTTGCCTTTCCCCATCCCTGCCTGCCTCTCCCTAGCCTACCTTCAATCTTCCTACTGCACCCTCCCTTCCCCTACCCCACCTTGCCTTTCTCTATTTTACCCTGCCTTTCCCAACCCTATCCTGCTTAACCCTGCCAAAGTTTTCCTTTCCCTACTTGTATCTCCTCACCCAAGCCTGCATATCCCAATTCAACCTTGCCTTTCTCTATCCTACTCTGCATCTCCCTACTCTACCCTGCCTTGCCCTACAATACCATATTTTCCCCTGCCATGCCTTGCCTTTTCCAGCCCTTCCCTGTCAATAATAAGCTTGGGGGGCCTGAAGTAGTAATATATGAGAAAAATAAGTACATATGATGTGTTGTCACCTCAATTACAATTATATTCACTTGGCATGTTTAGTGGTAAGTGTAACACTAACATGGCTTCCTTTCATTAACACACCCTGCCTTCCCCTGTCATGCCATGCCTTGCCTTTCATTACAATACCCTGCCTTCCTCTGCCATGCTTTGCCTTTTTCCAGCCCTACCCAGTTGACAATAACCTTGGGCATGCCAAAGTAGTAATAGCTGTGAGAAAATAAGCACATAAGTGTTGTCACCTCAACTACAATTACACTCACATGGCATGTTTAGCAGTATGCGTAGCGCTGCCATGACCTGCCTTTCATTACCAAACCCTGCCTTCTCTATCCCTAAAGTCATGCCTGTCCCTACCCAACCTTCCTTCCTTCTTACTGTCATGCCTTTCCTTACCTGGCCCTTACTTTACCTACACTACTCTGCTCTCCCCTGCCAAGCTTTGCCTTTCCCAGCCTAATGGTGATTAACCCTGTAGTTTGCAATACAAAAGTGAACGTGATGCTCGCTATGAAGTTACGTGAACTGCTAGAGCTATAAGAGCAAAGCTAAGTACTGATAAGAGACAGAAAATATGTAAGGAAATATAAATTAGTGTAACAGTGAATAAGAAGACAATGGTGAGTGACAATGCAATGCACTACACAAATGTGAAAGTGACACTTGCTATGAAGGCACTGTGGATTGCTATAGCTATAAAAGCAAAGCTAAGTATTGATGAGACAGAGGATACATAAGAAAATATAAATTGGTGTACTAGTAAATAAGGGGGCAGTGATGAGTGACACCGCAGTGTGCAACACAAAAGTGAATGATGCTCGCTATTAAGTTGTTGTGGATTGCTATAGCTATAGGAGCAATGAGAAGTACTGACAGAGACAGAAAATTAACTCCAAAGTGCATTATTAGTAATAGGTGGGAGAAAAAGAATGTAATAAGTGGCACAATATTAAGTAATGAGTGACTACTTTAGCAGCAAATGAAGTGTTATATATATTCTTTTGCATTGCAAATCTATGTCATTATGTTACTTCCATGGCTTACACATGACCATGTAATAACTGTTAAAGAATGAGCAATATATTAAGTGAAACATTCAATACTTATAATGAAAAAAATTGTCACCTTATTTACTATTACACTCACTCAGCATGTCATGTGTTAAATGCTGCATATGAGATTTTGCTCCTGTAGGTTACATCAATAGCCACAGTGCAGTGCAACAAAAGTCTTTATCAATGAAAAAGGTGAATAATCTGATTTTTGGTGTTATCAAGCACAGAAGTCACCTCCCAAACTTCTTTTACTAATGTGGCATGGCAAGCACTTGCAACACTGTCTCATGCCTGCCTGGGCACCACACATTATACTGCAAAAAACACTTCCTACTCAACTTGCTATCCCTCCATCCCTGGACTGCCTGTGGACCTCAAGTCTGTTTCAAAGGTTAGTGGAAAGTCTGAAATTTGTTTTTGGTTTGGCTACAACAATTTGCTATCTTTGTATTGAAACTTGTCCCAAACATTAATACTACTTAGATATCTGGAGAAACAGACAAATGCACAGCTTTCCAGGAAAGACTGCCCACTTCATACATGGCTGGGAGTTACGGTCAATAATGTTATCCTGCCAAAGATCGACAGATCATCACACCTCAGGGAAAATCCTTGCTCACTTTGGGGATGTAGTAAATTTCTTGAAGATCGCCAACAGTGTTATTATTACATTAATATAATTATAGATGTCTGGCGTAACAGACAAATGCGTAGCTTTCTAGGAGTGACTGCCCACTTCACGCATGGATGGAAGTTACACTCAATAATGTTATCCTGTCAGAGATTTACAGATCATCACGCATCAGAGAATATCTGTACTCACTCTGAGGATGTGGTAAATGTCTATCAGATCACCAACAAAGTGTTTTATGTATTTTCAGACAATGCATCAAACATCTATCTATCTATCTATATACCTAGGCTGCTTCCCCCAAGGAAAGGGAGGTAGCCGAGACAGGACGACACACTCCCAATTTACTCATCCACTCAAACACATTCATTCGCATCATAACCTCAAAGGGGAGAAGGAACAGATCCTCACCGCACCACACTGCACGAGGGTCAACTGCGCAGTGCAATCGGTGACATCCGCAGCAGGGCCTGACAGCAGAGCTGGTTCACTCCTGCCACATCATAAGAGACCCATCCCCTTACCCGCACCTGACCTGATTAGCTGATCAGACCAAATTCGGGAGACTATCCCCTCAGGGCTGCGTCATCATTTATTCATTCACAATTTCCCTCCATTTATTTCTGTCATGCACAGCCACTCTTTCTTCCTCAACAGACATCCCTCTCGCATCCAACACTCTCTTCACACTGTCCATCCACCCTATTTGTGGTCTCCCTCTCACCCTTACACCTCTCACATCAGATCTAGTTATCTTTTTCACCAATCACTCATTATCCATTCTCTCCATATGCCCAAACCATCGCAACACCCTCTGCTCAACTCGATCAGCCATCTCCCAAACAACTCCAGTTCTCTTTCGCACTTCATCATTTCTCATTCGATCCATACGCGTCAGTCCACACATACTCCTCAAACACCTCATCTCCATTACATTCAAGCATTTCCTCTCTGCTAAACCCATATTCCATGTTTCAGCCCCATATAACGCAGTCAGTGCCACAACACCCTCATACAGCCTTCTCTTTATATCCATTCTAAGCGAACGACATCTAAACACTTTTTTCATTCCTCCCAGCACCTTTCTTACTTCATTCATTCTAAACCTCACTTCTGCATCTATTCTTCCATCAAACGTGATTAAATATATTTCCTTAGCTGGACCCAAGCCCCCCAAACAAGAACATTATATTCTGCATGTAAATAGGTCTGATAGTAGTTCAGGGAATAACTCAGAATCAGATTGTGAATCTCTACAGTAGAGGGACAAAACTCTTTTTTCATTCATTCATCATCCAATCGTACGTTGCCCTATTAGGGGCTAGGCAAGTTGGTCCTGACATTTAAGATGACAGTGACCAGCCTCACTGATCCCTGAGTGGCATTATGTGAGCAATAAACCCCAAACACCCCATGGATATAAACTTTCACAGACTCAATCAGACTGGAGCTCCATAATTACCCACAAAACCACCACGTGCCAAAATTTGGTTATATGGGTACTACCCAGTGTAGTAAATGGTTTCCTGGTGTACAGGAAACCAGATGTCATGCCACTCAGTGTCGAGTCACCAGTAGACAGATGGAAGAGGAAAGAAAGAAGGAAAGACAGACAAATGAGGAAGGATGGAAAGAAGGAAGGATGAGAGGAAAAAACAGGCACCTGAGAGCAGCACTACATCAAATGAGTGGATGGTGAGTGATATACACATTTGAATTCACAGTATTTCTTTGTATTCATATCTGCATTCTTAGAAATCTGAAGTATTCATATGCATATTCAAATGCTTAACTCTTTTAATCACTCCATCCTTGCTGGGGGCTCATTATGGAGCCCTCTCAAATTTTACTCCCCAGTCAACTCCACAGGCCAACATGATAAATACTCACCATCTGCTTATACTTACAGTCTGAAATAGGAACTACATGAAAAACAGCAGTTCAGCTGCTACATTATAACACAACAAACCTTGCGCCGGGTAGGTTCTGATGATTTCGCCTGGTCTGGAGTGACAGACATCAGCTGAATATACAGATCTCCCATGGCTTCTCTGTCAATAGTGTACCAAGTAGAATTAGTTCTAGGATTTCTCATATCCAGCTAAAACCATTACAAAATATTTACAGCACTGTTACACCCAAAGTCTCCTTTAAGCATTTACCACTTCTTTCTGTTAATGCATCAAGGTAAATAAATTTATTCACCAATTCAAGTGTCTTTCCATATAACAGAACATCATAGCTGTCATTTTACTCTTACCGACATTTAATTTTAATATAGCATATGGTGCTCACAGACTGTCACAAAACTTTCAGTCTCCAAAGATCCTGTTCAATATTAACAAGTTTCAGCCACTCTCATAACCTCATCCATAAGTATGCTGAAAGGCCAAAGGAAACTTTACTGTATACACCCTTATGTCACTCCAACACTGGACATCCACCTGCACTTGCAAATGCTACATACCATCACCATCATCATCACTGTCATAATAATAATCATAATCACCATCATCATCACTGTTATAATAATAATCACCATCACCATCATCATCACCATCATCAATATCATCATAACTATCATTTCTCATCTTAAGGTGTAAAGATGTACAGTCCAAAGAGACAGAAAAAACTTGATAGAGATGCACTAACTAAGGTTTGCTCAAATGAATGGGCCACACTCCCATTCAAACCCCTGGAATCCTGGTTCCACCTGATAGGTCCAGACTTATTCCACACACAGCATTACATTCACCTAGCCAACACAGCCTATCCGGCACACAACATAACCATAATAAAAACTCATTACAACATTCAAAAGTTTTCCATCCACACAAAATACATGCATAATTACACAGAATTCATTCACATTACAGTGCCATATGCTTTTCCCTCATCTGCAGTAGTAGTTGTAGTAGTAGTAATCTCAGTCCATTTGGTTGAGAAGACCGTCAACCACAGTCAAGCAGTCATCTCTACAGCATTATTTTGTGCAGTAAACCGACATTCCCCTGTGGTGGACACCCTTTGCAGTGGACACCACCTCACTGTGGTGCAAGGAGGAATATGGAAGTTTGGTTCCTGAATGGAAACTGCATTTGTGTCTCCACCCATTTAACAGGAGCACCATAGCAGGCTCCACATCACCCCATATTTGCTGATATGGTTACCACCCAGCAACCTAAATCATATCCAGAGTTACAGGAACCATCAGACTTGACACTCATTGAACGGTCACCTAGGAAGAAGTAGGTTGCACTACATTAAGTGAAAGAATGATGGGCACCACGATGTCATATGCAGAGTACATTACAATCTTTCTCACATATTTTCTCCATACCCCTTAGCACTTCTAAATCCACCCTTACTACATTACTGCAAGTCTGAAATTATCACTGACATTCTAAAGGGATCTATTAACTCTTTAATTATCTATCTACCTGGCTTGCTGATACCTTACTCCCTCTTGGGAACTCCTGCACAGTTGATGACCATGGTACAAAAATCACAGCCTGCTTTGTCATTACACATCTCTTTAGCATTTTCAAGCATTATTCTTTACTCTCTCACCTACAAAATGAACTCTTTTTACATACATAGCTCAAGGTCTTCCTCTTCAAGCACTGACAATTACCTCATAAACAAACATTCTCCTAATTACTCTAACTTCCTGCATTGTTCAAATGTTCATAACATCAGTCTACAGAAATGGTGACAATCACTCCCATGTTTGTCCTTGGAGTGTCTAAGCTATTTAAAAAAAACAATCCCCGAGCTAGACATCAATGGTAATATAGCCCCGCTAGGTTACAGGAGGGAACTACCCCTCCCAGCACGGCAGACCCGGGCACGGCTCGAACTCACGACCCCCCAGCCCCAAGCTCGATGTTCTACCACTGAACTACTGTGCCCCTCCTAACCTAGCTTATATAATCCAACACATACTGTATTAGGGTAGAAGACCCTTCTACTGGTAAGTTGCCAGATACTGTGGGAAGCAATCAAAAACCAATAGTGAAATGGACCACACAGATAGATAACACATTCAACACTGACTTATCCAAAGTCTTACAACTAAATCAGTATTTCAGAAACAAAGGAACAATTAAAAAAAACAATTTTACCATCAAAGTAAAACTGTGGAACCACTCTTTTCAACTGCTGACTGTGTATGTAAATGGAGCCTTAACACTCACTCCATTGAGTACACTGGCTATGCAGAGGTTTTGCTTCTTTCCTTAATTGTTTCACTACAGTGAGCCTCTTTTCCACTGAAGAAAATCATTACTGGTAGCCAGAATATCTGTCATTGAATCCATTACTGCCCCCTCCCCCCTCAAGTCTAGGCTACTCAGTCCAGATACTCTGCATTTTAAGTGAGTGAAACGCTTCTTGCTGCTCAGCAGCATCACGACAGCAAAAAAACCAACCAACCCTTGGATTTAAACCCTTAGTGAAATCTCACTGGAGTGCAGTAAACCTACCAGTTTGCCATGTGATTATTTGTTGGGTATATGGTTACCACCCAACACAGTAAGTGGTTTTCTCAGTTACAGGAAACCATTCAGTGTGTCAACGGTCACCAGGTCATACTACATTATGTGGGAGAATGGTAATTACTTAATTTTCTGTGAGTAAGTTATGCATTTCAGATTTAACAGCAAAATTAAAAGGTTCTAAGAAGTCTGGCTGTTGTCTGAATTTTGTCACAATTTACTACATGCTATTTCTCAAGCAAAATATACTCCAAGACAATTCAAGCAATATTTTCCTCTTATTCTGAATTATCCCAATGGAATAAAATGCTCATCTCCTTCACAGACATCTAAAGAGGTACTTAATAAGCCAGTGTACAAAGTATGAAACACAAACATCAGAGAGAGTGGTGGTGAGACTGAAGGACAGTAGTCATGAGACAGGTCGACTCTGCTACCTTGCTCACCTGCATTGCCAGCCTCACAAGCTTGATGTGTTTCCTCTTCACTCAAATGTCAGTCAGGGTCGTGCATTAGCACTTCTTATGTAGAGGGGCTTCAAGCAATATGAGATATGCAGAACTCCATGCATTATGCTTTAAAAAAAAAAAAAAAAAAAAAAAAAAAAAGTCCTTCTGCTTCTGAGTGACTTTATGCTCCCTCTTCTGTCTTTCCTTCATTCTTTCCTCTTCCTTCTGCCTGTGGGTGACTCTACACTGAGTGACAAGCCAAATGGTTTCCTGTACACCAGGAATCCATTTACTATGCTGGATGGTAACCATATAACCAAATTTTGGCACCTGGTGGTTTAGTGGGTAATTGCGACACTCCAATCGGATTGAGCTGGTGAAGGTTTATATGCAAGGAATGGTTTGGGTTTACTGCTCACGTAATGCCACTCAGGGATGAGTGATGCTGGTCACTCTCTTCTTAAATGTCACGACCAACTTGCCTTGCCCCAGGCTCCTACGCTCCTCATGGGGCAATGTAGGATTGGATGATGAATGGAAGGAGTATTAAATGACTCGGCCACTAGATCAGCTACAAGTGCTTGAAAGGGCTTAATGCAACAAGATATTTATTATATTCTGAGCAAGAATATTGCAGACACTTTTTTATAAAGTTAACTTCTGTAGCAGTGTAACACACTATGCTCAGGGTGCAACTGCCTGCAGAACTGTTTATCTAGCTAAAAGGTTTCACCATGCTGAATGGGTTAACAGATGTTCAGTTGCTTGTGAGGGTTGCTGTGTACACCAACAGATCCTTCCCCAACTTTCCACCTCCAGAAGCTTATCTACCATGCTCGAGGGAGACTGTCTTGGTGCCACTGCATGAAAGTGGCTCTCTCCAGCATCATGATACTAATCACTATTAATATTTTTCTGTTCTAACCTCTATGCTTATTTAGATATATGAATGAATAACTTGTAATTCTGTAAGCTAATCTAACATATCTCATCCATGAACTAAGACAGAATAAAACCAGTGCTAATTACCTGACACAGAACATGAGTATTGGGTATGTAGTCCAAGACTTGATAGCAAGGAGGAGGATAGCTGTGAGTATATGTGGTTGTGTGGCATCATAAGACAACAGCACATCACCATCAACCAGCGACCCAAAGGTGAGATACCCATAGTTGGCTGCAAATGTATATACTATGAGGACCATGATCACTGCAACTACACACGCCTGAAATACAGCAAGGGTTATATGAATATAATACAGTATCATCAGTTCTGAATTCAGAACTAATGGCTACTGACTTCCAATAGATTGGCCAAAAGACAAGATATATTCATATCTCCAAGTATCTCAACTTCTAACTTCACGGCTGCTACAACTTTTCACCTCCCATTTCTTGCACCACTTTCTATCTTCTTACATGAAGGACAGTGCTCCCCCCCCCTAAGTTAAGCAACATCATTACAGTGACCTGAACTACAGTACAGGCTCAAGTGGTAGTATCATAACCAATGGAAAGAGTTAGTACCATAATGTGAAGTACATAGTACTTGAGAGAAGTTTTTTTATTTTATTGCCAAAGTTAAATAGTTTGTTAACTGCTTTTCACTCTGCTGATTTCAATAATCTCAGTGCACCTGTACACTTTTTTTCTCCACATGGATGCAAAGACAACTATTTTTTGGTAACAAAGAGGTTAATAACCTAGGCTATTTCACTCCTACCTTCCTCGATCACTTTCATCAACACAGGATTAATGGCAACAGCAGCTTCTGTGCCAGCAGAGGAGGCTTCAACATGCACCCACCTGTGGTGAATCCCATGTTGCTTTACAAACTAGTCCAACCACCCTTTGCTGGCACAGAACTGCTGGCACAGCTGCACTTCCATCACTTGTGCCACTTCAGCATATATTTTATTGACTTCCACACACACCTGATGGGTGCTGATGGGAAGATTAGTTCCATGTTGGGCACACACATATTTTACCAAGATTTTCTCTCTCTAGGTATAGTACAAGAGGGATGGATGACTGGTGGGGATTTATAAAAGGTGCTGTTTGGCTGAAGACTATGAATGACTGTGGTGGCTAAGTGTTTAAAAGTGTGAGGTGCAGTGTTGGGTGGAGGAGTTGGAATGTTACTAAGGCACTGGAGTTTTTGGCAGTTGTTTTTCTTCCTTGTGGCGAGGGGTAATGATGCAACAGAAAAGGGTAGGATGGGTCTTGTGCTGAACTGTGTGCCTATCTATGCACATGGTCCTCTGTTGGAAGCATTTTTTTCCTTGGTGTAAGTAGTCCTAGAGCATCCTGTTATTATTCTCAAGGCTTTTGTTTGAGTTTTTTTTTAAGCTTAACTAAATTTGTGTTATCTGTACTTTAACTAAACTCATTATTGTTTTTTCTCATCTGTTTCTTTTCTAACTACTGCTGTACAAACCTTCATAAAGATAGAGGCCTGATGATCTCGCATGCAGGAGTAAATAGGGACACTGCTGACGTGGCACTGGTATCCAAAACATATGGTTGGGACAACATTGAAGACCTGGAATATTTTATCTTTAGTTACTTCTCATCAGTCATTATAAATGGTATGATACTGGATAATTTTTACACCATATACAGTAACCGGTACAAATGGTGTCGTCATATACAGTATGAAACGTGGCACTGTAATTTTAAGCATCTGGATTCAGAGGCAGAGCAAAACTTTTTTTTTTTCATACTTTTCAAAGGTAAAGTGATTTCCTTATGGTATCATAATACATACCCCCCCCTGGGGGGGGGGGCCAGGACTGAGATTAAAGATTTGAGAGAAAAACATGGGATTTGAATCGTTCCATGTGTACGAGTGTATATACTGTATATTTTTTGTGTATATGTATGTATAATGTGTGCGTGTTACCAGCGTGTGTGTGTACTTGTTCTCACTTGTTTGTTGCTTGTATATTTATAAAGTCTTAGTTAATTCTGTGAGCTCTCTCGACACGGGTGTGACTAAAATTGTTTTTAATATCAATGACTTTGGTGGAGCTTGGACTGGCGCGACATAAAGATTTGTATTCACCAGCGATATTTATAATGCTTAGAGTGCAGGAGAGAAATGAAACTGCTTGACTCTTTTGTGTATAATTCTTGTCTGGAATAGCTGCGTGTTGGTGCGTGAACACCACTGCGAGCATAAATAAGGTTGAAGATTTTGGTTGGGGACAGTTTTTTCTGGGTTGGCATCGAGATAGGGTGTGTTTGACTGAGAGAGAGAGGGAAGAGAAGCAGTGTTTTGTGTACTGTATATATTTCTGAACATCTTTTTCACTTCATATCAGCATCCTATCAAAAGCATTGCTGTATTATTACTATTATTATTGTTATTATTATTATTATTATTATTATTTGGGGCAACTGAGTGCAGGTTAGTTATTTTTTTGTATGATTTTATTTCTTCCGTTTGGCAAGTTTGTTCCCAGACTTTAATGGGATTATTCAGGGTATCATCAGGTTGATTGTTTTTTTTTTTCATTTTCCTCATTCTTTTGTGTTTTCATTATCTCACTGTAAATATTGTAAATATTATTAGCTTTATTATATTTGGTATATTTTTCATTGGGTTTACTTTGCCCTTGCTAACATCAGCCGTTTTTATTTACTTTCAGACCTGCGTTGCGAGATTGGAGTTTGTTTTTTTATTGTTTTTCATCACTTAACCATTTGTTCATTTCCCTCTTCACTTTGTTTTTTCTCTCAGTTTTTACACAATCAGACTGTTATCTTGTGTTGCGTACTCCCATCCCGTAACAGAATGTATTGGTGCTGTGACGAGGAGAGGTAGACTGGGATAGTCTAGTGAGGATGGAGGATGACAACTGGGTGCAGAAGGTGAGAAGTGTGAACAATGGCAGTAGGGTTGTGAAAGGCAGACCAAAAAAGGCCTGGGACGAGGTCAAGGCTATGGGACTGAACAGGAAGGCTGCCAGAGATCGGGCAGCATGGACAGCTGCCATTAGGTCATTAAGGCCAACGTATGCAAGCATGCTGGAGCCTTTATAAACAAGATAATACAATATGATATGATGACAATTACCTTACTTGTGTGCCTGGTGAAATTTGTTGACCTATTTGATGAGTATTATGGGCAACAAAAATTTTACCTTCATGAGAGTATAGATTTAAGTGACAGTGGGAAGGTTCACTCTGGTGACTGCCTCAGTCAGTATCTCTTTAGCTTGTTAAGGTCAAGTCATGATGTGGTGGCCAGCAGTCCAGTAGAGACACAGCAGACATCAACAGATTCTCCTCCCAAGTCAAAGAAATGGCCTCAAAAAGATAGACTTCCTTTCTCAGAAAACACTACAGGCTCTCCACCACAGTCAGAGGACCTCCTAAAAGAGAGATGACTCGCTGTAGTGGGAGGACTCTGCCTCACTGGAGGACCCTATCTACGGCAGTTGGCAGACTCTAAACACCGGAAAAGAAATCGTGCTCCTCTGATTGGGGAACCACAGTTGCTGACTTCTTTATGTTAGGAACTGGCCCACAACAGAAAAAACTAATTCCAGATACATCACTGCCTCTGGAAAATGGGGACAGCTAAGGGTTTCCACAAAATGACTGGGGTCCCTTGAGAAAGTCTTCTTTAATGTTAGCTCAATCTGAAACAAATTGCCGAAACTCAAAGCATTTATACATAACATTTCAATGCTGCGGCCATTAGAAAGTCATGAATAAAAAGTGATAGGAGAGATTTTGTTGAAGAGTTTGAAATTCCTACTTATAAAATATTTCATAACATTTTATAAGTAGGGGTGGGATTTTAATTTATGTCAATGTTATGGAACCTGGTGGTTTAGTGGGTAACTGGGGCACTCCCATTGGATTAAGCCTGTGCAGGTTTATATCCAATGGGTGATTGGGGTTTATTGCTCATGTAATGCCATTTAGGGATGAGTGAGGCTGGTCACTCTCATCTCAAATGTCAGGACCAACTTGCCTAGCCCTGGGCTCCTACACTCCTCATGGGGTGACATAGGACTGGATGATGGATGGATGGATGGATGGAAAGGTACACTTGATTATAAAAACCCAATGTACTTGCAACAAAAATCTACCATACACCCTTCAGAAATGCACGGCTTGCTTTACGGTAAATTCCCACCAATGGGCAATCCTTGGAATGTATCTTCCTCTTAACCCAGCAACCCTCTATAAAAACTATGATGCCTTTATGGTGTTACCTGAGTCCAATGAGCATCATATATTACAACAGGTCCTCTTTGATAACTTCCTCTGTAGTATTCTGTAATGATCACTGCCATCAGGTACCATATAGACACCACACCAACGTAACTGGAAATAAAATAAAAAGTAAGAATGTCAATATATCTGACGTTTTGTATACCTCCGTAGACTGAAAAACACACACACACACACACACACACACACACACACACACACACACGAGGTAATAACACCAAAACAGCTTGAATTCAGGGATGGCTCATCATGTGTCACAAACTGCTGAGATTTACAGCAGAATGGTTCATATCATATAAGAATGAGAGGGCTGGGTAGATTGTGTCTAATCAAATCACAAGGAGCTTGACAGGGTGCTGCACAGATGACTGCTAAGGAAATTAAAAGTTACTTGAGAGGTGAATGGAAAATTGCTAAACTAGATGGAAAATTATCTAGCGGAAGACAAATAAGAACAGTTATATGAGAATACAAAACTCAATGGAAAAAAGGGACTAAAGGAGTACCACAGAGCTAAGTTTTGGCTCGTATTAAGCTTTTATTATAGTAAAATGATGAATGGGAATAGAAAGATCAGAGCCAATGTGCACATGATTGGTTTTGGAGGTATGCAGAGGGGGGAATGCAGTGCCATGAAACGTGACATCTGCAGAAGTGAGGAACGCTGTGAAACGGCTAAAAAATATGAAAGCAGCTGGTGTTGATGAGGCGCATGCACAGATGTTTAACTCTTGGATTGCACAATTACCATTTTTTATCCCACCTCGTGGTATGCAAAAAATGAAGGGAATTTTTCTTTTTTTTTTTTAGCTTTTGTTTATTATAAACTTGAAGAAAAACATCCAGGACATCATCTGGTGAAAAAGAACATACTCTCTCTCTGTCTTTAAGTAGGGCCATGCTATGTTTATATTGGGGAGTAGTGAAAAAAAAAAAAAAACTTTTTTTGTGTTGTTTATTATAAACTTGCAGATAAACATCCAGGGCATCATCTGGTGAAGAGAAAAAACATCTCTCTCTCTCTTCGTCTTTCCGTAGTGCCATGCATAAGTTTGTGTGTGGGCGGAGTAGTTGGCTGTGATACAAAGCCAGCACAGCCTGAGCTGCGGCTCGCAACGAGATGCTTCCCAGCCTGAGCTGTGGCTCGCAATCCACAAGTTAAGTGTAGTGGAGAGAGTGGAATGAAGTGCTTGTTGGAGATATGTTAGAAGCCATGGATAAGTGAAACTGTGCCAGTAGAGTGGAAAAAGGCTGTGACTGTACCCCTGTCAAATAATAAAGGAGTGCAAAATGAGTGCAAGACTAATTGTGGCATAAGTTTAAGTCTATTGAGTGTTGTAAAAAAGGTACATGAAAGAATTTACAGAGAAAGTAAGGGAGATACCAGGAGACCTAGTGAGTGATAAACAAGGTGGCTTTAGGAGTGGCAGAGGATGTGTGGATCAAAAACAGTAATTTCTCAATTATCCGGACGGCCATTACCCAGATGCTGTGATCCGGCTGTTTGAAACCATTATTCGTACATTTATTCATAATATCAGCACAGAATGCATGTGTCCAGGTGGAAATTAAAGACACGCGAACATTTTTGCGCCCAGCCAGGGAAGAATAGCCCAGTGGCACCACCCTGTCTGGCTGGGTAGTTCACCCAGAGTCCGCTAGAGACCCCCTTGGTCGTTCCCAGTTCCCGCCCAGCGACAGTGTAGTAAGCAGCTTCTCTCGGACAGTTGATATGGCAGAGAAAGTGGTGGTGTTTGTGGTGGTTCCCTAACTGCTTCAGGCCTAGCTATTCCTTGCAAGCCTCTTCCTAGGGTGTGTGATGATGACCCTTCCACCAGGGAAAAAGATGAGGGTAGTGCTGACTCTTTAGAAGCAGAAGATCCTGGTAAGACTGATGCGGGTCGAACTGTGAGCGTTGACAATTTTTTTTCTAGCTTACTATATTCTACCATGATTTTATTCTATTTTACCAAGATTTTATTCCATTTTACCATTATGTTTCTAAGCCCACTGCATTTTTCTTGTGTAGCCATTTTTTTTTTTTTTTTTTCATGTCACTATATGATATTGCTCTGTGATGACTGCTTGTCCATCCTTGATGAGTCTGCTTCACCATGGTACTGCTTGGCTGTGGTTTATAGGTCTGCTTGACCAGATGGATTAGTGTTAAACAGCTGGAACAAGTGTTGTATGATGTACTGTAGTGGCCTTTTACATTGGCTGTCAAAGTTAGGTTATGTACAAATGGAGGCCAGAGGAGAAGTCCATTATCAGGATGGAGCCATTACCCAGACATGCCTTTGGCTCTATTACGTTGGATAATTGAGGGATTACTGTATTTGCATTGAGACAGATGGTGGAGAAGGCTTGTGAGAAGGATTATAAGGTGCTTATGGCATTTATGGATTTGGAAAAAACATATGACAAAGTAGGTACAGAAGGATTGTGCAAGGTTTTGCACATGTATAGTGTAGATGGTAAGCTGCTAGATGCAGTCAAGAGATTTTATGATGGTAATGAGGCAAGAGTAAGGGGATATGGGCTTCTAAGTGAATGGTTCATGATCAATTTTGGTGTGTGACACAGTTGTGTGATGTCCCCAAGGTTGTTCAATATATATATATGGATGGGTTGATGAGAGAAGTAAAAACACACATAAAGGAGAGAGGGATGGCATTGGTAACTAATGGTGATGGATGGAATATCTCAAATTTGTTGTATGCTGATGATACATTGCTACTTGCAAATACCGGATTAGAACTTGGCAGAGTTTTGTAGATGCCTGTGAATATCGTGCCTTGAAAGTAAATGCAGAAAAGATTAAAGTGATGGTTGCTGAAAGAGGTGACTCCCAGTGTGACATTAGAGAGAGAGAGACTGGATTGGTGAGAGAGTTCAAATACCTGGGTACAGTGATAGAAAAGAGCAAAATGTGCTAAAGATGTGGAAAGTAGAGTGACACAAGGAAGGAAAGTAGCTGGTGCTATGAAGGCCTTGATAAAAAACAGAAGCTTGAGTGTTGCAGCTGTGCGAGGCGTACATGAATAAGTGTTAGTACTAACAATAACATATGGGTGTGAGACTAAGGTGTGGCATGAAAATGAAAAGTCAGGAGTAAGAGCAGTGGAGATGGGACTGTTGAGGAATGTACATGGAGCACAGAGAGTTCATAAAATATGGAATAATGTGATTTGTAAAAGATGCGGAGTGGGGGAGTCTGTGGACACCAGAATCGAAGAGAATGTACTGATAATATATGGTCATGTGGAGAGAATGGATGACAACAGAATGGTGAATAAGATATATCTGAGTGAATTTGAAAGAGGGTGGAGGTGAGGCAGGCCAAGAAGAAGGTGGAGAGATATGGCAGATGAGTGTGAGGAAAAGGTATGGAAGCTGGTGAGGCTAAGGGATTGACAAGAGATCAAGCGGGCTGGATGAATTTTAAGTGAAGATACGCATGACCAGGGATTTGGCACCTCTTTCTAACGAGAAACCGTTTGGACTGACTATCGGATAGGCACATACGAAGCTACAGTACGTGGTGAAACCTTTTGGCTTATCAGATGGAGCCATGATTCCGTAGGCTTGAATGATGTGTGAATGGAAGCGTGGCCCACTGAACTGGGCAAACTTTGGCTGTCTGGACGCTGTTACTTCTTGCCCCACCCTAGGGTGGGAAAGGAGGTCCAGATGATGCTAATAATGACGATGATGAAAATTATATGCCAGAAAGCTTAAGCAGTTATATAAACATGTTTGCTGATGATGCAAAAATTATGATGCAAATTCAAAATGGTGACTGTTGTGAGGAACTGCAAAATAATTTCAATAAATTGTAGAGATGGAGCCATACTTGGCAAATGGAATTTAAAAAAAAAGGCAATGTTCAAGAAATGACAAAAAGTGGCAAAAGACCTAGTTTTGTGTAGTGTATAAAACAGGAAGAGAGATAATCAGCAAAGCAAGGGATGAGAAAAATCTTGGAGTGACCATAAAGGATGATCTGTCACCACAGACATATTTAAATATCACTGAAGGGGCATGAGGAATGATGGCTAATATGAGAGTGACTTTTAACTATCTGGATGCAAAGATGTTGAGGGAGATAATTGTGTCCATGACAAGACCAAAACCAGAATATGCTGTAGTGATACGGTCACCTCATTTAACCTGTGGATTGTGAGCCACAGCTCAGGCTGGGTAGCGTCACGTTGCGAGCCACAGCTCAGGCTGGGCAGCGTCATGCAGTGAGCCACAGCTCAGGCTGCGCTGGCCGTACATCACCGTTAAATACTCGACCCCTACGCAAACTTAAGCATGGCGCTACGCAAAGATGGAGAGAGAGATTTTTTTCTTTTCACCAGATGATGCCCTGGATGTTATCTTCAAGTTTATAATAAACAATTTTTTTTTTTTTTTTTTTTTTTCATTTTTTTACTACCATACTCCCCTGCGTAAACTTACGCACGGCACAACACAAAGATGGAGAAAGAGTGAGATTTTTTTTTTTTTTAACAGATGATGCCCTGGATGTTTATCTTCAAGTTTAAAAAAAAAAAAAAAAAAAAAAAAAAAAAAAAAATCCTCACTTTTCTGCGCACCATGGGGTGGGATAAAAAAAGGTAATTGCGCAATCTACAGGTTATAGAAGCATGTAAGAAAACTGGAAAAGGTGCAGAGGAGGATGACTAGGATACTGCCCCATTTGAAGGAACTGTGTAATGAAGAGAGACTGATGAAGCTGAAATTGTCAACTCTAGGTGAGAGAAGAGAGAGAGAGAGAGAGAGGAGAACTGATTACAATGTTTACAGAAAGGTAATCTGATTATGATGTTTAAAGGGGTTAGAAAACTGGAAAAGATTGACGGAGAAAATCTGTTTGAGGAGAAAGATGGAAGGTCAAGAGGACATCAATATAAACTGAAGAGCAGATGCTCAAATGATGTTAAAATTTAATTTCCCAAATATAAGTGTACAAACATTTGGGACAGTTTGGAAGAGGAGGTGGTGCAAGCAAAGAACATCCGTATATTTAAAAGTAGATTGGATAGTATAAGATATGGAGACGAGACAACATGAGCTGAGCTCAAATCTTGTATACTGCAATGAGGTAAATGCAACTAGGTAAACTGTGTTACAGCACACTTGGATACAGAGGCTTTCATTATCAATGCGAGGGTCTACTGTATATAGAGAGTATGTATATTCCGTGAAGTGTTCTCTCCACCTGCTCACTTTTTCTTCCTTCTCCACTAGTAATCTACCATTTTTATCCTTCACTCCTCAAATAACTTCTTTGGCATCCTGTCTAACTCTCTTTACCTCTTTCCAGAACAAATTCTTACATTCCCTCCACTTTACACTCAAATTCCTTCCAAATACCTCATCCACTCTCTTCTTACTCTCTCATACTAATCTTTTCACCTCTCTCTTCCTCCCTACATATAACTCTCTCTTCCATCCCTCTCAAGTTCTCCCACACCCGTTTCTCATCCACTCACTATATGTTTTCTTCTTTTGTGCCACAGCCTCTGGAGTCAAAGGTGGGAAATGCAGTTTAATGCAAAGATATGTAAAGTAATGGAATTTGTAAAGAGTACAAAGAAGAAAACAGGAAATTACAGAATGGGGAATGAATGGAGCAGTAAAACTATAGAAGAGAAAGACCTAGGGGTACAGTTTTCAGAAAAACACTCACCGGAAAATCACAATCAAGATCACCAGAGACACATACAGTATACCCTTCTGAGAAACAAACATTGTGTTTACTTATCTGGACAAAGAGATGATGAAAAAGTTGACTGTATCAATGATTTGCACGAAACTGAAACCTGCAGCAGTGGTATGGTCACCACATAAAAAGAAGGATATAAGAAGGATTGAAAGAATACAGAAAGCAGCGATGAAAATGGTACCTGGCTTGAGGGAATTACCCTACTAGGAATGATTGTTGAAACTAAATATCCCAACCCTTGAAAAAAGGATAAGGGGAGATCTGATTAATGTGTACAGAGTATCCATGGGTATGGAGAAGCTTGATAGGGAGGACTGTTTTTGTTTGATGAAAGAGAAATGAGGGGTCACGGAAAAAAGTTAAAAAGGACCACATGCAAAAGAGACATCAAGAAATACAGCTTCCCTTACAGAACTACTGAAGTATGGAATAAACTGGATAAACAGTTGATAAATGCCAAGGATACTGACGATTTCAAAACCAAGCTGGACATTAGTAGTTATGGAGATGGGACAGTATGAGCACAGCTACTTTCCCATAAATCACAACTTGGTAAATACTAGGCAAATACACACACACACACACACACACACACATGCAACCATTTCTTTCAATTGACTTTTCATCTTCTCTTCTCCATTTATACCATTTACACTATAGTTCAGCAGTCTCACTAAATCATGTTAGCAACCTTTATTCTCCTCTGCCACTCACCTCATAAATCTCAGACCATCAATCCTCTTGTAACAGCAAGGAAAGATAAGCAGCAACGATGATACCGACATGGTGAACTTTCGATTTAAGTACCAACTGTGGC
The DNA here is from genome assembly GCF_032717465.1 of Coenobita brevimanus. Classification (NCBI taxonomy): domain Eukaryota; kingdom Metazoa; phylum Arthropoda; class Malacostraca; order Decapoda; family Coenobitidae; genus Coenobita; species Coenobita brevimanus. Next base: position 60,768,865 of record NC_137008.1, read on the forward strand.
AAAAATCAGGCCCAATATATGAAGCAAACACTGAAAAATAAAATACATACCCTTATAAGAAAATGCTTAGCAATTCTATGTTCACTTAGCAGATGAAAATTTTCAAGCGTTGTACTTAAACTTATGGCAGAATGCTTATGTCATAACCACCAAAATATGGTATCCATAAAGTTATGCTGTGCATAAGTACTGTAATTCAGATTCTACATACAAAGTACCTTTCTGCATATGGTGTACAGAAAATTCAGTAAATTTTGGCAAAAATCTAACTGATCAGGGCTGGATCCAGCACTTCGGAAAAGGTGGGGTGTATTTGCCTTACAGAATTGCTGCTTAATGCATTTAAGCGATCAAAACATTAAAATGATCTTTCATTTTACTTGTTTTGATCACCATAGTATAATAATACTGTATACTCAAATGCAAGTGCAATGAGACATTTATTGCATATACAGTAAACTCTCAATCAGCTGCTGGCACATTATCTGGCATATGTCATTATTCGTCACCACTTAATAAAACCCACTGAGAAGTCCAAAAATTGAAATCTACACCATTAGTTCCACCACCCAAATGCAATTTCTTGCAGCTTTACTTGTAACTTAAATTCTGACTTACAACAGATGGCTGCATTTTGTTCTATTTTCTTATTTATTTATTCTTTTATTTTTTTAAAATCAATTCAGGTTTAATACTCAATAAACAGTACAACACTGTAAGTTGGAGGATTGAATGCAGTGCCATGAGTCTTGCCATCAGAACACTGCTTTTGATGCTATCAAATCTGGTGGTTTCTCCTATTGTGGAGTTTATCTCACTGCAGATGGTTTTACAGTACTCTATTTCTTTCTAATTTGAGACCTGTATGTCCCTATCTTTTGTCTTCTTCTCATGTTCAATATTCACTACATATATCCCACTTTCTCAATACATTTCATACTATTTTTCCTCTAGTGTGTCTCATCACAAAACGCCTGACAACACATCAGCCCCTCCCTCCTTCCCCAAGGCAGGCTGCATGTATGGCAGCCATACTTAAAGATGCAGTTCTGTTTATACTGAAGTTCCTCACCTTTGTTGTCATCCCTGTGCTTATGCATCTCCTGCCACAAACCGCAGGAGATCTAGTATCTGGTGAGTATATACCCCCTACAGTCTTGTTTTATTTCTGTCACTCATCCCCCCCCCCTCTCTCTCTCTCTCTCTCCTCATGCTGGTTAGGTCTAACTATTCTCTTTCTGCGTGCCTTGCTAACCTGCCTTGCCTTGCCTAACCAACCCCTCTCTCTCTCTCCCTCCTTTTTTTTTTTTTAATGCAAGGAAGAAGGAATGAAATGCTATAAGCCCGCAACTGTTCCCTCAGAGAGAGAGAGAGATTCAATCTGTTCATTTTGAGAAGCCTGGACACACTGCATGTAAAAGACTGGAGGTCATGCTGTAGGAAATACAGACAGAGGAAGACTGTTCCAAAGATGACCTGTTATATACATGAAGGACTGGGAGTAACGGTCACCTCTTGCATTACAGCTGAACAGAAAAGGGATGAGAGTTAGCTATTAGACAGGTGCTACATGCCTGCCATAGTGATGGAGGGATGAAAAGACAGTTCAGAGGAGAAGTGACCACTGAAGTAACAACAGTAAGGAGATAAAGATGCAACAGCATGGTGAGGATATAGAGGCTGAAGGGAAAAATCAAGAGAGTTAATGAGACAAAAAGCCTTTGACTCCACCTTGCTGAGAAGAGCTGTATGTGGGGAGCCTAACACGACAGCTGTACTCTACACAACGGTGAATAAAACTTGTGTGTAAAGTCAATAACTGTGCAGGGGTAAAGAAGGCATGGTGTTAACTTTGCACACCTAATTTCTTGGAAGCGGATTTTACAAGAGGTAAAATGATCTTTCCAAGATAAATCCCAAGACAATGAAACCCCAAGTACATTCAACGATGATGCAGGATTGAACTCGGTATTGTTAAAAATTTCAGGATATTCCTATGGTATATTCTGATGGGCCAAAAGATGTTAGAACTGAGTTTCTGATGCATTAAAAACAACACAATTACTTCTACCCTACTCAGAGATATGAAGCAAGTCAGACATTTTAAGTGTGTCATACCCTCATCCCTTGTTTAACTGCTGAGATCGACACTGCGGGAAGCAGGTGGAAAGGTGATGGGTGGAGTCAACAGCATGTGCGTGAATAGGGTTAGATACACAGCCTAGAAGGTCGCTGATGAATAGAAGGAAAAGAGTTGGTGATAGGACTGGGCTCTGAGGAACACCAATTTTTATAGCTCTAGGAGAAAAACAGTGGTTCTCTACAACGGCAGCTACAGAACAACTAGAAAGGAAGCTAGAGATGAAGGCACAGATAGAAAGATAGAAACCAAAACAGGGCAGTTGGAAATTAAAGTTTAATGCCAGACTCAATCGAAAGCCTTTGAGATGTCAGGTGCAACTGCGGAGCTTTCATCAAAGTCCCATATGGACAATGCCCAGGCGGCTGAAAGGAAGATGAGATAGCCAGTGAAGTGTTCCTGGTCGAACCCATACTGTTGATCAGAATGGTTATGACAAGAAAGGTGCTTTAAACTTTCTATGTTAAGAATAAATTCAAAAACTTTAGAAATACAGAACAGTAAAGCAATTGGGCAATAGTTAGAGGGCCAGGAATGGTCACCCTTCTTTGGAACAGACTGAACGAGAGCAAACTTCCCGCAAGAAGGAGAGGTAAAGTTGACAGACAAAGGTAAAAGAGTTTACCTAGGCAGGGTGTCAGCACAGAAGCGACAGTTCTTGAGGACAACAGGAAGGACACACACACACACACACACACACACACACACACACACACACACACACACACACACACACACACACATACAATGACACTGTCCAACATGCAGAGAAACTGTAGGAGAGCCCATGTCTAGAAGTTACATTTATATATTTTTTTCCCTTTCAGTACTGTAATTATCACTGTGACAGATTTTAAAGGTTACAGAAATGTGTTGTTTTGAAGATATCAACTACACAACCTGATGAGTTTTTCCCGCAATCCGAAACAAGTGGCCCACCGCCATGTCAGGCTTCATTCAGCTCCAAAGTCAATCTTGCACTACAGTACTCATGCATTCCTATTAACCTAACCTACTATGACCTGACCTTACCAAACCAAACTTAACTACTGTAACTGGAACTACTGTATTTGGGAATGAATGAATTTTGGGTCCAAACTGATCCATTATCCTCTGTTTGCAGGATGCCACCACAAATGTCAACAAACCTATCTTGATGCTCTTTAGTAACATAATTGTTATTGCTGCAAGGTTTGGGCATCATAAATGAATTACACAATTATGAAAGATGAGAGGAAGGATGGTACTGGAGTGTATTGGTGCTGTGATGAGAAGAGGTTGACTGAGATGGTTTGGGCATGTGCAGAGGATGGTAGATGACACTTAGAAGCAGAAAGTCAGAAGTGTGAACAGTGGGAGCAGGACTGCTAGAGGCAGACCAAAAAAGACCTGAACCAAGGTCATAGAGTGTAACCTCAGGGATAAGGGACTGAACAGGGAGGCTGCCAGAGATCGAGCAGCAAGAAGAACCTCCATTAGATGACCAAGACTGACACATGCAAACACGCTGGAGCCTTTATAAACGAAATGAAACGAAACTTACATACCTTCCCTCTCGACAACCATCACTTCACTCTTAGCAATACAGTAATCCCTCAACTATCCAACGTAATAGAGCCAAAGGCATGTCCGGAAAGTGGGCCCCTGGGTCCTGGACTGGTACTTAAGGACCCTAACCCAGCCTAACTTCAAAAGCCACTTAAATAACTCCCTGCCGGACATGCATAGCACCTATTTAAGACCCTATTTACACCAATAATGGACATAGAGCATGAAATAAGTGACAAGGAAACAGAGAATGAGGAATTAGAAGTGATTGTACCTCAGCCAAGGTACTTACAGCACGTCTGTGGCCGCTTTGTCTAAGGCTTGGACAGTGGTGAAAATGCTCTTGAAGCACGTACAGTAATCCAGTGCTGTGCTGCACTTAATTCTTTGCACTGTGAGTTATAACTGTTTAACACTGCACATTGTTCTTAACTGCACCATGCCAGTTTCAACCACCAATTTGCACTCCACAGTTAATCCTATGCACTCTAAATTCTAATTTCTTAACACTGCACAACACTGTAAATTCCCGTATGGTCTAGTGGCGAGGTATTGCAGTTTATTCACTGTTTAGTCACAAAAAACGAGCACATGTGGCTTCCATTGCGATAAGCATCTACTCGCAATCAAAGTTAGGCGGTAACTGTTGGAGTGTTGGTGGCGGGGAAACAGAGTTGCCAGATCACAATGGCCACATTACCACACTCTTCAGTTTTCATTACCAAATTTAACTTTTCATTACCAAATTCGTAAAGCTTGCATTTATTCTTCACTAATTATATACAGTATACAAGTGGAAATACATGTAATCACTCTCCTTATAATTAACAGCATGTTGATTATTTTCACGCTATGTAGGCTAGCAGATTAATAAGAGAGAGCAAACAATCCACCATCTCCATCCTGTGTATCCTCATACATGTGAAAAATCCGTTTGGTAATGCATTATTCTGATTCATTACCAAACGAATTTTTCATTACCAAATTGGCCCACATTTGGTAATGAAAAATACCAAATGGCAACCCTGACAGGGGAGGACAGAGGGGGGAGGAGGGAAGGGGTGAAGGGGCCATGGTGTAAACAGCTGTTTGGCACCGCACAGCAATTTCAAATTACGGGTGGGAAAAAATTCGGATTTTGAGGGGATTTTCTTCTTTTTTTTTTTGGCCATTTTTGGGTTCCGAAGGTCCAGGCCCACAATATCCAGTAAGTGGGGTGTCCAGAAAGTGGGTGTCCAGATAGTACGGGGATTACTCTAATAACTTTCATAAATCACTGTTCACAATATTTCACAAATCTCTGAATAAGTCAACAAAAACTTCATACAGTTACACTCCCCTGCAACCACTTTACCCATGCAGCTGCACTCTCTCAGTCACCAACCAAGCATCATGGAAAGTCAGTGTGGAATTCATAAATAAATATGAACATACTATGTGACACAGATAACCAATTCATCATTAGGAAGGAAACTTACCTTAGCCAAAATTAGAGCCAACTCTTAGGTGTGAATCTACTGACATGATGTCTGGCGGAGAGTATAGTATAGTAAGGAGTACAGCATATTCTGGATACATCATATTTGAAATTTCCCACCCCTCTCCATGCATCTCTAGTTCACTCTCAATTCCATAACTCTTAGCTCCGACCTCATTCATAATTCCATCCATATACATAAACATTGTATATACAGTACCTGTACTGACCAATGACAAAGGCATCACACATCACAGTCTCACACCAAAACCACTGATACTAAACCACTCCCTAAATCATCTGTTTACCTTTACACATGCTAATCTACAATAATATAAACAAAAATTAACCATAATACTGCACTGTACAGTAGCATAAAAAAAGGCAAGCATTATTCTTACCTCTGTCAAATTGGTCACCGATGATAATGACGAATGTGACGCAGGTGACAAAACAATAGACTGAGATACATACAGATGCCACAACACTCCATCGCAACCCACACGTGCGCAGCATCAGCTGATCCAAAAGAGGAACTAGTTATACTATATTTCTAGATCAAGAAAGATAGTATCTATTGGAAGAATTTTAATCAAGAATTATGTAGGTATTTAGTGGTAGGTGGAGGCGCTCATCATCCACTCACATAATGTAGTGCTGCTTTGAGTGTCTGCCCTTTCCTCTCTTCCTTCCTCATTAGTCTTTCTTCCCTTCATTCTTTCCTCTTCCTTCTGCATACAGGTGACTTTACACTCCCTCTTCTGTCTTTCTTTCCTTCATTCTTTCCTCTTCCATCTGAATATTGGGTGACTCTACACTGACTGACAAGCCAAATGGTTTCCTGTACACCTGGAGATCATTTACTATGCTGGGTGGTAACCATATAACCAAATTATGGCACCTGGTGGTTTAGTGGGTAATTAAGGCGCTCCAGTCGGATTGAGCCTGTGTAGGTTTATATCAAAGGGGTGCTTGGGTTTATTGCTCATGTTGTGCCACTTAGGGATGAGTGAGACTGGTCACACTCATCTTAAATGTCAGGACCAACTTGGCTGGGCTCCTTTGCTCCTCATGGGGCAATGTAGAATTGGATGATGGATGGATAGATGGGTGTAGGTATTTAAGGTACAAAACAGTTTATACAAAACAATTCCATCAAAAGACATATAATTTCAAAAACCTGCAGGCAGGATATGAATGGTTATTATCACTGCTATGAGATACCACTGCAGGAGTGGTGTGTTGTCAAAAGCTCAAGAACTAACCTTGCACAACACTCCCAGACAGGGGAGTGCCTGGAGACTCTAACTGCTAAAGCATCAAACAATCAAAGCAACTTCAAGTATTTAACCAACCTCTTGATATGTTACGCAGTTGTGTTCACTTGCACATCGTGCTATCACAAGGAGGGATCCCAAAGCTAAAGTTGTGAATATCTGAAAAATAAAAATATATACATAACTTAAGCAGCTCTACCTTGTGTACAGGAGTATTTGCCTTTCTGCTTTTACTTCTGGACCAATCCTCTGAAACTGAGTTTGGATGATCATTACAATAGCTTCTTTTCTCTGATATAGTACTGGAGGATTCAACCACCTTTAAGGATCACATTTACCAAGCTTAAAAAAAAAATGTAGTATAAATTTCCACACACCCACACTTACTCCACACACACACACACACACACACACACACACACACGAGATGCCGGGCAGGCAAGACGTGTGACACATCGCTCCGTGCTTGGCCAGACCTGGCCAGCATCTAGCCATACCTAAAATATCTTTATATGAGTCAAACTCTGTACAAGGTTCAGCAAGAGGACGCTGCAAAAAACTGCATAAATAGAGAGGCGATAAAGATGTAAGGAAATTAATTTTCCCAAACAGGGCAATTGATCAGTGGAGTAAACTACCGAATGAAATAGTGTGTGCCAAGACAATTCACAAATTTAAGGATTTGTACGATAAAAATGGTTTAAGACACAGGACAGTACAAACTTGACTCATTCCTGCAAAGATACAATTCGGTACGAACACACACACATGCATACACACACTCAGGAAGAAACAGACAAAAGGAGCTCCATCCCCCCCCCCCCGAGGAAGTTCTGAGTTTACTATTTTATCAAGGGACCTATAAAGTCATGGTAAGTAAACTTGTAAAAGGGGAAAAAGAAGTGTGTGGTAATCATAGGGGCATTTGTCTTCTTAGTATAATAGGAAAAGTGTATGGTAGGATACTTATAGACAGAGTTAGAGAAAGAACAGAGAAATTAGTTGGAGAAGAATAGGGAGGCTTTAGGAAGGGAAGAGGTTGTGTAGATCAGATATTCATTCTTAGATCTTTAGTGGAAAAGTTTCTAGAGAAGGGAAAGAAGTTGTATGCGGCTTTCATGGATTTGGAGAAAGCATATGACAGGGTGGATAGACAAGGATTGTGGAAAGTGTTAAGAAAATATGGAGTAGATGGGAAGTTGTTGAATGCTGTGAAGAGTATGTACGATGGTGCGAAGGCTGCAGTGCGTGTGGATGGTGAACTAAGTGAATTTTTCTCTTTGAAAGTTGGTTTGAAACAGGGATGTGTCATGTCTCCATGGTTGTTCAATCTGTACATGGATGGGGTAATAAAAGAGGTACAAGGTAGGGTAGTGGATGTTGGAGTGGCCCTGGTGAGAGAGGATAGTGTTTGGAAACTCCCTGTACTGTTGTTTGCAGATGATACTGTGTTGTTGAGTGAAGACGAAGGGGACCTGCAAGGCTTGGTGGATGAGTTTGAGAGAGTGTGTACGAAACGGAATCTAAAGGTGAATGTAGGGAAGAGTAAAGTGATGGTCTTTGAGAGAGGTGAAGTTAGTGAATGTACAGCGAGGTTGGATGGTGAAGAATTGGAAAATGTGAGTACGTTTAAGTACTTGGGTAGTGTGATGAGTAAGGATGGAGGTTTGGACGGTGAAGTGCTTGAAAGGGTACAGCAGGGAAGAAAGGTTGCTGGTTCTTTGAAAGCAGTGATAAGAAACAGGGAAGTGAGCATGGAAGTGAAAAAGTTACTACATGACAGTATTGTGATACCAACTCTAACATATGGAAGTGAAGCTTGGACATTGTTGGAAGGACACAAGTCAAGAGTGAGAGCAGTAGAAATGAGTTATTTAAGAGGAGCCTGTGGAGTCACGTGGAGAGACAGGCTGACGAATGAGGATATAAAGGAGCGTTGTGGTGTGGATGTGGATGTGATAGGAAGCGTTATGAGGAACACACTGAGGTGGTTTGGCCATGTGGAGAGGATGGAGGGTGAAAGACTGACGAAGAGAGTGTATGTGAGTGAGGTGGAGGGGGGAAGAGGGAGGGGGAGGCCGAGGATGAGATGGAGGGATGGGGTGGAGAGGTATATGAGAGAGGGGGTTGTGAGTTGGAAGCAGGGCAGTGAAATGGCGGGGGACAGGGCGACTTGGAGGCGATTTGTTTGTGGCCACCCCAAACGGGATTGAGGCGTCTGGCAATAGATAGATAGATAGATAGTAAATACAGCAATATCCACTTTAACCAGCTACTCCTCTATTCCATGCTTTTTCACTGCCCACTTCACCTCCCTAGGGACTCTGCCAAAAGCCTTCTCCAAATCAACAAGAGCAAAGCACTGGTTCATATTCTTTCCTTGTCCAGAAACATTTTTCCAGATACCTACATTCCTTCTTTTATTAAATCAAAGATGTATTGTGATGAGTCATAATTGGTAGACTGCAGTATATATACTGTATTTTTTTTTTTTCTTTTAATCAGAAAAATGTCAAGTTTAGGAAGCACCTCAATTCCCTATATTCTTTATACAATAAAGATTCATGACACAGTTAAAATAACTGTAATGAACTAAAGGTAGAATTCAAATGAAGGGTTTCATACTCACAATGTGCACAATGTTTCCAGACAATATTCCACCAGCTTCATAAAATGCCATGGGAAAATTCAAAAGCCCTGCTCCCAATGCTGCATTGACTATCAGGAAAACTGCTTTTTGCCATGAGATACCTGCCATAAAGGAAGATAATTAGGAGCAAGTTTTTGGCAATCCAGTTTAAGTTATGGTTAGTTACACAAAATAATGGTAAAAGAGAATACTGTACTCTCAGAGCAGAAAATTCACTTTCCAAAATATTATTCATGCAATTTTGGGGTATTGACATCATCTGTTGACATCAAAGCATTTATATGTGTGTGTGTATGATGACATGTATATGAACAGATAATGAATTATTAATACGAATATTAGCCTACATGATTTTCTCACAGATTTCACTGATTCTACATTCTAAAATATTTCCTTTTCCATCAAGCCTTTGCATCCATGCACTCTGAATCTGAGTTTGCACTGTACAATACAGTCAATCCTTGAGTAACGCATGGTTGAGAAACATGTTTTTGTACTTACACGATCAGCATAATGCGACAGGCCATAATCTCAAGCTTAAGTGTATTGTGCCAGTTGGCCTGGTGACACAATTTGAAAGTTGTGCACAGTGACTTAACCCACCAGATTCACCATGACTGGCTGTCTTACATCTGGGTACATCCAACGAAGATGTGAATCCATTGTTTCAGCCCTGGACTCTGAAGGATTTGACTTAGATGTTGAAGAAGGAAGTGCAAAAGCAGCAACATCTCAACAATGACAACAACAACATTGATGGAAGGGGGCGGTAGGAGGCTGTCGTGGAGCTACACATCAACAACAAATGGTTACCCAGCATAACTTTTGTTTTTGTTAATGCTATTTTAATACCAGTCATGTTTTTAATTACAACAGATATATTTCTTTCAGTGTTTTACTTGATGGTGGGTATAGGTAGAGGGTAATTTATGTGGGGTACTGTGGTAAGCTGGGGAAAAGTGACTGTTTTGGAAAGTCATCAGACTACACTGTACCGTTAAACATGCAAACATGTTTCAGTAACATGTGTTTAAGTACCAAGGACTTTGTACAGACCATATCGTCTGCATGACTCAATAACCTGTATTACCTTTACCTGTCCTATTGCTCCAGTACGGTCTGTGGACCCTCCAAAGAAACATCGTCTGTGGCACTTTGGAGCTGCAGATTGGGAGGCCCTCAGGCAGTACTTCATTGATTTTCCCTGGAATGATTATTGCTTCCATGGCTGGGAGCCATCTGAGTGTGCCTTGCGCATTGCAAAGGTTATTCTCTCGGGCATGGAAGCATACATTCCTTTCTCATATCCTTTGACCAATACAAGAAAGCCTTGGTTTAATCACGCTTGTTCTAATGCTGTCCGCAACAAGGAGAGGGCCTATAAAAGGTACCGGAGCCAACCCACCCCTGAATCACATCTTTTTTATGTTTCTGCCTGGAATCATGCTAAGTCTGTTCTTTGCTAAGGAAAATTTCATCCGTGCTGTGGCCAGAGTGCATGCACTCCTTCACCAGCTTCCCCAAGGACGTGCAAAGCCCTGCCGGTGCAGTGTGTGCACCAGGACGTGGTGGAATTGTCGCACGAGGCGGGCTCCAGGGTAGACGTGGAGGATGTGAAAGAAGTCCTTGAAAGCTATAGGGAGGAGCTCAGCAGTGAAGAGCTCCTCAATATGGAGATTCAGCAGGCACACCAGGAGACACACAAAGAGTAGGTAATCTCAGAAGTGCAAGACCTCTATATAACAATTCTGAGGGAGATGCTGACCAAGCTGGACGAAATCCTTGCCCTGATGTGCACACATGACCTTCTCCCAGGACGAAGCAGGGATGCAGCTCACTGGCTGGAGGAGAGGATGAAGGTGTACAGGATGATGCTGGAGGAAAAGGGGAGGATGGCCAGGCAGACTAAATCACTGCCTTCTTCAAACAGGCCCCCACCGCACCAGCAAGCCACAATGGATCTCCCCAGCCCTCAACGAGCAGAGCATCTCCCCAGCCTTCAACCAGCAGAGCATTTCCCCAACCTTCAACCAGCAGAGCATCTCCCCCACCATCAACCATCAGAGAAACACCCAGGGACTCCTCCCACCGAGGACATGCTCGGCCCTTAGTGCTGGACCTAACCTCCAGCCAATCCCTGTCTCCCGTGTCACCTGTGACTCCACTAAGGCACTCCGCCACACCATCGCTGTCTTCCTCGTCCCAGCCTCCATCTCCCTCACCACTTCGCCCACTGTCTTTGTCTCCCTCGTCATGACATGAGCCACATCTGACTCCATTGCTACCTCATCAGTCATCGCAGCGGTCTCCCTCGCTACCTCACCAGTCATTGCAGCAGTCTCCTTCACCACCTTTTCTCTCATCACATCGCACTCCATCGCCACCCCATTGCACCTCATCGCCACTGCCAGAGCCATCGCATCACACCCCATCGCCACCGCCTGCCTCATCATATTTCACTCCATCACCACCCCCAGAGCAAGTGCATCAGTCTCCTGTTACGACCACCCTATCTTGCCAGGCTTCCCCCTCTCTGACCCTCCCATAGAGATGAGGTTTGAGGGCTTTGAGGAGGAGGATTGAGTGGTAGGATGTACCATATGTCCCCTTGCCTCAGGGGGGATAGCAAGGACTGGGGATAGCAAGGACCAGACATGGACAGGCAAGAAGTAAGTGATGTGAGGTTTTTGATATTTTCTAACCTATTTCTTATGATTTTCAGATTGTACATGTTGGTTTTAGTAAGGTATTTACAGGTGCTACGTTTAGGTTAGCTTCCTTTACAGCTATTAGACCATTTAGACTGGCTTTAAACTTGTTTTTGGGCTCATTTGGGTAGGTTTTGTACTTGGTTTGGGGGGAAACCCACAGCTGATAAACGCTTCCCATTACTTTACGCGTTAAAAGTACCCTGGTATACAATACCCCGCCTAACAATGGGGTTTTACCTAACCAATTACACTGTTAAACTGGGGTATACCTGTACACTGGGTTCTGAAGAAGCACTGAGGAAGTGATAAACTATACAGATATATTTGGTTATATTTAGGTAATGGCCATACCACGTTGAGTACACCGCTTCCCGTCCAATCAGCGAAGTTAAGCAACGTTGGGTCTGGTTAGTACTTGGATGGGTGACCGCCTGGGAACACCAGATGCTGTTGGCATAACGTTCTCCCTACGTGTCAAGTGGGGTTGGTGGAAGATTAGTGCCCCTCCCTGTAAAACAATTAACTCTAAGCCCTTGGCCACCCCGTTTGGGATACATGGCATCTGGCAATGAATGAATGAATGAATTTTGTATAATGAGTAATCAAATTTAGCAAAAGTGAAGTTCAAGAGTGACAACTGCATACTCAGACTTTATATAACAACAGGTGCCACCCTTATTATGGAAGTTTTTGATGAGATGGTGACCAGGAAATCTATGTGGGGACAAAACTCCTCCACATACTCACGACTCTTTAGAAACATCAATTCTTTCCAACCTCTCAATCTCTGCCAGCTATCCTCTACACACACCGCACACAAGAAATCATCATTATTTTACAGCCTACCTCTAATACTACTACATCTCTCATGCACCCACTAATCACAAACACTGCACCACATGGAGTTACTTCCTACACGCTTGTGGCAAACTGCACACAACCACACTTCCTTTGCTTTCATGGTATCAGCAACAGCCCTAGATATCATCACTTTTGTTTTTTCCACATTCACTTTCAAACCCTTGTACCCCATTCCATCTCTCCACTTCTTAAATGTTTCCTTTACCTCCCTCTTATTCTCTGCAATCAAGTCATCAACATACAACACCTCCTACTGGAGTCCAGTTCTGAAGTTATGTGTGACAGCTTTAAGCACCATGATAAACAATAAGGAGTTTAAGATTGCCCCCTGTTGCACACAAACATTCATGGAAAACTCATCATTCAAATCTCCATTCACTCTCATCTGGGTGCAAGCAACCTCATACCACTCTAACCAGCCACTCCTCAATCCCAAGCTTTCTCATTGCCCAGCTCAATACTTCCCTAGGAACTCTGTCAAAGGCTTTCTCCAAAACAACAAAGTACAGCTCCCTTTTCTTTCATATTTATTTTCCCTGATGCTGTTGGATAATGAATATTGCATCAGTGGTCCCTTTGCCTGGCATAAACCCAAACTGCATCTCAGCACTATTCACTCTTTCCCTTATCCTACCTTTTAGGACTCTCTCCATTACAACCATTATCTGATCCAAAAATTTTATGCCTCTACTTTTCTCTCTTTCCAAAACATCACCCTTTCCCCAGTACACACTTACAATCATGCTCTTCAGCAAGTCACCTGGAACAACACACTCATATATAAAAAAATTTATCAAATCAGTAACTAAACCCACTCCTACATCTAAGGCCTTCAATATCTCAGCAGTCAACCCATGTATAATTGCTGCCTTCCCTAACTGCATCAAGCCAATTGCCCATTTTGCAGTAGCAGCATCAATCTAAGGTTAAGGGTGAAACACTGGACCTGCTGACTCCACCCTTCGTTGTTCTGGTCAAACTCACCATTCAGTAACCGATTATAATTCTCCCTCCAAGTAAGTACCCTTAATCAAGGACTATATGAACATGAGAGGGTCAAAGGATCCATCTGTTCTTTGCAACCTTATGTTGTACCACTGCTCATCTCAAAGAGAGAAAACACAATCAACTTCTCAGTACTACAAAAAAAAAAATTCAAAAACATCTCTTCTCCAAAGTAACACATTTCACAAATCACATACACAGACACACAGTAATCCAAAACCTTCAGCCAAGCAGCATTTTTCATGACTCCCTACCACACACTCATCCCTCATAAACTGCCTTTTTCATGGGAGGGGGGGGGAGACAAGTGACCTAATCACACTACTACGGAATCACTGTTCTCCCCTGCTTCAGTATCAACACAACACACAACTCACAACCTACTATACCCTCACTGTAATGCAATCTCTCACAACACACTTTTACTCACTTCATGTACCAAATTCTCAAAAAAAAAAAAAATCTGGTAGTATTGTACTATACATGAATGAAACAACTTACCTGAAGAGATCATGATAACAAGCAAGCAAAATCTAAGATATGGTGAAAATCCTGCAAGCTCAAGTGAGCAGAGCTAATGGTATGAAAATTCTCCAGGAAATGTAGCATGAACAAATCTGGATACCCAAGCAACAGAACTGCCATATATTACTTTCCAATAACAAATCATTTACATTCAGGGTCACATAATTAAATATGAAGTTTTGGTTCTGTGCAATACTGTATCAGTAATACCTTAAAAACAACTGGTCATCTAAAGAAAAAGATCATATATTGTTGCAAGCCTAATATTGGTATACAGCATGGGTGATGCGAAACACCAGAACAGTATTGGCAACACTACTGATGGGATTAAAAGCATGCACAAGTGTTTCCCTTGAACTAATAGGACATGAAACCACAATTAAGAATACTGGTATATTTTTACCAACAATGCTCACCACAGCAGTACATACCAACACCTGCCCCAATACAAAGCAAGCACTGAACATTACATTTCATTTACTGAAACTGTTTAGTACAATGCCTATATTTGAGCATACTGATGGAAACTTAAAAGCAAGTTTGTACTGCACTGGTGCTTTGTGGAAAACTAATAAGCATAAGAAAGAAAAATTACAGCATGCCCTCATTTTACAACTGGGATGCATTTTTGAAAACTGATGTATTGTTCTGTAAAACAATAGGTCTGCTTCTTTGCTGCCCTTCAACTCTTCCACCAAATTTTGTTAAAACTGGATAAAAACATGGCTGCACATTAACACAAAGGAAACAATGTAGCAAAAAAAGAATTATATATATATATATATATATATATATATATATATACCGTATATATATATATATATATATATATATATATATATATATATATATATATATATATATATAAGTGAGAAAACTATCAAATAATGAGAAAATCGGACATTGCAGCAATCACATTAGTGAAAAAACAATTTCTATCTATCTATCTATTGCCAGACGCCATAATCCCTGAGGGGTGGCCATTTGACTTTGAGTTATTGGTTTTACGGGGAGAGGCACTAACCCTCCACCAACCCACTTGTTGACACGTAGGGAGCAGTATGGGTTGGTTATATGGTTATAACCCAGTGTTATAAATGGTTTCTTGGCTTACAGGAAACCATTTGGCTTGTCACTCAATGTAAAGCCACCTGTAAAGGAAAGAAGAGCAATAAGAAGTGACAGGAAAGATGAGAGATATAGGAAGAGAGGAGGGCAGGCACAGAAAAAGAATGATAAAGGCTAAGGAAGAAGTATGCAGCACTACATCAAGTGAGTGGATGATGGTCGCCACCACCTACCACCAAAACAATTTATAAACAATTAAAAATGGTTCTAAAATGTCACACTCATATAGGCCTAAGTATATTTTTTCTTTTGTCATCAGAGGAAACTTAGGCCTGAGTGCTAAAATAAGACTTAAGCCGAACTTGGGGGTTGAGCTGGTCTTCAGTCACACTTGAGAGGCACCCACTGACACTATATATATACATATATATATATATATATATATATATATATATATATATATATATTTAGCCTATATAATTCTTTTTTTTTTTTGCTACATTGTTTCCATTGTGTTAATGTGCAGCCATGTTTTTATCCAGTTTTAACCAAATTTGGTGGAAGAGTTGAAGGGCAGCAAAGAAGCAGACCTATTATTTTACAGAACAATACATCAAATGTCAAGACCACAGGAATAAGGTAAAGTTTCACCAAACAAAGTCAGCTTTAACAGTTTTTGTCCAATTTACACCAAACTTAGTGGAACTGTTGAGGGTATGGCAATAATGAAGTGACTCGATTGTTAGAACAATCAGTCAAAGGTTAAGGTTGTAAAGCAAAGTCTGATCCACAAGCATACACTGTATATGTAAACAATGTAACTCAAACACTATTGACCTGGTTTATACCAAGCTTTGTGGAAGTGCTGAGGATCAGCCAAGGGGATGACCACCTACTTTTGAAAACAACCAAAGGTCAAGATCACACAGCAAGGTCAAAAAGTTTTTATCCTCTTTGTGGAAAGATTCAGGATAGGGCATGATAAAAGGGATTCCACTGTGAGAATAGTCAAAGGCCAAGATCATACAGAAATGTTAAAAGTCAAAGTAACACAGCAAGGTCAACTGATATAGCAATGATCCAATTTAGACCAATTATGGTGGAAGGATTATGGGTCAGGCAAGAATGGGGTAATTCAATATTGAAAGCAATCAGCTGCATGTCCAGGTCAAGCAGCAAAGTTCAATGTTTGGCCCTGAAGTCAAGTGGAGGGTGATGGTACTGCACTACAGTACTATGTGCTTCCTCTTCTTACTTTATGAAAATATAATTCAAATACCAGATTATTATTTATACCATAATAAAAAAAAGGACCTGAAAGTAGTGTTGTCAGAATGAGATTATTCTTATGAGGCTACCGACCCTCTACATTTATAAACAATCATGTTATTTACAGTAATTCCAGGATAATCTGACACTGCTTTACCTGACATGTCATTATCCAACAAAAAAAAAGCCTGGCTGAATTTCACACAGAGTCTCATCCACACCAAATTATCTGAAATCCACTAAAAAATTGTACTTTATATAACTTAATTAAAAAATTAGGTTTCAAGAGCTAAAATGCACCAATGTTAGCTGATATTTTCCCTTCAGATTGTCAGCCCTCCCTGACAAACTTCTATTTTGCATAAATATTTAGTTTGGGTACAAAAAAATGTATCTTCATTGTAAACTGATATTTATACAAAACAAAAGTCCGTCAATGAAAGTTGTTAGCCTAGGGGCAAAACACTTCTACTAACTTTAAGAAATTTTCGCTCTGAATCCTGATTTTCTATTACTAAGCACAAATTTTGACTGGATTTCAGATAATTTGGTGTGGAAACCTATATGGTGATAAAGATTAAAATATTTTCCAATTAAAATTGCCGATTCGGTCCAAGATCGAGATCACATTCGGTGATTGCATGTTTGTATCTCGGTCAGCTGATGAGTGGCTGGCCCACGTGCCTCTACCTCATTCACCTCTCCCATAAAACCTTCAATGTCCAAAAATGACACCACTAACATCTTATCATCATCATCTTCCCCAGAAAGTGTAGCAGACGATGCAGAGGCAACTGGCTCCTGTCATTCTTGAGTTTTGGTAGTAGCGTGTGATGAGCGTTTGGTTTCTTCTGTTGACTTCCATATTATACCTTTCAATGTAATAATGAAAAGTGGTTCCTACTCCACTTAGCACTTCTTGTGTCCTAAGGTAGCTGGTTTCATTCCTTCAGAACGTCCACTGCTGCTAGAATTTTACCGATGTTCGATGTAGGCAAATCTTTGTCTTCCATTGGATTCTGCTCAACAGGGTGCTCAGATTTGGTCTCTTGTGCAGCATCTACTTGGAAGGGGGGGAGGTCATTCTATATGGGAGATGGCAGTTATGGCCTACTCTTTCCCCCGATTTCGTTCACTTGGGGTTCAACTCGTTCATTATGGTTTTGTGGACCTGATTATCCCATGTCCGGTGGCATACGACCCTGGCAGTTGCGCCGCGAGATTTTAATGCAATCAATAAATCAATCATTGATTATCCCCTGCTTGTTCACTAGGCGAATTGCTTACTGGTACTCTGAATATGTTCACTGTGCAAGGGCACTGTATTTCCAAAAATTCAGGTTTAAGCAGTAATTGTGATTATTTTAAAATGTTGCCTCATCATTTGAGTTTTCAGCCTGATCCTATCAAACCCTTAGCCCATCTCAGTTTTGAGCTATATTTAACAAAACACAAGTTTCTAATTCATCCAACAGAACAGTGGGAAGGTTTGGCCACATGTATTATTGGCACTTTCTTAGAATTATGGGACTTTGATTGGCTAAAAACCACAATTTATCAATTCACAGACATTTTATTTTCCTAAAGCTACAAAATTAACTTCAGAATCCAAATGAACCTCTTCATTTGTTAAAAAACCATTATTGTAAAACTGAAATAAGCTTTACCAGAATTATAGATATCCAGCAACTAAATTAGCCTCTTACTTTCTGGTTTACAATGATGCATAACTGACCCCATTTCTGTCTGTCTGTCTGTCTCTCTCTCTCTCTCTTTGAGGCATAAATTCGACTCTAACATCCAAAATAATCTCTCCATAATTGTTCAAAAACGTATTTTGTAAAACTGAAATTACAGTTGAAGAATGCATATGACAGGGTGGACAGACAAGGATTATGGAAAGTATTAAGAATATATGGAGTGGATGGGAAGTTGTTGAATGCTGTGAAGAGTATGTATGAGGGTGCTAAAGCTGCACTGTGTGTGGATAGTGAACTGAGTGAATTTTTCTTTTTGAAAGTTGGGTTGAAACAGGGATGTGTCATGTCTCCATGGTTGTTCAATCTGTATATGGATGGGGTTGTAAAAGAGATACAAGGTAGGGCAATGGATGTTGGAGTGGCCCTAATGAGAGAGGGCAGTGTTGGGAAACTTCCTGTACTGTTGTTTGCAGATGATAAAGCGTTGTCAAGTGAAGATGAAGGGGAGCTGCAAGGCTTGGTGGATGAGTTTGGGAGAATGTGTAAGAAATGGAATCTAAAGGTGAATGTAAAGAAGAGTAAAGTTATGGTCTTCAAGCGAAGTAAAGTCAGTGATGGTACAGTGAGGTTGGATGAGGAGGAAATGGAAAATGTGAGTACATTTAAGTACTTGGGTCGTGTGATGAATAAGGATGGAAGTTTGGAAGGTGAAGTGCTTGAAAGAGTACAACAAGGAAGAAAGGTTGCAGGTTCCTTGAAAACAGTGATAAGAAACAGGGAAGTGAGCATGGAAATGAAAAAGTTACCGCACTACATGACAACTCTAAAGTATGGAAGTGAAGCTTGGACCTTGTTGGAGGGACACAAGTCAAGAGTGAGAGCAGTGGAAATGAGTTATTTGAGAGGAGCATGTGGAGTCACATGGAGAGAGAGACTAACAAATGAGGATGTGAAGGAACATTGTGATGTGGATGTGGATGTGATAGGAAGCGTTAAGAGAAACACACTGAGGTGGTTTGGCCATGTGGAGAGGATGGAGAGTGAGAGACTAATGAGGAGAGTGGGAGTGAGGTGGAGGGACTAATGAGGAGAGTGGGAGTGAGGTGGAGGGACTAATGAGGAGAGTGGGAGTGAGGTGGAGGGGAAGACAGGGAAGAAGCCAAGGATGAGATGGAGGGATGGAGTGGAGAGGTCTATGAGAGAGGGGTGTGTGAATTGGGAGCAGGGCAGTGAAATGGCAGGGAACAGGGCGACATGGAGGCGATTTGTTTGTGGCCACCCCATATGGGATTAAGGTGTCTGGCAATAGATAGATATATAAACAGAAATTAAATTCATCAAAATTTTGGACAACTGACTTGACCTCTCAATTTGCTTAAATGATGCGTAACTGGCCTCATCTCTCACTCTCTCCGGAATATTGACTTCACTTTTCACTTTCAGGCCTCTATTTAAGATTGCAAAAGAAACTTAATCTCTCATCTTATCTATTTATTTCCCAATTTCTGACTGACTGACTTAAGACTTTTTAACACATTGTAGTCAGGGATAGTTCGAACACTGACAAACCATTCCCCTCCTCAACTGTTTGAATCATCCTGAACCTATATGCAGTAGTCCCTCATTTATCCAGATGCTCAGTGTCCGGACGTGTTCATTATTCGGATGCTGGACCTTGGCTTGATTAAACCATTATTCAAATTTACTTGCTATTATCCAGACATAAAAGTTCTCAAGAACTTCAGCCAGCTAGCCAACATGTTCAAACATTTGGTATGGTGGCCACTGGGCTCGAGCCGTGAGTGGGAACTAGTCTGTAACCCACACCCAGAGCTAAAATGTCCGTCCACCCCTGTACTGAATGCTCAAAGTCGTGCACTTGTCCTATCACTCCCAACGAACCTCCAGCACCCAAGTAATATGACTGTAACCTGCAAATACAGTAGTGTTAAAAAGTCCATACGCATTCCCCACTGAATGTCCAATATTGTGTGGCCACAGGGGCTAAGGCTTTCCCAACTGCCACCTCCATCAAACACGGACCACAAGCCACGAGTACATGTTTGGCGACAGCAGCTGTAGCCTCTCTCCCGAAAGTCGGAAGTCCCCCGGTCACAGTGAGTTGTGTTTCCACAAGGCCAATCGGCATCTGACAGACCACAAGCCACAAATAAATGTAAGGTAAAAGCTTCTGTTCCCCTGTTGACAGAAGGGGGAGAATCCTGCCCACAGCCTCGCTTCTTCCCCCCCCCCTCCCGTCCCTCCTGGCTACCCCCTCACTACCCCAATCCTTACCCTCCTCTGTGGTGATAACACTGACTCATGAGTTTTCAAATTTTTTTGCAATTGATTCGACTACTAGCAGTCATATCGAAATTCCGCAAAATCCACAAGAAAGCTCATGAAATTCTGCATCTAGACATATGCATAACTCTTGGAAGGTGATGGCAAAATTTTGCACTAGGATGGTGGGAAATTATATGAAGGCAAGTTTTAACTCCTGAACACTTTATTCTTTTTATACTGTACTTCTGTACTTTTACTTGTCAGTTCTATGTGTCTTTATTAGCTTCTCTTATAATCACCACTGAAGATGATGGTATACCAATATAACCAATTTTTTCATTCATTCATTCATTGCCAGACGCCATGTATCCCAAACGGGGTGGCCAAGGGCTTAGAGTTAATTGTTTTACAGGGAGGGGCACTAATCCTCCACCAACCCCACTTGACACGTAGGGATGCCAACAGCATCTGGTGTTCTCAGGCAGTCACCCATCCAAGTACTAACCAGACCCAAATAACCAATTTACAATGGCATATTTGGCCGTGGAATTTTTCGGGGGGCCCGGAGAGCAATCACTCGTCACAAATAGATTTTCAAACCGTCATTTTTTTTTGTGTGTGTGGATTTTTGTTGTTTATGCAAGCTTTCTTGATGTTTTGCATTAATATGGATAATCCTATACCGGTACGTGTTTTGATGTCTAAGCTAAATATGGCAGACTGACTTGGAATCAGTGCCAAAACTAGGGGGAGTACTGTACATAGTCGTGTATAGGTTTGGTGTTTTTTGGTTTTCAGTGGTTATCATGGCTTTCTTACTAACCAGCATAATATCCTTCACTACTTGTCAATTGGCAGGAAGCAAACATATCTGACTGATGTCCGAGATCCGGTGGGTCATCTGACAGGAGGGCATCATCATCTTCGTCCTCTGTTAAATCTGGAAACGACTCGTGACTTGATACCACCGCCCGAGAGTGTGGGGCGGAAACTCGTATTTCACTTGCTTTCGTAGCTTTAACTTTAGCAACAACAATGTGGACAGCTGCTGAGTCTGGCCGATCTTCAATGGATGTACTCTGGGACATGGCTGACACTGAACAATGACTTCCTTGTTGAATTGAGGGCAATACTTATTCCTACTTTGACGGTAACCACTATGACAACCCTACGGCCTATGTTGAACTTCGTCCTACTAAATATCGCCCGGGAAAACTAGAGGTGCCAAACAGTATCATATGCGCGTAATGTTTATCGTTAAACACCTTGAATTAATGAAATATTTATTGTTGTAATGGTATAAAGAGTACTTATACAAATAGAGACGGTGGTAGGTCTTGCCCATAGTAGGGACATAACACAGTTCTACATTCAGACATGTTTGTTTACACTTGATGCACATGCCCCTCTGCTCTATTTTCCACAGACCAGCAACATTCAACAAGTACAGTCCGCCACCTAGCAATAGCAGCTAACAACTGCGCTTCCAAGGCAATGTAAGGGAGAAATACTATTTAAAAAAGGAGGGGGGGGGATCATGTATATATTATGGTCAATTAAACAGTTGTGATGATTTCAAACGGAGAAAGAGAGGTGTGTGTGCCTTGTTTCCTGGCCATAGTTGCTGAAAAAAATGTACTGCTTCAAGCCAATGTAAGCAAAATGCTACTGTGTATCAGTGGAGAATGTCTAAATTCAGTGCACGACAAAAGGAAGGAAGGATCTGAAACGAAGAGTTTAGTGTAACGTTAGGGAAAGTGTAGTAAGTGACGGTGGTGAAGGGTGTTTTAGCCATTACTCGGCGACCTGCTGTTAAGGCGATGCTATGTCATCACCTCCGGCCACGGCCGGTACTGATTTGTTTCTCTGTATTCCTTTACTGTTCTGGTACTACCCTTTACATATGTACGTAATACGTCATACGAATGCATCTGTATTTCATAACATAGTGTGTAACCTATATTTAATTAAAGGGTATGGGGCTACACACACACACACAAAAGGGTGGCCACACCCACGAATGTCCAATTACTAGCTGTATGTAACTGTATTTGCTGAGGAAGGTGTGTGGCACAACCCACCACCTTTCCATTTTTGTAGTAGAACTTTGTACCTTTTACAACAATTGCTGTCTCCACAGGAATGTGGCGGCCAAAGTTATGCGCTTGCTCACCTGGTTTACTCACCAGGTGAGGTGAGTAAACCAGGTGAGCAAGCGCATAACTTTGGCCGCCACATTGAAACACCCGCACTCGTTGCCTTCACCATTGATATGCGGGAATATTGCCTTTGCAACGGCACTCCTTGATGTGTTTTTCTGATTGAAATGTTTGTTCTGTAAAAGGTACAAAGTTATTATTCTTTCCTGCTTTTTCTTCTTTCTGTTTTCTTTCCTTCTACGGTCTGTATTTCTATTCTTTTCTTTTTTTTTGAGTTATGTTTTTGAACCCTTCTTTCCCTTATTTTCCAAAAACTGTATAGTATTCTCATTGTCTCTTCTCTGCTGTCACTGTCGGACAAAAATTTCCCAATATGGTACTAAAAAAAAAAAAAAAGTGAAGTTGAGAGAGAGGTGGGCTGGTGATGTGCAGGTGGGTGTTTTTGCAATCACTGATCACTCATCGACCTCATATGACCCAGTGACAAGGCGGTGTGATGTCATCGTCCCAGGCTGTGGCAAGGGCTACCATGCTTGTGCTTCTAGACTGCTCTAGTACTGCTTCTCACTCCAGTATGTGATGTATCTTTTGAATTCCTTTGCATTTTATAGTATATACTATAATATGCAAAGGAATTCAAAAGATACATCACATACTGTACTGTATCCACTAAGTGTATGTTACTCCATCTCAATTTACTGAAGGGGTGTGTGGCAAGACCCACCATTTTTTTTTTTTTCTTTTTTTCCCCACCAAAATTTGCAACCACTGATTGTGTATAACCATGTTTGCTGAAGATGTGTGGCAAGACTCACTGCCTCCTTTTGTTGTACATGTGCTCAACCTGTTCAGCAATAAATATTTCAGTCAGTCAAGATGGACTCCACTGAGGACTTAGAATAAGATTGGAAATCGGTCTAGGTTAGAGTCGAGTGGCACAGATCAAGGTTATAGGTTGTGACGTTTGGGTAGGTGCCTAAAATGGTGTGAAATGTATTCCCTTCTGTTTATATTCACAATTGAGGAAAAAAAATAGGGGTTAATTTTTTCAAAGCCTTAACACCATACATTATTAGACCCCCACATTTTTTTTTTTTTTCCTCAGAAGAATCGTAACAGAAGGTTGACTTAGAACTGTGAAAAAAAATTATTCACTTTATTATTTTTTAGGATTCTGTTGTTATGGTTTTGTTGACATTTACCCTTTCCTCTCCTGTATGTAATATATCCTTATGGATTACTGTACATTGAGTCATGGGCTTAAAAAAAAAAAAAAAAAATGCCTAGCAACTTCTATTACTACCTTGGCATTACCCTTTGATCTGTATTTATGTCAAAATAACATGAATGAGTTATAAGTTGATGCCCTCGTCTGTAGTAATTGGAAATGATGTAATGGGGTGTATGGAAAAAATAAAGCCCGCGTTGCTTAGAGACAATGGGGGGATCCTCTCTTTGGCTCAGTGGTAACGTGCGCGCATATGATGTGCGGGGCCCGAGATTGAATCCCGGCCAGACCAGTGATTAATTTGTTTAAAGTTTCATTTCAGTTATTACATTGGTGGCAGTGGTGGGATGTGATGTGGGGCTTTATTGGCAAATTGTTGTTGGTCCTTGGTTAGCTGACAGCGTCCCTCTCCTTATGTCCTGGGCTGTTTCGGTGTGGTCCAAAGCCTCCCCATGGTGGCTTCCGATGCTTGTGCTACCTTGTGTGTTTGAAACTCACCAAATTAATCACTAAGGGGAGAAAAGAGGGATGTAATGGGGTGTATAAAAGCCCACATTGCCTAGAGGCAAAGCGGGGATCCTCTCTTTAGCTCAGTGGTAACATGGACGCGTATGATGCGCAGGGGCCTAAGATCGAATCTCGGTCAGACCAGTGATTAATTTGTTAAGTTTCATTTCAGTTATTATAGTCATGCAACAGCATTTTTACTTTCATACTCACTTCCTTGTTCCTTATCATCACTTTCAAAGTACCTGCAACCTTTCTTCCCTGTTTACCCTTGCAAGTGCTTCACCCTCTAAACTTCCATCCTTACTCATCACACTACCCAAGTACTTGAACGCACTCACATTTTCCATTTCCTCCTCATTCAACCCCTCTGTAGATTCAATGACTTTAGTTCTCTCGAAGATCATAACTTTACTCTTCCTTTCATTCATCTTTAGATTCTGTATCTTACACACTCTCCCAAACTCATTCACCAAGCCTTGCGGTTCCCCTTAACAATACATTATCATTGGTAAACAACAGTACAGGGAGTTTTCAGACACTGCTGTCCCTCATTAGGGTCGCTCCAACATCCACTGCCCTACCCTGTACCTCTTTTGTAACCCCATCCATATACAGCCTCTGTGTGAAACTAGTATGGTATAAACTGTCTCAGACTCGTGTCTCTCTATACCACTCATATACATCTGTCACAATGTCTCAGCTACAGTATTATTATTATAATGATGATGATGATTCTTACAATTATCATTATTAACATTATTTTTAATATGTAACTATCTCTCAGCAGATGGGAGGCATGCCTTTTACTGGTTCCATTCACACCTTTATGTTGCCACTACCTGTAATGTGTACAGTACTTTAAATTTCCATGCAGTTTCTTTCTTGAAAATTGTTCCTTTTAATTTGTAATGACTGTCTTGAAATAGATTGAAAGGTTATTTTAGGTGAAAAGAGTACAGAAATGGTGCAAAAAGAGATGTACACCACATGGAATCACCATGAGGCACCACAAGGGAGGAGATGACAGGAGAGCTTCATTTTTAAAGAAAGTTACCAGCAGGGATTTTTAAGTTTGAAATAGGGTATTGCCATACTGGTACTTTATTGCTAATGAAACTGATTTTGAGAGACTAAAATATATACATAAAATTTTTACCGGAGGAGTTCACTTAATAAAACATAGCTGTGGCCATCAAGAGATTAATATTCGTGTTAGAACATAACCTATTCTTAAGTGGTAGTGAACTGAAACATTTGTGCAGTGTTAAGAATGGCTGTACTGTTCCACTCTAGCTGTGACTAAAATTCATTCCTGTGTAGCAGTAACTTTAACTTACCATGATTGTATTACAGACTACCTGATGACAGTTGTCCTTTGAAGCATCAGGCCACCAGTAACTGGTCACTGAACCTCTGAACTGATGCAATGAGCCAGGGAAGTAGACCACCACTGAGGCTGCTATGTCTTCATGGTTATAGGCAGACTGGAATCAGCTTCCGTGAGAAGACTGGAGCCTTCAGGTATGGGGTTTACAAGGAATATTGAAGCATTATTGTGTCTGGTTTTGTTTTAAAACTTTAGGATACACCTCTGTAATGAATTTGTACTCTGTAGTTTATTTTTTGGTTTGTCCTGCTGTTGTAGCTAAATATTTATTTTTTACCCAAGAATGATACCACTGTCTACTGAAGTTTTTTTTATTTTTTTATTTTTCATGTAAGGAAGAAGGAACCAAAGTCCAGGAGCCCACAAACTGTTCCTTCCAAGAAAAAACAAAAACAATACTACTGAGAGCCAAATTCAAGATCTGTTCATTTTGAGATGCCTGGACACACCGTGTTTGAAAGACTGGGGATCATAGGAAGGAGGAAATACAGACAGAAAGAGACAGTTTCAGAGTTGACCTGTTGCATAAATGAAGGACTGGGAGTAATGATTAACTCTTGCACTAAAGAGTTGGACAGAAAAGGGATGAGAGCTTGTTGCTAGATGGGTGCTATGCACCCGTCATAGTGGTGGAGGGGTGCAAGCAGATTTGGTAGTTCAAAGGCGAAGAGACAGAGGTTGAAGGGAGCCAGTTAGAGGAGGAGAGTTAACCCACCGCGTACTGTTGACGTATATGTACATCACACGTTTTGTCACTGTCAGTCCCGTTGACGTATATAAACGCGCATCAATGGCAAGGTCCCTAATTTGCACAATTTTCAATTTTCGCACGTGATTTTTGGTACATATACACGGGACACCTTCCTCTACAAGATGCCAGGCAGGAACAATGCCTTAGTTAAATTTTGTTGTTAAACACTGTTGTATTGTCATGGTAGCCTACTGATAACACTAAGTTTTTATGCTAAACATTGTTCCATTGTCATTCTTGCTTACTGAAGACACACAAAAAACAGTTATTACAATTATTCTCTGGTAGTAGTAAAATATTTGTCCAGTTCATACTGAGATTTAATTGGTGTACCAATTTAAAGAGAAATAAGAGAGCAGATGGTTATTAATGAAGTTTGGGGGAAGGGAAACTGGCTGTCATTGAAAGTATGCTTATGAGTAAAAAAGAAACCCGCCGTAAGAGAAAATTTACTTACGAATGACTGGTTGTAAGAGCTGCAAATAAGGAAGAGTGCTATAGAGAAAGTACATAGTTTTATGAAGCACTGAGTGAGTAAGTGAGGAAAGTCTGGGTGAGTGTGAGTATCAAGTAAGATTACCATGTAAGTATAACAGAGAGAGATTGTGTGTGTGTGTGAGAGAGAGAGAGAGAGAAACATGGCATATATATATACTGTACAGTTGTGTAACCGGTTGACTTTGCTGCCCAGTTTTACAACATCCTCAGCTCCTGGTCCACCAGAAGTGAGGTGGTTGGTTTCAGCCTTGCAGGAAAAGGAAATTTCATGCACCAATCCACTGGTTTCAAAACCAGATTAGCCTGGGGCCACAGCAACAACATCAGTATTAATATTTGACTCATCTTTTTACACATTTTGTGCAAGACAGCCTCATTTTGCAACTAACCTTTGTATTTACTTTGCAGAAGTAGTTTAACGTTTGTATCCTCTCTTTCTAGGAAGCTGCTGAAAAAACATGCTGAATTTGTGTTTATGACGTCTCCTTTGCTTGTGCCTAGTGAAGGTAATGGTGATGAAGGGGCAGGGTGGTGGTTCAGTGAGCCCAGTGGTCACTTCAGGGCACAGGATGAATCACCTTGTGTCAAGGGATATCAGGCAAGATCTGATTGTTATTTACATCAGTATATACAGTGAAAGATAAAAATGGTAGATTGATAGTGGAGAAAGAAGAAAAGGTGAGCAGATGGAGACTCTTGATTGACTCTGTCGGATACGATTATGTGAAGCTACAAAACGTGGTGAATGTTTTTGGCGTATCCGGTAGAACCAGGATTCCGGGGGCTTGAATGATGAGTGAATGGAAGCGTGGCCCATTGGATTGGGCAATTTTGGGCTGTCTGGACATTGCTACTCCTCACCCTGCTCTTGGGTGGGAAAGGAGGTCTGGATGATGATGATGATGATGATATACAGTATCACTATTTATCTGTGTGGGTAAGATTTAAGGTAGGAATACAAACATGGGCAATTGTGTGTGTATGTATATGTGCCAACAGAAGACCATGCAAGCAGAGTGAAAGAAGAGTTCTAGGCAACTGTGGAAGCTTGCATGGAAAAGTCATATCTCCATGGTTGTTCAGTCTATATATGGATGGGGTTATAAAAGAGAAACAAGGCAGTTCAGTGGACATTGGAGCAACCCTAATAAGAAAGGGCAGCTTTTGAAAACTTCCTGCACTGTTGTTTGCAGATGATGTAGTATTGTTAATGCTATACCGGTCCAGCCTTGCGTAACTTCCACCCCGTTCCCAGGGCGGGGGTGAGTTTCCAATGAAATACTTGTGCATGTTTGGTGTGTTCACCAAATTGTTGTTCTACATATTTGAGCCATGAAAAGTCGCTAAAAAAATGATGCACCACCATGTCATTGGCCCAGAGTGGTGTTAAGTGAAGATGAAGGGGAACTGCAAGGCTTGATGAGTGAGTTTGGGAGAATGTGTAAAAAACTTAATCTAAAGGCGAATGTAGGGAAGAGTAAAGTTATGGTCTTTGAGAGAAATGAAGTCACCGAATTCACTGTGAGGTTGAATGATAGGGAAATGGAAAATATGAGTGCATTTAAGTACTTGGGTAGTGTGATGCATAAGGATGGAAGTTAGGAGGATGGAGTGCTAGAAAGCGTACATAATAAATAAGGAAATGAGTATTAACATGAGGAATTCATGTCATGATAGTATTGTGATACCAACACTAACTTATCAAAGTGAAGCTTAGACCTTGCTGGAAGGACACAAGTCAAGAGCAAGAGTAGTGAAAATCAGTTATTTTAGAGAAGCATGTAGAGTTACATAGAGAGACAGACTGACAAATGAGGAAGTGGAGAGTTGTGGTTTGGATGTGATAGAGAGCATTAGGAAAAATACTTTGAGTTGTTTTGGCCATGTGGAGACAATGGAGAGTGAGAGGCTAACAAGGAGAGTGTAAGTGAGTGTGAGGTGGAGGGGGGGAGGCCGAGGATGAGGTGGAGGGATAGAGTGGAGAGGTATATGAGAGAAGGGTGTGTGAGTTGGGAGAGGGCAGCAAAATGGCGGGGGACAGGGCGACATGGAGGCGATTTGTTTGTGGTCACCCCTAACAGGATTAAGGTATCTGGCAATAGATGGATAGATATTTGCCGGTATATATTGATCTCTGTCCCTTGTGATAGGAAAGGGATTCATTGATAATGAAAATTATCATGCTAGTAGTGTTCTTGTCTAGTAGACTAGTAATATATTTTTCATTTTTGGCTTGTTTTAATAATATTTTTATTATTTTTACTAATATTTTTATTATTTTTCCATAATTAGTGATAATTCTCTCCCCTTCAGGAATCACTGAGAGCAATTGAAGAATTTGCAAAAGAATCAGGGCCTTTCGATGGTATTTTGGGATTCAGCCAGGGAGCAGCAATGTTGGGATTATTATGTGG
Source organism: Coenobita brevimanus (assembly GCF_032717465.1). NCBI lineage: Eukaryota > Metazoa > Arthropoda > Malacostraca > Decapoda > Coenobitidae > Coenobita > Coenobita brevimanus. The sequence goes on from NC_137008.1 coordinate 60,798,329, forward strand.
GCTCCAACAACAAGGAAAATTGTCATTTTCATTTAGATTTGCCATTTTTGCATCATCATTCAAGTCTCGGTCAGTTCCTCACCAATCCCTGTACTCTGAAGTCATCACACTGCCTACACTCCACATCTTCGGTGAACAGGATCAGGTAAGAGACCAAGGGATATCATTAGGGGAGTTTGGAATACATTCCCCTGCCATTACCATGGGAACTGGAAACCTTTGGCAATAGTAGCATTAGTATGAAATGGTAAGAACAGAGTTAAATAAATAGCTGTATTGCACAGATATTATTGAGTATGTAGAGTGGCCATTATTTACTTGTGTGTATATTTCCAATGCTGTTGCTTTTATAGAGAATCTCCTTTATTGTAAACAATGTATTTAGCTGATTGACTACCTTACCTTTGGAGGTACAGTACTTCTATGAGAGCGATGTATGGCTGCAGGCTTCAGCAACTGTCCATACAGCAGTTGCCTTGTGACAGGCAGCTCAGCCACAAGTATGAAATTCAAGCTTAGACTCTCACTGTGTTACCTATCCTATAATATATGGTTTCCTTTCTGCCAAGAGTCTCCAACAGTTGCTAGGGAGAGAATAGCTAGTTTTGATACTTGAATAAGTTTCCAGTCCATAGAAGATCTTCCATTTTACATGACCACTTTTAGTATGTGGATACCTCAGTAGGAAGCATAGGGTCATTTTGATGATAATATATGCATTTTCTCCATATTGCTCCAGGGTATAGTGGTCCCTCAGGTAACATGTAATTATGTTGTGCAGATATGCTAAGTTTGCATATGATACTGTATTGCTAAGTGAAGACAAAGGGGAACTGCAAGGCTTGGTGAATGAGTTTGGGAGAGTGTGTAAGAAACGGAATCTAAAGATGAATGTAGGTAAGAGTAAAGTTGTGATTCTCGAGAGAAATGATGTCACTCCATGTACAGTGAGGTTGGATGATGAGGAAATGGAAAATGTGAGTGCTTTGAAGTACTTGGGTAGTGTGATGAGTAAGGATGAAAGATTGGAGAATGAAGTGCTTGAAGGAAAAAAGGTTGCTGGTTCTTTGAAATCAGTGATAAAAAATAGGAAAGAGAGCATGGAAGTAAAACAGTTGCTGCATGATAGTATTGTGATACCAACTCTACAGTATGATTGTGAAGCTTGGACCTTGCTGGAAGGACACAAGTCACAAGTGGGAGCAGTGGAAAGGAGTTATTTGAGGGAAGCCAAGAGTGGGAGCAGTGGAAAGGAGTTATTTGAGAGGAGCATGGGGAGTTATACAGAGACAGACTGACAAATGAGGAAGTGAAGGAGCATTGTGGTATGGATGTGGATGTGTTAGAAAGTGTTAGGAGAAATACATTGAGGTGGTTTGGCTGTGTGGAGAGGATGGAGAGCGAGAGACTGATGAGGACAGTGTATGTGAGTGAATTGGAGGGAGGAGGAGGCTGAGGATGGGGTGGAGGGTTGAAGTGGAGAGATATATGAGGGGGGGAGGATTGTGAGCTAGGGGAAGGGCAGTGAAATGGTGGGGGACAGGGCGACATGGAGGCGAAGCGTGGGAGTAGGTGAGAGTGAGAGGGCAAAAGAAGGAGTTTGTATTGTTGTGTGCAAGAGATGGAAGGAGAATATAAGATTTTATGGATCTGTTGGCTCAAGGATTGTGTGGGTAAGATTGAAAGTTGAACTAAAAATGTGAGTTAGCGTGTGTATGTATGCGCTAAGACAGGATCGTCCAAGTAGAGTGAAAGAAGTTCTGGACGAATGTGGAAGCATTCATGGAAAAGTTTGAATGGAATAAGAGAGTGTTTTTGACTGGAGATGTGAATGGAAAAGAAGGGAATGTGAAGGTGGATGGAATACTTGGAGAGTGGGGTGTGCCTGCAGAAGTAGATGAGAATGGTTGTACTCTAGTGGACATTTGTGCAGGGAGGGGGCTGGTGATAACTAATGCCCTCTTTAAACACCAAATGATCCACAGGTATAGGTGGCAAGTTATGAGAAGGATGGGTGGTGAACTGATTGATTATGTGTGTGTGGATGATAGAATGAGGTGTGCAATGGATGCAAGTGCATACAGAGGTTGGGGAGTATGTGGTGCTGGTGAAAGTCAAGATTCATATGAACTGGAGGAGTAGGAGAAGGGAAGAACAAGAGGAAGTAGTCCATACAAGGAGGGTAGAAAGGTTGCAAGAGGATGGAAAAAAAACAGAATATAAGAGAGAAGTGGAGGAGTGATTGGGTAAATATGATTTGGAGCAGATGGGGAACATGGAAGATGGGTGCAAGATATTCACAGAAGAAATCTCTGCAGCATGTGAGATGGTGTTTGGGGTGAAGAGAAGATAAAAAAGGGGTGCAAGGAGCAGAATAATTGGTTGAAGAGGTGAGACAGGCTGTGGTACAAAGGAAGAAAACATATACTGATTGGATGAGAAACAGGGGTATGGAGGAAGTTGAGAGATAGAAGAGGGAGTTATATGTAGAGATGAAGGGAGAAGTGAAGAGATTAGTTAGAAACAGTAAGAAGAGGGGGGGATGAGGAATTTGGAAGGAGTTTGAGTGTAAAGTGGGAGGGAATGTTGTTCTGGAAAGAGGTAAATTGAGTTTGACAGGGTGATGAAGAAGAAAGTTGGGGAGTGAGAGATAAAAATGTTAGATTGCTAGAGGAGAAGGGAAAAAAAGTGATCAATTGGACAGAATACTTTAAGGAATTTTTTAACATAAAGAATGAAAGTAATGCGAGTATAAGTGGTTGTGGAATGGCTGGGAGGAGGGAGGTGAGAAGGGAGGAAGAAATCAGCAGGATGGAAGTAGTGAAAGTAATGATGAAAGCCAAAATGGGGAAAGTGCCAGGAATTGATGGAGTGTGTGATGAAATGCAGAAGCATGGGGGAGAGATAAGTAAGTGGAGAGGTATATGAGTGAAGGATGTTCGAGCTGGGGGAGGACAGTGAAATGGTGTTGGACAGGGCGACATGGAGGCGATTTGTTTGGGACAACCCCTTACAGGATTGAGGTGTCTGGCAATTCTAAACTAGCAAACTATTTCTGTGTGTGTGTGTGTGCGCGCACGCGCATGTGCGTGCGTGTGTGCGTGCATGCATGTAATAGATTTTTGTAATACTGGTGTGTTAGCAAAGTATGTAGGGTACTTTTTGATAGATGTATAAGGGAAAAAGGGTGACTGGACAGGTTGCCAGTGTTAGGCCTGGATAATGGTTTTTCCAGTACATTTATAATGTATTTGTACAAAGTGTGACAGCCAGTATTAGTTAGATGCACTACCCAATGGCCCACAATATTTTATGGGGCAGTTCTCTGAAACATACAGGGAGATCAAGAGTGGACGTTCCTGCAGTGCACTGGATTGCATTAGCCTCGTTATCCTCAGTGCAATTTTAGATATCTAGTGGTCTTGCAAGTTAATTCACTCCAACCAGATGTGGCCCATAAAGGTTTGATTCTGAGGGGTGGTAGTGGTTTAATGCTCATGTGATGCAACTAAGGGGAAAGCAACTGGTCACTCACTTTCATTGTCTGAACTTTATATTCTAGTCCCAGGCCAGCATGTGAAAAATCATACGCTGCTGATGCAGCGTATGATTTGTCACATGCTGGCAGTTCATCTACAAAGTTTCATGTATGTCACTGGGATAAAGTACAACAAAATTCTCTAGAATCAAACCATCCTGAAGCCCTTTGTTGTACATTCAGACCATCATAAATTCACTCGATATACAGCTATTGACAAGCCATGTTCAGTTATTATCTGTTCTGCCAGCAGCATTAAGTCATTGAAGTTGCATTTCTTAACAGATATGTGTATCTATTGCAGGTGATTGAAAAATCCATGAGTGAGGAGTTCCTGCAATGTTTCCAGGATCCCCACACTCTGGTTCACCCTGGTGGACACTTCATACCTGCTGCAGTAGCCTACAAGTCCACCTATATAAAATTCTTGCAGCAGATGTGCTGATGACTTGAGTATGGGTGCTAAGCTAGTAGTTTCTGAAAGTTCTTGAATGTGATATAACGGGTTAGTTTGTGTTTTCACCGCTATATGATGACATTTTAGTGTGCATTGTCAGTAACTCGGCATGACTGTTGCCGTCAAGGATTTAGCACAAGTACCTCAAAACACCAGAAATGTTTCCCGTATATTGAGCCTCCAAGAGAAAAACAAAATACAAGAGAGAGCCAAATTCAAGATCCGATCATTTCGAGATGCCTGGACACACTGCGTTTGAAAGACTGGAGATCATAGCTAGCAGGAAAAACAGACAGAAGGAGACAGTTCCAGAGTTGACCTGTTGCATAAATGAAGGACTGGGAGTAACGGTTACCTCTTGCATAAGAGAGTTGGACAGAAAAGGGATGAGAGTTTGCTGCTAGACGGGTGCTACCCGTCGTAGAGGTGGAGGAATGCAAGCTGACAGTTCAGAGGAGCAGTGACCATTTAAGTAGTAATAGAAAAGAGATAAAGATGCAACAGTGCAGTGAAGAGATGGAGGTTGAAGGGAGGCAGTAAGAGGAGGAGAGTTAATGAGATGAAAAGCCTTTGACTCTACCCTACTGAGAGGAGCTGTATGTGGGGAGCCTCCCCACACATGAGAGTTGTACTCCACACGGGCGGATAAAACCCGTGTATAGAGTAAACGATTGTGCAGGGGTAAAGAAGGAACAGAGTCGGCTTAGCACACCTAATCTCTTAGAAGCAGATTTTACGAGAGATGTAATATGATCTTTCCAAGATAAGTCCCCTGTGAATGGAACCCCAAGCTTATTCAAGGATGATGCAGGATTAAACTGAATATTATTAAGTATTAGTGGGTACACCTGTGGAAGATTTTGTCGGGTTGATAGGTGTAAGAACTGAGTCTTTGAAGCATTACAAACAACAAGATAATTTTTACCCCAGTCAGAGATACGAGCCAAGTCAGACATTAGGTGTGCCATAGCTTCATCCCTTGTTTGTTGAAGTAACTGCTAAGATGGACATTGCAGGAACCTAATGGAAAGGTGAAGGGTGGAGTCATCAGCCTACGAGTGGATAGGGTTAGATGTACAGCTTAGGTCATTGATGAATAAAAGGAAGAGAGTGGGTGATAGAACAGAGTCCTGAGGAACACCACTGTTGACAGATCTAGGAGAAGAACAATGACCGTCTACAACAGCAGCTATAGAACGACCAGAAACGAATATAGATGAAGGCACAGATAGAAGGATAGACACTGTAAGAGGGCAGTTTGGAAATTAAAGACTTATGCCAGACTCGATCGAAAGCCTTTGAGATGTCAAGTGCAATGGCAAAGCTTTTGCCGAAGTCGCGAAAGGAGGATGACCAGGATTCTGAAAGGTAGGTGAGAAGATCGCCAGTGGAGCATCCCTGATGGAACCCATACTGACGATCAGAAAGAAGGTTGTGATAGGAAAGATGCTTTAACATTTTTCTATTAAGAATTGACTTGAAAACTTTTGAGATACAGGATGTTAAAGCAATTGGAAAATAGTTAGAGGGTCGGGAATGGTCACCTTTCTTTGGGACTGGCTGAATGAGAGCAAACTTCCAGCAAGAAGGAAAGGTACTAGTTGATAGATAAAGGCGAAAGAGTTTACTTAGTCAGGGTGTAAGCACAGAAGCACAGTTCTTGAGGACAACAGGAGGGACTCCTGCCTGTGATGGCAGAAAGTATATCAGCTGAAGAAATTTTAATGTCAGCCATGAGGAAGTCAGAGGGGGGAAATGATGGAGGAACAGCACTGGAATCGTCTAAGGTGGAAATGGAGGAGAAAGTCTGAGTGAAGAGATCTGCTTTATCAGTAGAAGAAATAGCTACAGAACCATCAGAGCAGAAAAGAGGGGGGAAGGATGATGAGGTAAAGTTGTTAGAAAGGTTTTTGGCAAGGTGCCAGAAGACGCGGGAAGAATTCGAGTTGGAGAGTTGAGAGCATTTAGTACGGATGAAATTATTTTTAGCAGAGTGAAGAACAGACTTAGCACAATTCCGGGCAGAAACGTAGAAAAGATGTGATTCAGGGGTGGGTTGGCTCCGGTATATACCTTTTATAGGCCCTCTCCTTGTTGCGGACAGCATTAGAACAAGCGTGATTAAACCAATGCTTTCTCGCATTAGTCAAAGGATATGAGAAAGGAATGTATGCTTCTATGCCCGAGAGAATAACCTCCGTAATGCGCAAGGCACACTCGGATGGCCCCCGGCCATGAAAGCAATAATCATTCCAGGGAAAATCTAAGAAGTACTGCCTGAGGGCCTCTCAATCTGCAGCTCCAAAGTGCCACAGACGATGTTTCTTTGGAGGGTCCACAAACCTTACCGGAGCGATAGGACAGGTTAAGGTAATAAGGTTGTGATCGAAGGAGCTCAATGGAGAGAAAAGATTAACAATGTAAGCAGAAGGATTAGTTGTAAGGAAGAGGTCAAGTATGTTGGAGCTCCCTCCAAGACAGTCAGGGATACAGGTAGGGTGCTGTACAAGCTGCTCTAGGTCATTAAGGATAGAAAAGATGTAGGCTTGTTCACCAGGTGGATCAGTGAAAGGAGAGGAGAGCCAGAGGTGGTGGTGAACATTGAAATCTCTTAGAATGGAGGTTTCAAAGGAAGGAAAAACGGATAGAATGTGTTCCGTCGTAGAAGATAGTTGAAGAATTTTTGATAGTCAGTAGAATTGGGCATAAGTAAACACTGCAGATATATTTAGTCAGAGAATGACAAGAAAGCTGAAGCCAGAATGTAGAGAATTCAGAAGAATTGAGTTCAGGAACACGAGAGCAAGATAAGTTGTTGCGTATATATACACAACAGCCACCTTTGGCTTTGAAATGAGTATAGAGCAAGTAGAAGGATACAGAAAAGGGTTTGCTGTCAGTAGCCTTAGACAGCTGAGTCTCAGTTAGGAAAAGAAGGTGAGGTTTGGAGGAGGAGAGGTGGTGCTCAACAGAGCAAAGTTGGAGGAAAGGCCACGAATGTTGCAGAAATGAAGAAGAAGTGAGTCAGACAGTGGTTCCAGGCAGCTCGGGTCATCACCAGGAGAAGGGCGGAAGGTGGGGGCATTTATGTCCCCCCCCCCCCTGGGGACTCCGAGGCTAGGTGTTCAGACACCATGATTTATTTTTGAATTTTGAAAAGGAAGTGTAGTGTGTAATGTGCATGTAGTTTGGTGTTGATAGTTAGAGAAGCTTGTATTCGAGAGCATGCTGGCCTACTCTCTGTTACTGAGACAATGAAAAAGTTCAGCAAAGGGGGATGGTCAGGAACTAGTCCTGAGGGCTGATGAAACGGGAGCTCCAGCTCTCCCTGTCATCAGCTTTCCATCCACCTTGGGAGTACTGCCCTGCTTGATTGGTGCTACAGTCTACTCCTTGAGCATTTATTGGTGAACTGATGATTTTGAAAGTACAGTAGAATTATCACGACTCCCTTGCTCACAGTTATGCAAACACCCATAGCCCACCATTTTATTCCTTACCTGACTGCCATCACTCCACTCCTCATTCACCACTCAGCTGTTTTGCAGATAATACAGTTAATACATACAAATTGCATGTAAAAATAAGCTAAAGAATAAATCTTGAGCAGTATTGGTGAACTGATTATTAGGAAAGAAGTATTGTACAGTAGAATTATTACAACTCCCTTGCTAACAGTTATACATGTGCCCATGGCCCGCCAATTTATTTTTTACCTGACAGCTGTACTCCACCCCTCACTTGTCACTCAGCTGGTTTGCAGAGAATGCAGTAAATGCATTCAAATTGCAAGTGCAATAATTTTATCCAACAAAACAACCTTCATTCCTATCAGTTAGATTTTATCTTCTCTGCCAGTGCAAATACATTCTAGAATGACGTATAAATTCATCTTAGGACACATTTAAGGAATAAATTGGCAGGCCATGGCTGAATACAACTGTGAGCAAAGGAGTCGTGACAAGTCCACTTACAATTCTTTCCTAATCCTTAGTTCATCAATAAATGCTCAGATTTATTTCTTTAGTTTATTTTTCCATGAAGTTCTTACTTATTTACTGTATTATTTGCAAAACAGCTGAGTGGCGAGTGAGGGATGGAATGACGGCTGTCAAGAAAGGAATAAATTGGTGGGCCCTGGCCGTTTACACAACTGTGAGCATGGAAGTCATGATAATTCCACTGTACAACACTTTCATTCCAAATCATCAGTTCATCAATAAATAATCAAGTTTTATTCATCCATCCATACATCATTCAATCCTATGTTGCCCCATGAGGAGTGGAGGGGCCCAGGGTTAGGTAAGTTGGTCCTGACATTTAAGATGAGAGTGACCAAACTCACTCATCCTTGAGTGGCATTACGTGAGGAATAAACCCCAGCCACCCCTTTATTACCCACTGAACCACGCACTCCAATCAGACTAAGCCTGTGTAGGTTTATATCCAAGGGGTGTTGGAACTATGCACAGCCGGACTAGATAATGTTACATCAGTGGACAGGGCTTGTCTTCAAAAAGTGAATGAATGCTACAGGATATCACTAGGAAAAATATTAGACAAAGGAAATAATTTGGCTCTGGTAAGAGTATGACCACAGAAGGTTAAGCTGACTTGTTTACATATTTGGACTGCCTTTACCTTTGTTAATTAAATATGCTTCTTCTCTGACTCTTTCCTATTTAGTATGGCATGGAAATTGAAAAATTGCATTGTACAGTACAAATTATATAGTCTAATCTCTGCCTCACTGTGGAAGAGAAAAATTGTACAGGCTGCCAACAAATGATTCTTGAGACACATTGATACTATAGTATGTTATGTTTTGATATTCAGTTTTGAGAATGTTTGAATAACTATTGAATTTGTATTACAAGCAGTATGATTGTAACTGAATGTATAAGCTGATAAAAATAATACCAGGTTTATCACGCAATTTAGGAGACAAGGTGTGCTTTGGTGGATGAGTGTTAAGCATGTAAAAAAGTATCAGACAAGCTGGGAGATAAATGTGATCTGGTGGTTCATGGTAGTCTGTGCCATTGCTATGATGAGTCACCACTCCGCTTTTTTCAGATGCACTGAGGAAGTTGTTGTGAGTTCACCAACATCCATATCATCTTTTATTTGATCTCAGTCATAGTACTCATAATCGTTTCTATGCATAATCCTGCTTTTTATACTAAGTAAGTGAATGTCAGAAATACATGCAGCATGGTAGGGGTAAGGGACAGATTGTGCAATGCGGTGGCTGTATGAGGAATGGAATGTTAGCCTTAGTGAATGGAACTTCATTGTATAGTATTGTACATATTATTATCATATTGCTCACTAAATTTCATTAATAAAACTGTATTTAAATAAGTGAACTACCTGTATTTCAACCCCTGGAACACTCATTTATCACTTGGTAGTAAATAATCATCTTTACATGTATTGTGATTATTGCCTGGGAATAATATGGGAGTAATAAGTAAGTGAGAGCTATAATACACTGTACATAACTCACTTAAAATACTGTTCAGCTTCAGTTTGAACAGTGCATGATATTGCCAGCAATCATAACTGGAATAATGGAATACAGTACTGTAACAGATGACTGTAAGATGGGTTTTAAACTAAAATTTTCCCTCCAGCAAAATAAAACTGATTACTGTATGGAATTAACAATGCCATGTAATTTGTAAAAAAGTGCACTATTATCCTTAAAAAAAAAAAAAGTAAAAAAAAAAAGTAGTGACCTGCATGGGCTAGCCACATTATAAAATCCATATCACTCAGTGGATAAACTGATGAGATAAATCACAAATCTTCTTTAAAGGTAATACAAGAGAATCTATTCATACACTAGGCAAGGAAAAAACAAATACATTCCCTAATAATTCTTGCATAAAAATGAAAAGGAACAACAAATTTAGGGTATTCCAGGTACTAGGTAACAAAGCAAAGTTAGTCTGTGCAGTCCATACGGTAACATACTGTACATTTCTGTCCATTCCAGAAGGAATGGACAAAAATGTATGAATCTTCAACTGAATGCCAACTGAAATTATTTATTAAAGCACTGTTCTGGTGTACCATAACTGCCCATTTACCATGCCAACTGTAGGTTGATCATCATATCTGAGTGCATGATAGTTGGATATGGCAAGCAATAGAATTGCTTCTTTTAGGTATTCATGTGATATGCAGATACTGCATCAGTTTCTGTCCACATTTCTCCCAAAAAGCAGTGGATGCCAGCCAGAATAAGTGGGCAGGATCCATAGTATCATTGATTCAAAGAGATTTTCAGCCCTGTTTCATGCTGCACAACTAACCAATAGACCTCTTCCAAGATGCAGGAAGGGTGCTTAACTCGTTTTCAGGTATTGCAGATGGCGAGATTTGCTTCTGAACACCTCATGTATGATCTATCTTTCAGTTCATATGCAGTAACCAGTTACTAAAAGAACTTAAACAGTGTTTACTGTATGTTATATTGTCAGTGTTCAGGTTGTAATTTTCATTGGCTTCATGCATCTATATTGCATGAGGATAACTGTACACCTTTACACCTCTAATACATCTACAGTATTTAAGGTCGTACTAAACTAAGATTCTTTAGTTGAAATGATAGTAGTCTCTACCTTCTTCCAGCTGCAGAGAAGCCAAGTTCTCCTCAAACTTTCCACAGGTCATTCCCTGAAATATTTCATTTGGAACTGGTATATGATCAGACTTATAAAAAGGAATAGAGTGGTATATAACAACAATAACAATAATAATAATAATAAATTATACTTTTAGAAGCTCTGGATATTTATTGCTTACTTGCAGTGTTGCACCCATATGATAAAAATACCTATAGAATCAAAGTAAGTTATTTGCTTATACAGTAAAACCTCACTATAATGGACTACTTGGGGCCCAAGCCATTCCGAAAAAAGCAAATTTCTGATAATAGTGACATCCAGACTTCCCCCTGCTAACCCGGACCTTTTCCGATATATCAGACATCTGTCCAGATTGCACCAACGGTTATTAAACTGTTTTCACTACCATTTCACTACTGTACTGTATTATACATTCACTACAATAATCAAATGGTAGAATATATATAATACTGTACTGTACACTGATAAACATGTCTTTTATTTACCTTATTGTGGTGAACATAGCTGGAAAGGTCAAGCAGTCTGGATTGCTTCTAGCCTTATCAGACTTTTTCCGATATACTGTATAAGAATTTAGTCCGATAGCTCCTCAATTCCGACAGAAGCGAATTCCAGTCTATTGAAGTCCATTATATTGAGGTTTTACTGTATAGCGTACTGTACTGAGTTTCTGACAGGAAAAAATACTGTAATTTTTTCATATACTATGTAATGTTCAGTCTCAAACTGAAGATGCAGGAGTATGATGATCTTACCATTTTCATGCAGATGATTAATGGTGGTTTAACATCCTTGAAATTAATAATTGGAATTTTTGGTCTAGGTGTCTCTGATGATTCTTCATATGTATAATATGATCCAATCTTTTTTACATCAACATCACAAAATGCTGCCACCTTCTTTTGATTCGCTGCCATGAGAGTTCTGTAAAATTTGCGGCCTTGCTTTCCAGCATTCCATATGGAAAACGTCTCCCATTTGCAAAGTACTTGGTTTTGTAGCTCTTGTATCCTCAGATCCCATATTGTGTCCCTGAAAGAAGCATATTAAGAATTTTATATAATCATCATCATCGTCATCTTCATTTTCATCACCTATTGTGAACTACTGTATATACTGTATACCAGTTTATATATCTATATCTATCTATCTATCTATCTATCTATATATATATATATACATATATATATGTGTGTGTGTGTGTGTGAATTTGGCTCTCTAATGTATTGTTTTTGTTTTTTCTTGGAAGAAATGGTTAGCGGGCTCCTGGTTCCTTTTTCCTTGCATAAAAAAAATATATACAGTACAATATACATATATATATATATATATACTCTATATATATATGTTTATATACTGTATATATATACCTGTATATATATATATATATATATATATATATATATATATATATACTGTATATATATATATATGGAGCCTCTGTGGTACAGTGGTAAAGTGTGCGTTTTCGCACACTGGAGAGCAAGAGCTCGCGCCCCGCCAGGGTAAAAAACTTTGGAAGCGTTCTCCTGGCCACATACTGCTTGGCTGTCATGAAGGGGTGCTGTGGTTGAACCAGTATCGCTTACTATAAAACGTATGCTTGCACCCAGTCGGCTTGCACGGGCAGATTACACTTGGTTCACAGACTACACACACATCCAAAGCCACTCCAACACAACAGTTACACTTACAAGCACTTCACACCCTACATACAGTCTCTGCCAGACAGCCTAAGCCACTTGGTAGAGATACATTGCCTGTATCGTCTCCACTTCGGTTGGGATAGGCCGGTCCTGCAGTGGATACTCAAACGGCTGAAGTGTCTCCACCTACGCCTGTGAATTGTCTTGGAACCGCATGTTTGGGGTGAATGAGTCAACTGTTCATACAATAAAGAAGGCAGAATGTAGCATACGGGAGGCAGTGAGGGCTAGTGCACCAGACTGCTGAAGTGTCTTCACCTACGCCTGTGCTTGTCAGGTTTCAGTTTTAAATTTCTTACATTTTTGTTGTTTTTAATACTTTATGCTAGTTTATAAGGTGTATGTAGTGCATAAACAGTATTATTCAGATGTAATATACGTATAGACATGCGTAATTATGTGCACACAAGGGCAGAACATATACGTGAATTTACCACATACGCGAAGGGTCTGGGAACCTAACCCTTGCGTGAATTAAGGGCTTACCTGTATATATATATATATATATATATATATATATACATACAAACAAACATAAACCCTTGATACACAGAACCCTCTTTTAATGAATTTCATTTTTAATGACCATCCTGAGCTGGGCGCAGGTTGAAGAAAATACAACCAAAGGAAAACAATGCCAGAGCTGACCTGATGCATAGGAGTATTGGTTAACTCTTGCATTAGAAAGCTGGACAGAAGATGGGTAAGAGTTTGCTGCCAGACAAGTGTTTTATATGCCTGCTGTAATGGGGGAGGGATGCAAGCAGACAGTTCAGAAAAGCAATGACCACTGAAGCGGTAACAGAAAAGAGACAAAGACGCAACCGTGTGGTGACGAGAGCGAGGTTGATGGAAGTCACTGGGGGAGTTTGGACTGCAAATGAAGAGTTAAGGGGAAGTATGAGATTGAATGTACTAGTGTTGTGATGAGAAGAGGGAGATTGGGATGGTTTGGGCATGTGGAGAGAATGGAGGATGACAATGGGAGCAGTGGGTGAGAGGTGTGAACGTTAAGGGTAGAGTTGAGAGATTACTTTTAGTGGACAAGAGCACTTGGAGAGCCTGAATGGTGGGAAAGAGTTAGCATGGAGGTTATGAGACCCCTGCATGAAAGGCAGGCCTTATGTGGTATGGAAGAGATTGGAACAATATGGTGGTGATTGTAAAAATGGAGAAAGAGGAGTGTTTGAGAGTGTGAGTATGCTGTGTGAGGATAAAGTAGCAGAGAGGCACTTCTGTCATGACCATCTTTTGTCAGGGGGTTCCCTGGAGGAAACAAGATGGTGATGACGATGATGATGAATGTATCACAATAAGCAGTTCTGAATGTCTTTCCATGCCATCTTGTAACAGTGGAAATTATTAAGACTGCCACACTGCTTAGAAAGCCACAGACAGTTGCTCTACACAGAGACTCCACTTTAAATGTTAATATATAGCTGACAGAAAATCTGACATGGGAATTTCAAATATGCATGGTTACTTACTCATGAACAGAGAAGGTGGCTGCTTGAGGATGGTACCTGTAGACAAGTAACTCCTCATCCACCCGTAAAACCTGTCCATTGGCACGAATGTGGCTGTAGAAGAATATCAAATCTTCAGGTGTTCCTCTACCTCCTTCACTGAATCCATTTACTCTGCATAAGAAACAAATAATAAAAAAATAATCATGAATGTGCTGTGTGTTTTAGCAAATGAAAAGAGGTCAAGGAAGTGGATGTGCTTCCTAACAAACTATTAATTTGGCAATCTTTATTTATTTCTTAGTTTTTGAGGCACAAGGACTATACATTTTGCTTCCTACTGTATATTTATTTATTTTTTTCTTGAGTCCAATACTGGCTGTAGGAGATAGGTGCAATACAGTGCTATGCTAACATGAGACTTGTATATTTGCTTATTTGTTTTAGAGGAAGCTTTAACCCTTGCTTATGCTTGACCACACTGGTACTTCATATAAGTTACAAGTTGGCAGGTTATGGTAATAAATAGGACAAAATTCCTTTCTGCATTGGTTACATAATGGTTCTTTACTTAGATTTCATAGACATTGTTTGCTTCTTGCAAAGGGGCACTCCTAGCAGCCAAAAGCTTAATAGATGCAAGTCTAAGTGGTAAAGGACACAACATCTTACCCCACAACTATACCTAAAAGCATAAGCATTCTTACAACAAACCTTCATTGCAGTAGCCACCTCATGCTGTACAAGATTTTCACCTACGGGCACAAGCCTCAGGATCTATGTATATATGAGGTGCTGACAATAGAAGGGACATACAGTATACAGTATGCCATTTTCTCTGGTTTTTAAGCAGGCTCACTCCATCACCATATAATTCAAGAAGGGCATAGCTGCAGTACAAACCATTCAATATTAACCCATAAAGCAGTCAACTTAAGGGACAGTGTTTCCTAGCAGCACTGGGCAGATGGAGTTGCTTGTCTCTGGTTGTTCACACACTCAAGAGACTCACCAGCAAGATCAGTCCTTTCATGCCCAACAATCTTTACATGCTCTACCCGACACACTGCACACATGAAATCAGCATTATGACAGTCAACTTCTAATACCACTACATCTCCTAGATTCCTATGCACCCATTTATCACAAACACTGCACAAAATGGAATTACTTCCCACACCCTTGTGGCAAACTACACATAGCCATTCTCCCTCATCTTTCACAGTACTGCCACCAAACCTAGATACCACCTGCTTTGTTTTATTTGCATTTAGCCATTCTCCCTCTTCTTTAACAGTACTGCCACCAAACCTAGATACCATCTCCTTTGTTTTAATTGCATTTACTCTTAACCCCTAGTGTCCCATACCATCTCTCCACTTCCTAAATCTTTCCTCTGCCTCCTATCATTCTCTACAGTCAACATCAAATCATCGGCATACAACATCTCCCAAGGAAGTCCATATCTGAAGTCATGTGGGTGGACTTCAAGTACCATGACAAACAATAAGGGCTCAAGACTGACCCCTGGTGCACACCAACATTCTCAGCAAACTCATCACTCGAATCTCCATTCACTCTCACCTAGGTGCAAGCACTCACATACATAGCCATAACCACTCTCATCAGCCACCTCTTGATCTCAGGCTTTCTCCTTGCCCACTTCACCACCATCCTAGGGACTCTGTCAAAGACCTTCTCCAAATCAACAAAAACAACGTACAGATCCCTTTTCTTTCCTGTACAGTAAACCCTCGATATAACGAACCCTTTTATAGCAAACTTTGGATATAACAACCCACCATTTCTAGAGTGAACTTCCGCCAGATATAGAAACCTTTGGTTGCTATATCTGGTGGAAGTTCACTCCCTGGCATGGTATGTGTACTGTAACAGTACTACCTTACATTATAGGCATTGTATTTATATGTACAACTTCATACAGGACAATATTTACTGTACATGTACTGTATAACTGTATAAACCATTGAATTCTCCATGTGAAATTTCATAGAGTAAGTGGTGGTTGCTCACGTAGGACTGAATGACTCCATGGATATAACGACCTTAGGTCGGTAATCCCTTGGTTAATAACAACCATTGGATATAGCGAACTTTTGGATATAACGACCCACCCCCTCCCCCCAGTTAGTTCGTTATATTGAGGGTTTACTGTATACTGTATATTTTCCTGAAGCTGTCGAACAATGAATATGGCACCAGCGGTCTCTTTGTCTGGCATAAATCCAAATTGCATCTCACTGACATTCACTCTTTTTCTAATCATACCTTCTAGAACTCTCTCCATTATCTTCAATATCTGGTCCAAAATTTATATGCCACCACAATTTCCTCTTTCCAGGGAATCACCCTTCCCCTTGTACACATTTATAATCATACTCTTCAGCCAGCAGCCATGGCTCAGTAGATTAGAGTGCTCTGCTCTGACCAAAGGGTCAGAGGATCGAATCCACCCAAGGGTCATTGGTAGACATCAGGAAGGGCATCTGGTCAAAAAAATGTTACACAAGCTCCAATCCAAAGTCCTCTACCCAGAGGCAACACCTTAGCCCTTTGGGGATATCTGGCGTAAAACCATTTTTTTTCTCTCTCTCTTCAGCCAGTCATCTGACAAAACACTCATATATAATTGAATTTTTCAAATCAGTAACTAACCCCATTCCTATATCTCTTGAGGCCTTCAGCATTTCAGCAGTCAACCCAGACACACTTGCTACCTTCCCAACAGCATCCTGCCTATTGCCCTGCTCACAGCAGCAGTGTCAATCAAAGGCCAGGGGCCAAACATTTAATCCTCTGACTCGAAACTTTCTCTGTTTGGTTCAAACTCCTAATTCCGTAGCCGGTTATGATGCTGTCCCTCTAGGTGTCTTTTATATTCTCACTGTTCAGCACTACCCTTCCTTCAACATTCTTCACACATTGCTCACCTACGACATCCCTGTTTTCCCTCTTCATCTCATCTGTCACCTTAAATACCATATTCTTTCTTTCAGCACTACTTAGGCTATACAGCAATAGACTCTGAGACTCAGATTTTGCCTTGTATACCTCCTGGCAGGCCCTACACTTGGCAGCCAAGTATTCCTTTCTGTTACCATCCCTTTTCCATTCCAGGATGAGTCTTCTTTTCTCTTTAACTGCAGTTTCTGCACACTCATCCCACTATCATATTACCATATGTCTTGGAGGACCCCTTGTCTATCCAGACACTGAATCAGTAACTCTAAGAAAATTATTCTTGAGAGCTCTGGACTGCTCACTATCACTTCTGTCAACGTTTCTCTGTTCAGTTACTGCTCTAGTGGTCTCACTATACTGCAGATGGCATCCCTTGCTGCTTGGTTTTTTAACTTCTATATTTTCCTCCTGGGTGCATAGGTACTCTTCTTCATCATCCACTCTTTCAGCACCATGTCACATATCAGTAATTTGTGTTGCTGTGCACACTTATCACTCCCTATAACTTTAACTTCCTTCACCACTGACCTCTTATCAGCCATCCTGACTGGAAAATAGTCAGTCTGGCTACTACTGTCCTCAGACTTATTATGTAATCAACCTAATCGCTCCTTTCCTAAAATGGGTGTTGCATACAATCATTTTCATTGTCTCCCAAAACTCTGATTATCCTTTCTTATTCCACATTCCTCATACCATATGGGCATCCCCCATGCACCCCTTCATATCCCTGATCTGCTTCACCCACAAGACCATTTAAATCCCCACCCAAAATTACAATTTCATCATCCCCCATACCACCAACTACACGTGTCATCCCAGAATCTATCATTTTCATCACTGTCCAAGCCAACCCATGGAGAATATGCCAATATAACTAAAATTATAAGTTTACCAGCAGTATTTTCACTGTTATAATCTGTGCATTTACCCTCATTACATTTATGACACATTACACCCATTTTTCCTCAACCAGGATACCCACACCACCATATCCATTTATACCTCCCTGCCAAAATAGCTTATACCTACAGTATTTTAAAGCAATCATCCTACCTGACCCTTTCCTGAACCTGGCAACAGACATCCACCCCCCTCCTACTCACAGTCTCTGTCACTTCCCCTTCTGTACCCTTCAAACTACCCACATTTCATGATGCATCTCTAAACCTCTTAGGTGATTTCATTTCCATCAGATTGCTTTTAATACTTTGCTTTAAATTTCTGTCATAAGTCAGATAAATAAAGGAGGAGACAAACAACAGGACCCACTCACTCACACAATTCCAAGTCCAGGCATAGGACCAGGGACCCATAGCCAACCAGCTGTGGTCAGTGACTGTGGCAATGGCCCCAGTGTACCCTGCCAGTACAGCTACAGAGACGCCCTCCAAGCACGTCTTGACACTGTAATTGCCCCGCCATTATACACCCACTGATAGGGCAGCGTCCTGAGGCACTACTCCTAGGTTCGGACCCCTTTCTATCGCGTGGAAGCAGCAGCCTGGGAACTGCAATATCCTGTACCTTCTAGCAAAGATCCAAGCCCCATCCCAACCCAGCCCCAAAAATGTGCTGGTAAAGCCTGTGCCACACCCTCCCTCAGGTTTGCCACTAGATAACAGGGTCAAAGGTTTCTGGCTGCATGCCCTTGCTGGTGCCAACCCCTACTGACATAGTAGGGTATATTGTGTGGTATGTATAGTGGACGTAGGGTTGTGCATAAGATAGAGAAAAGTGTTTCGAAGAGTATGCTGGCCTACCCTCCAAGTTAGCATCACACTAAAAATGGTCAGCAATGGGAGATGGTCGGGGTAACCTGATGGATAGTGAAAAAGGAGCTCCAGTTCTCCCTATCAGCAGCATTCCCATTGTCCTTGGGAGTACCAACTAACTGGCTGGTGCTACAGCCTACTCCTTATAGAGTATCTTAGAGACTCCTTCCTGATGCAATTTTTGGTCAGTATATTTATGTTTCTCTTGTCTTCAGATTATTATATATCACAGTGATATGGATAGGGATGCTGAATATCAGTGATACGACACAATAAAGTGAGTATAAAAGTTGTGGCATTCGTTATAATTCAGTGACGTAATTTACTTCCTACCCAATATATGAGTTGTAATCTGTACATGATAATTTAGGAGTGTATGGTACATTAAAAGCATATATGGCATATCACATCCACACTAACTTGTTTTTATGATTTTCTTTATTTAGCTGTAAGAAGATCCACGGTTACTTATTTATTATGCTGCATACATACTGAAATATAGGTAATGTAGTGCATTAGAACACCCAGATAATGTTAGGACACTAATTTATCATAACACACTACATATGGTAATAGCTACTGATGTAAATACTGTTAATATGTAATACAGAGGTTTGAAGAATGTCGTGCCTAAGCTCGAGAGATCTGAAGGAAACAGCAAAGCACATTCTAGCTAGGGAATTTTGCAGACAGCATAGTATGGCACCGGATGGGAAACTCAGCAGTTGTGGAAAGTTCTTTCATACATGCCCTCACGCATGACCCAACCAGTCACATACAGGGGATTTTGGAGAGACAGGGCAGAAGGGGTTAGGAGAGAAGAGGCATGGTGGGAATGGCAGGAACAGTGGCCATGGAGTTAGCTAGCATAACTCCTCTCGCCTCAGTACTGCTCATGTGAAGAAAACTTCCTCTGGGGAATAAAACTGCAGTCAAACCCCAAACTCATCTTTATCTCTCTCCTGCCATCCACGACAAGAACAGCTCGAACATTCTCCCCTCTTAAAATCCCTACGTTCTAACACATTTTTGGAACCGCTCCAGGACACATGTTCTCCCGCCATCCACGACAGGAACGTCACACTGCCTGTTTGCTTTTTTTTTTTTTTTTCTAACTCTGTTATCCTCAATAACCCTATCTTAATCGTTACTTCATTACTTAATTGTACAGGCAAAAAGAAGAGATTTAAATTATGTGCTTTTACAAATAATGAATTTGAAATGAAGGAAAAAAATGAAAATGAAAGGAAACAGACAATAATGCGGGCAAATGAGAAGTCTGTTGTGAATGATGTTCCTAAAATTCAGCAATAGGTCATGGTGAAAGGACACCTTTGTTTTTCCATCTGTTGCAGAGTAGGAAGTAACTGCAGGCAGTTCAGTGAAGGGGATTTTCCCAATATCTACAAGATGAGGAACCAAAATACTTGCTAGCTTAGTAAAATTTCCCTTCTCTCTTTTACAATTCAGTATTCATTAATGTAAGGGAATATGATTTAGAAACATGATTTTCCAGTCTAATATTTTCTTTCTGTCTTCCAAGAAATTAGCATAGCAAATGCAGGAAATATTTAATTGATTTACGTGTTTATGTGGACGTTAAATATTATTTTGGTGATGCCTATAAGTCTATATGGGCCATCACCTCCAAGTGATGGTCCATACAAAGCATTATCCTATATTTTTTCCAGTACACTATGTTGCAAATATTGCATCTACCTAAACTAGTTCTAAAGAGAGGCAACTATCACAAGTTTTGCCAAGTTTTTTGTTTTCCCAGCACTTTTCAAACTTTATATACATATTTTTCCACTAGTAGCATGATCCAAGGCAACTCCACTCTACTGTATTTTCTTGCAAGAGGAAGTTTAGTCATTAACCCATCAAGAATAATTCAACCTTTAATAAACAGTGGCATATATTAACTGCATACTGCATGTGATTCTGGTTTGAGTGTTTCTCCAGACTCATGTGCCATGTAATTCCACCCCAATCATGTACTGTACTGTACTTGATAATTTCATATTCAATTATTATTGCTGCTGTTGCTCAATAATGAGAGGGCCTGGCCCAGCATATCTGCTGACCACAGGTAAGCAGCTGTTCCTATGAGGTCATCCCAAAGGTTCCCTACCTTGTTGAAGTGTCTGTAATTTACTGTGGCATGTGTTGTGCACTATTCCATAATGTGGGTTATACTGAAGTTTTCCTTGCCAATGGTGATATATTGTTAGGTCACATTAGATGTCTCCTGATGATCAAGGGTTAAACAGAGGGTTTATCATCATTCCATGTGATTTATTGTATTGGTATGTTCTACTTCCATAACACATGAGCATCGATCAATGACTGTAGGCACTGTAGAACTGTTGATTCTATCCCCCATGTGCAACCACTGGCTCTCAACCTTTGATTCAAGTTCTGTTATTTTGTACGGAAGAAAGCCCTCCTCGCGCTCTACCAGAATTTGCAGGTGTCTGAAGAGACCTTTAAGGTGAAAGAAGAAAAAAGTTTATTTTTCTTTGTGGACAGAATGCAAAGACACACAGCAAATGGTTTCCTACTAAAACAGGTAGAAACTGCACGAATCCTTTCCTTCTGCCCAACAAAATCAACTTCTAGTTGTTGAGACAAGAACCTGGGGAATTAAATAGTGTACACTTCATAGTTCTGTCAAAGGAAAGTACCAGTGAGTCTGAGATCTTTTAACTTATGCTGTAAACTACTCTTCCCTCAGTTCTGGCTAACAGTTTAGTTACATCCCTCATCCATGTTGCTCATAGTTAGGTTAGAACTTTACAGTAATGATACAAGGTTATTCACTACTCTTAGGCCCCAAACTAATGCTAATATTTTTGTCATAAAAGATTCAAGTCATGAACCTGGTGCTTCATACTGGTGAAAGTTCACCATAAGTTATCCTGTGGGATAGCAGCACTTCCCTATTATTTTGTTGTTTTAGTTCATTGAGTGTGTGAGGCTTGTTTTTACATACTTTTCTTTTACAGCGATACCAGAGGAAACAATGCAGGTGGAGATGAGTTAAGAGACTTAAGATCATGTGATTAGTTACAAAGTAGAACATCATCAACAGTGGAGTAACCCAAATGATGGCCACTCAGCACTGCACTGGTGGGAAAAGGACATTTGATTTCCCGTGAATGTCTTAAATTCAACTGTTGAAGAGTTTCTCATATACTGTATTTTACAAAAAGTACATATTCCGAAGTGTGCAAGCACGGAGTGTCATGCAAACTGAGTCTTTATTAAGGAATGTACAATACTGGCCTTATTCAGGGGCCTCAGGGTAGTGAATCACCCTATATGTCTAGTGAATCACTGTGTATGTCTAAACAACCTATGTCTTCAGGTGGCTCTGATACTCCATCACTGGAAATTAGGTTATAAAAAGGCTGTTTTCTATGAAGATGCAATTAAAACACTAATTTAAATGTCAACATATATAAAATTACTAGATGTAGGAGGATCTAAAAATTGCCAAAAGCTATGACAATTGATGCTTTTCAAGCCTGTCATCTGAAAATCTTTAGTGAGTGGGTGACGGACAGCCTGGTTCCTAGAGATGCTCCTGCATTTCAAAACCTAATGTTATGGCATTCTATATCTTAAAGCATAACCTGTTACTAAATGCTCACAGTTCTGCATAGTAAAATGAATGATTGTTTTAATGTTTAAACCACATCAGATTCACCAAGGATGAGATGGAGGGATGGAGTTGAGAGGTATATGAGAGAGGGGTGTGTGAGCTGGAAGTAGGGTAGTGAAATGGCGGGGGACAGGGCGAAGTGGAGGCAATTTGTTTGTGACCACCCCGTACGGGATTAAGGCATCTGGCAATAGATAGACAGATAGATAGATTCACCTATTTACTAAGAATGTAGCAAAACAGCTTACCCTGTACTGTATATGATACTCTGAAGTTAATCTGACTTCCAGTAACACATATTATGGTTCAGGTACATCCCCTATCAACATAAAACCAGTTATTACTAAGGTACCTTAATAAAACTGTCACACTAACTGCTCTTCAAGATTAACCTGTCAAATATGCTGCGATGGCAAAACCAAGTTGGCATGATGATTGTTGGTCCATGTGAGGTGTAGATCTGAAGAAGGAGCTGTGAGGGTGTGAGGGAGTTGGCCCAGTGGGTGTAGCGTGGAGTAGAATCAGCAGGATCCCGAATAAACCGGCAACCGATGATCTTTAGGAATGACAAGAATGGTAGATGAGGAATTCTGAACTTGTATAATAAAGATAAAATTACTGCTTATGTTGCTGGCCACATTAAATATTTTATCAGACTGCAAAGGAAAGATACCCTCACAAGATACCATGAACTTTGTAATGCCATGTAAATTACAAATAAGTTTCATATTCTGTACTTTTTATAAAGGATAATGACTGAGTGAAAGTAAGCAGTGGAATGAAACTATGTGCAACTGATGTAATAAAAAGGTGTGTAAGGCAGTGACTTAACCCAAGGTACGTCTGTATGTATTTTTTCCTTCACTTCTCTTTTGGCAAGTGCCAAGCCCTTTATAGGACAGTTAACAGATGGACTAATCTCTAAATAAGTGGCACTCCAGAGATAGAATGAAAAAGGCAGATGGAGACGATGGAGAGATGATATTATGAGATTTGCCAGACAGCTTGGAACAAGGGAACAACCAATGAGTAAGAGTGGAAAAAGATGGGAGAGGCAATTCTTGTGCAATGGACTGACCATTCTGATGAAGATGATATGATACTTAACAGCATGTTTCAAGAGTCATATAAACACTAAACATGATACAGTCAGTACTCATTTTACTATTATTTTTAAGCGGAAAAGCAATACAGTACTGTATTTAAGTTAAATACATACCTTATGTATGTAACATGAAGTTACACAATTTGTTTTTATCTACTGGAAAGGATATATTGCATACAAATGAGAATATACAGGTACTTACTGCATTGTGGTTATGATAAGCCAGGTCATATTGCTTTTGTATCCGTGTTGGCATCATTAGGTCATCCTGTAAGTCAGTTCAGCTTTATTAAAACTTCATGAACACAGAATCTCTTGATAATATAAGTAAATTATGACAGTGTCGCATCAACTATGCATGTAACAACTGTACAGGTGTATGGTGTGTTAGAGAACTTTATATTAATTAATGTAGAACTTACATTTTTAGTTACAACAGACATACCTCTAATTATCATTTTACTGTATGTGCTGAACAATGTGCAATAATTTTTGAAGGATGGAAAAAAGTCATGACTTTTTTTTTTTTTTTTTTTTTTTTTTGTGCATTCACATTTTAAATTTGTTAATATCACTATATTTTAACATATAAAGGAAAAGAACAGAGACTGATTGTTAAGGAGGAGAAAAGGAAGAAGCAATAATAAGGCAAAGAAGGGAAGGAAATCCAGAACAACTAAGGCAGTTTACTATCAGTCTTGTAAGAACTGCCTGCTGCCTGCTATTTTCATTTCAATGAAACTTACAGCAATACTTACCTACCTTTGCAACTAGGACGATGAGAGCTTTTTGTAGCAGTCTATTTTCAGTGATAAATTACAGCATATCTATTACAGGTACACAGTCACTATTAACTTGATGACTCTGGTCACTAAATAACCACAGTTTCTGTCTGTCTGTCCATGAGCTTTAAACCAAGAGTTTGGTGAATGCTTACCTTAACTGCTATCTTTATCAACTACACAGTTGCCATTATCATTACAGCTCAAGGCATGACATGGCCACAGTCAGGCCAAAACTGAAGCAGCTATAAGCCTTAAGCAACCAATCACAGCCTTGAACAAAGATATTATGGCCCAGATCTATTGCTCTTCCTGGATATTAGGGAAACTTGAAAATCTGCCTATATTAAATTAGAGATCAACTGTGGTAAGACACAAAACATTACAGTTTGTGAAATCAAAGGAACCACACTGTAGATCTTACCGCATCCAGAAAACAAAGGAACTTCCCACAGCTTTGCTGAACTGCCTTGTTTTTTGCATATCCAACTGTGAACATGAAAATTTACAAATAGCTTACAAGTGCTCATTAACCATTGACTATAATAATTGAGAAACTCTAAAAACTTCTGAAGTACAAAATGTATGAAGATGTCTTTTGTAAACACATGAATAATGTTATTGTGCATACTAACACGGATATACAGATCCTTAGGTTATAGGCATAACTGGTACCGAACATGGTACATGATACTGAAAAGGGCAATAACAAAAGCACGGAACCTATGAGACTCATCATAATTGGTACCAAGCAACCCAACTGCATGCCCAAATTTTCCCTTTTCTGATGGTTTAGAATCGCTGGTCAACAGGCTGGATAACAATGTGGTGTTGGCTAGCAGGAACAAAGTCTTGCTTCATCCATCCTTGCTGCAGAGTCTGGTGGAGGAAGGATGGGCTGGTGCACTGTCCAACAGCAGCACTGTCTTCATGTTATCAGGACTGATACCATACCTTTTATGGTGCTGCCTCATAGAAGGGTCAAGGCTGTGGTGGAGCCAGTCATTAACCCCTTCGTTGTGAGGGTGACTAATCTTGCGTATTACCGTGTACAAGGCTTCCCCCCCCCTCATTCCCCCACACTACTTTTCCAGGGAAAAGCTGCTATCTTGCAAAAATAGCTATGGTGTTTTGTATGTTTGTGTATATGTGTGTCTGTGAGTATACACCTATGTGTGTAAGACTGAATCTGTCACTGGTTGTGCTTGTAATAAAAATAATATAAATTGAAAAATATTTTTGAGTAGGTTTATTATAAAAATTACAGTGCAGTGAAAGATTAAAGATTACCCGTTATATATATACAAATTAATTCAATGTACTTACCTATTAGAAATGTTTCCTCCGAACTCAAATCTAGGCCTACATTTTCTTGGCCTTCTAACCCGTGCTTGGCCCAGGCTGTGACATATCTTGGCTGTACCACTGACGATAGTGTACAACATACTTCTGCTCCAGTACATGTAAATGCAAGGTAATTTTGTTATTCCCATGGAAACAAAAGGCTGATAAAAGTGTACATATCACTTACTGAAACTGGACGCCAAAGAATGCTGTTTACTTTACCCTCTTCCTGTGGGTGTTCACTGAAAAATTTATTTGCTTTCTGATCTGTCCACTCACATATTTGCTTCACCATATCTGCATCAAAAAATAGCTTGAAAGAGTCCAAAGGTGACACAATTTCAGATTCACTGATTGCTGGGTTCAGCCCGAAAAACTCAGTTGTGAATACAGGTATGTGGCTGAGACGTGTGTCAGCAAATATGTCGCTTATCAACCGCCAGCCACCTCCGATTTCTTTTTCATGAATATCATCAAATTCATTACTCTCAAGTTCTTCACTCAACGAGTCATTGATATCCGAATCTTGAGCTGATGGCTAATAATCCTCATCACTCGAGGAATCGCAAGATTCCTCAAGAATACACTGCGATTCAGCCATAATTCACCGTGGAGGGAGCAACAGTACACTCTCCTATGACACACAGCCAAGACTGATTCTGGCGGTATGCAAAGTTACTGTCCACCTTGCCATCAATCACATACCCACCCATATATATTGGGACTGGCTGAAAAAAAAAAAGTGGGTGGAGCTTATTTTATCCTCAGTAACATATACGAGCCAATATATAAGGCCCTAGCACAATAAATTAAGCCCTCTGCTGTCTCCTTTGTGGCACTAATATATGATGATAAAGAGGCATCATAGAGTGCACGCACTGGAGGGTTACGATGACATATAAGCATCATCATGGCGAAGGGGTTAATGATATCCTGGGTAAATCAGGAAGACTTGTTCACATGGTATTCCACAGCAGACTAGGCCAGGATGTCCTTGAAAGACCCAGGCTACTTGTTCTTACCTACTATGACTGGCTGTATGGGATGAGAACCATCAGCATTAGCACAGGCCTGAATGGAAAGATGCTCCTTCATTGAATTATGCCCTGGAGTATTGCTAGTATCTTTTGAGGCCTGGGTATTCTAAGGAAGAGCACACCAAAAGAACCTGGCCTTGTCTGCATCGTGGATCTGAAACTCATGCAGGTCCTTATCTTCCATCAGTTTCCGAAGATGCTGGACAAACAGCTCCACAGCATCAACATCAGTGCTCAGCATCTCCCCAGTTATTGCCTTGTTAACATTGCCATGGTGCCTCCTAAACCTCCACAGCCAGCCATCACTACGCTTGAAATTTTTTACTCCATAGTGATCAGCAAGCCTTTGTGCTGCATGCTGAATGTCCAGGCCACATGCAGGAACACCTTCAGCTCGCTCCTGCTAGTACAACTTCTACACCACTTCATCAAGTTTCTTGTTGGGCAGCTTCTTGCTCCTAAACACATCCTTACCCTTCCTCATGCCCTCTATTTTTTCAAAGTCTCCTTTGTTTTGTCCTTGGCCTTCAGTATGTCATGCAGGGCCGACCTCTTCATCCCAAACTTGGGCTGACTGTGGTCATCCCTGCCCATGCTGTTCTCGTGTGCCTTGATCACTTCCATCTTCTCTGCAAGACTCAAAATCTTCCTTTTTGATTTCTCAGTGGAGGAGGAGGAAGGTGATTCCCAATGAGAAGTAATTTTTCACAATCACTAATGGGTAACAATTTCTACACTCAAGAGATGCAAGATGCAGAGGCAATGTTAACACAATGAAAGATGCAGCAAGACTGAGGCCAACCATGTGTGGTACTGTGTGTTAACACCCTCTGTCCCACCATCCCACTCGGGCCTACCAAAAACAGTCCCAAAATAGCCCATCATGACCCGTTCCTCTCCAACCTAGCCCAAGTTTTTTTTTTTTATGCAAGAAAGAAGGAACCAAAGGTCAGGAGCCCACAAACCATTCCTTCCAAGTAAAAAAACAAAAACAACACAAAAGAGAGCCAAATTCAAGATCCGTTCATTTTGAGATACCTGGACACACTGCGGTTGAAAGACTGGAGATCATAGGAAGTGGGAAATACAGACAGAGGGAGACAGTTCCAGAGCTGACTTGTTGCATGAATGAAGGACTGGGAGTAATGGTTAACTCTTGCATTAGAGAGTTGGACAGAAAAGAGACGAGAGTTTGTTGCTAGATGGATGCTACGTGCCTGTCACAGAGGTGGAGGGATGCAAGCAGACAGTTCAGAGGGCGGAAAAAACTGCTGCCAGCATCAGTAACTGTGTTTTGAATCACCCCCATGAGCAGGAAGCAATCTAGTAGGCCTGCCTCATACACCCCATGTAATGGTGGGCCCACAGTTGTCTGGGAGGTTGGCGTGATTTTCCCATTTACCAGATGGTATCTGATACGTACGACAGTTTGTTTAGGGGCCCTTAAAGAGTTTATTACATCAGATATCTGGTCTAGCACGATACAGTAAAGTGAGGGTCAACTGTAATGACTTAGTTTTACAAAATATGAATACAGGTATGGGTGTTTTCATGGGACCGGGAATCCACCTCCTCTTAAGATCACATGTTAATGACTAAAGACATGGAATGGAAAATTTGTATCAACAGTTATACATACAGGTTCTGTATGTGTCATAGGCTTCAGCAAACGATATTGCCTCTTACTATAATTCGTTGCATTATTACTTAAAACACCTCTAGCTGAATATATTGCAGCACAGTAATGTAATACCAATGTGTGCTTGGGCTACCTATGCACAGATTTGCAGTGGGTGGGTGGTGGTGTGGGGGAGGGATACCAGGGATGTCACATGTGCAGAAACAGTGTGCCACCTGCACAACTTGCTATTCATACACCATCCCTTGCAGATGAACTGCCCACATGGTTCGTCCTTTGAACTTTTTCGGGATCACTGTCTGCTTTACCTCTATACAGCAGGCTATGCCCTTGAGAAGCTTATCTGTAGCCTAGTTGGGATCATTTGATGGTTTTTATCAGGCAAGTTGGAGTCACACCGGAGGGCTGGTTATCATTAGATTTCTGTAATGGGTTATATATCTCCCAGTGCCTGGGCTCTGAGTGAGCAACACCCTAGTTTAACACTTTAGCCATGTATATGAAGGGGTCGGGGCATTGCATTTCTGGACTGTGCTGTATTTCTTACTATATGAAGGATAATTAAATACTATACCAAACATAATATAATACTAAGTACTGATATCCTTAGTTTATATTCCACCATAATTTATCATTTCATTGTTTGGAAGCTTGTGGACAGGTTGACTCATGCAATCATAAGTAATGAATTGTGGAAGTCGGAAGCATCATTTATTGATTTAGCCTTTACAAATGTCAACTTAGGCCACAAGTGACTCACTTTTCATACTCTGTCACACTGATGTGCTCTATACCAAATGTAGCACCTTAATGTGTAAATCTTGGCTAGCTAGAAGTCTAGGAGTTGTCTGTGCACATCTTGATCATGCCACATGAGCATGTATGTCACTGTTCCAAAATCAATATACAGTAAAACCTCTACAATTCGTCATCCTTCAAGTCAGAAACCTCTATAACTCGGAAAGGCTTCAAAATATTCATTTAAAAAATCAAAATTCAAAAATTCCCAAAAATGCGCACGTGAGAGGAAGAGAGTTGGCAAAAATCCCCCCAACTCAGTAAGATGCTGAGTTGTACAGTAATGTTTAAGTATTTAGTGTTTTGTTCCCCAATATAGTACAAGTGATAAATACATTACAGTAATGGCCTTTATAGTGTTAATTGTGCTTTACATAGTGTACAGTGTCAAGTACAGTACAGTAAAGGTGTGCCCAAAACTGATCTTGAGCACCCCCCTAACACCTCCACAAACTACCAAAAGTCCTCCTCCATGCCTGGAATACACCCTACAACTGCATGGAATCATGGTAAGGCAGCTTTTACTGTTTATTGTAAAAACTTTTAATTCTTTCCATTTTTTTCCATTTTTTCCTTTTTCTGTGTGTGCGCTGGAGGGGAACTTAAAGTTCATCCCTACAACTCGGCAAACAGGCTAACTCGGCAAGGCTTGCACATGTATTATGCCAAGTTGCAGAGGTTTTACTGTACTGTATTTATAATACCAGTATGGAAAATTATTTTTTTTCCTGGTAGACAGCCAACCTATATAGCTGATCTGGGACACTTTTTCTATAAAATACAGATATTAGGTTTGGCTTGCATTTATTAATTTCAATTTAGTAGTCAGTAATCACCACCATCATCAACAAATCCTGCTGTGTTGCCCCATGAGGAGTGTAGGAGCCAGGAGTAAAGCTAGTTGGTCCTGACATTTAAGATGAGAGTGACCACCCTCACTCATCCCTGATTGGCATTATGTGAGCAATAAACCCCAATTACTCCTTGGATATAAATCTGCATATGCTCAATCCGATTGGAGCACCTTAATTGCCCACTAAACCACCAGGTGCCATAATACGGTTACATGGTTACCACCCTGCATAGTAAATGGTTTCCTGGAGTACAGGAAACCATTTGGCATGCCAGTCAATATAGAGTCACTCATACACTGAAAGAAGAGATAAAAATGAAAGAAAAAAAGACAGAACAGGATGGAAGGAAGGAAGGAAGAGAGGATAGGGCAGTCACCCGAGAGCAGCACTACATCGAGTGAGTGGTGACTGATATTTCAGTTAACACTTTCTTTATGACATACTACATGGCTTAAATCATATATCTTAAAAAGTGTTGCTCTAATCAATTTCACCATGATTATGCTGTAAAAGGTTTTTCCTTTAACTCAACCTGCCTAATCAAAAGATGTTAAGAAATACTGTACGGTATATACAAATCAAGCTACTGGGCATGAGACCTTATCAGGACCATCATGAAAGCTGCAGCAGTGCATGCACAAACCCACTAATACCCTCCCACATGACAATCTTGTCACCCTTGTGCCCCTGCACTGGAAAAATCCTAGAAAATCTAGTGATGGAAAGAAATGAGATGGAACACAAAACTGAATGGGCACTGGTACGTTTTATCCAAATCAAATATGGAGAATTTACCCCATGTTCTCCTAGCTCTGAACCTAACATACATTACCTCCTTTAGGTTGCCCATTATTTTCCTCAGCTGTAGTGACAATGTAGCCCAAATCATGCATCCTAGGGATCCAGTCTTGAAGAATTGCTGGGGATGAGTCTTGGCAGGAATCAAGAAAGAGAGAGATCTGGACTTTAAGTGTGTGTACTTGTTCGGCAAGTGAGGTTAAGCATTCACTTAGCCAGGATTCAGCGTTGTGCACTGGTATGATCACAGACTGAAAAAAAAAATAAATAAATAAATAAATAAAAAATACATACCCACTCCCAAAAGTATGGCAGGATTCTTTCTTGACAGTTTTGCAAGAGTTGAAATTAATGTAAGTCAGATTTAACTCTTTGATATCTACACAGTATCAGTACACACACAACTAGTACACACTGAAATAATTAAAATATGCATACTGCATCATCATATCATATCATATCATATACAAAGGATCCAACATCCTAGCATGTGTCAGCCTTATTCACCTAATTATTGCCTCTCTCACCTCTTCATTCCACCATGCTGTTCCCTGCACCCCCTTTTATTTTCTCTTCATCCCACACACCACCTCACATGCTGCACAGATTCCTTCTGTGAATATTTTGCACATACCTTCCATGTCCCCCATCTACTCCAATCCATATTTACCCAATTGCTCCTCCATTTCCTTCTTCTATTCTGCCTTTTTTCCATCCTCTTGTAACCTTTCCACTCTCCTTACATATACTACTTCCTGTCCTTTCCTTCTTCTATTTCTCCATTTCATTTGGACTTTGATTCTGACCACCACCAAGTGGTCGCTATATCCGAAAGTTCACTATATCAGATGGTCGTTATTAACCGAGGGATTACCTACCCAAGGTCGCTATATCTGTGGAGTCGTTCAGTCCTACCTGCGCAGCCACAACTTACTCTATGAAGTTTCACATGGAGAATTCATTGGCTGATGTAATTATACTGTACATGTATAGCAAATATCATCCTGAATGAAGTTGTAGATGTAAATACAATGCCTTTTATAAGAATACAATACAGAAAGTCCTCGATATACAAAAGGGATAGGGACCGAAAAAAAACTTTCGTAACTCGATAATTTGTATATCGGAATGATTTTTTCCTCATTGAAATACATAGAAATGGGGGGATGCATTGCAGGACCCCTTCGGATCCCCATCTAAACTTTACCCCTCCCATTTTGAAGTAAGTAATACCTGTATACAACTGTACAGATATTAAAAAATACAAAATACAGTACTGCATATTACAGTACAGTATTTTTATTTTTATAAAAAATTATTATTAATGCACAGTTAGTACTGTATTATAAATAGACCTCCTGTGCTGAGGCTGGAGATGCAAGGCATTGATGCTGGTGGCCTTCACATGGTGGCACCCTCTTGCTCCTCTGGTACTTCCTCGACTGGTGCAGGTGGTTCTGGTGAAGCATGCCCAATCTCCAAGACTCCCTGCCCTTCCTCGTGGTGTCTTATAGTTTCAAATTTCCTTTCCAGAGTAAGAGTATGGTGCTGCTGCTTCTTTGCAACAGGCTCCCCCAACGCTGGAGATGATGCAGGGTGCTTGGGAGGCATGTCTAAACAGTACGACAAGGTGCAGAGCTGCAAAAATATCCTCACGTACAGTGAAGCTGCGAGGAGAGAAAGGACATGGACTCAATTGAGAAGCACGCGGAAAATTGTTTACCGGAGAGAGGTTAGTTTGTTTCCTCGCCAAAAGCGAGCACGGCACCGTGCATCAAGCCCATTTTGAATTTTTCGTATTTCCTTTCATATTGCTTTTTGTATCATCGAGACAGATGTTTTCGTATTATGGAAGTTGTCCTATATTCATCGCTTTCGTAACATCGAAAATTCGTACTTCAAAGACTCACTGTATACAGTAATGTAGTACTGTTACAGTACACTTACCATTCCAGGGAGTGCCAGGATGTGCCAAGATGTGATGCTGTAGTCACCACAGGAATAGGAGGGAGGTAGAGGGGGGGATTTCTGAAGAGGTTAGATGCTGGCAACAAACAGTACACCTGTACACCAGGGCACACGACACTGTACGTGCCAGAAATTTTTGTACTGTATCACTAGGACACTATATTTAATTTAACACTTACTAATACAAACTGGACACTCCAAAACAATATTTACACTTCAGTACAGTACTATATACACCATATATCATAACACTTTATACACTCATTCATCATCCAATTCAGCGAATATTATTTCTGGTGGCTCTGGTGTCACTTGTGTCAGTGAGGAAGGTGTGCTTGTGTCAGAACCCAAACTGGGGAGGCTCACATAGGACGTCGAAGCAACAGACACACTCAAGGACTCTAACAGAGTATGTTTCTTTTTTCCAGGAGGTGAGGCGACAGGCTTAAAGAAGTCTGAAATTTTCTGCTGGACTTCCCTGGCCTGGTTTCCCCTCATAAGGTCCAGCCTAATCTGTCTGACAAGTTCATAATTTTCCCTCAGAAAGCCACCAATGTCCTCTGTGACAGCCAAGAGTGTGTCTGTTGCATCGATGGCAGCAGAGAGGGATGACCCATGTGGCCTCTCCTCTTCATCCTCCGCAGATGGTTCAGGCGTGGTCAGTTCCTGCACTATTTCCTCCTCTGTCTGGTGGTGGTATCCAGGCAGACTACCATCCTTGTTCAGCCACTCTTCCACCTGTTCTGCATAGACGGAGCCTTGGCCAGCTGCAGCTAACATTTCTGCTGCCTTTGGTAGCTCAAACCCCTCGAAATCTGACTTCTGGACTGGAGTTTTTTTTTTTTTTTTTTTTTTTTTGGGGGGGTGGGGGGGGGGATTACACCATGCATTGCGGAGAATAGTCACGTGCACTTTCCTCTAAGCCTCTGCCCAGTCCAAAATTATGTCCTTGATATTATATTTCTTAAAACTGTCCAGTGTCTTCTTCCCCCTGGTGTCCACATACCCCTCCTCCATCCCATCCTCTGTCACGACTAAGCACTGATCCAGGTAAAAATTCCGATAATGACTTTTCTCACTTTCTATCACCCCCTGGTCCACTGGCTGAAGTAAGGCAGTCATGTTAGGAGGTAAAAATATTGCTCTTATTTTTCCATCCTTGGAACACAATTTCGCAGAGGAAGAGTGGACCGGGGCGTTGTAAAGGAGGAGCACAGCCTTGACACCCTCCTTACTGATGCCAAACAAGGCCTGGTGCTACTGAATGGAGGGGTCAAAACTGTGATGAAACCAGTCAGTTGTAATCTCCTGGATAAACCAGGCAGAAGGGTTGCTGTGGTATTCCATAGGAGGCTTCTCCATAATATCTTTCAGAGCCCTTGGCTTCCTACTCTAACCTACAACAACTGGTTTCAGGCAGTGGGACCTGTTGACATTCGCGCATGCCAACGCTGATATGCGATCCTTCACACTCTTCCTCCCTGGAGTGCTGTTTATTGTCTTGGAGGCCTGTGTATTTTGGGGGAGTGACTTCCAAAAAAGACCAGTTTTGTCAGCATTGTAGATTTGGAAGTCATGGAAACCCTCCTTCTCCTTCAGCTCACAAAAGTGGGATATGAAGGGATCAACTGCGCCAGCAACGGAACTGAAAAGCTCACCTGTGACTGCCTAATTCACAATGCTGTGATGCTGCCTAAAGCACCACAGCCAGCCATCACTGCACTTGAAATTCTCATGTCCTAAGTGACGAGCAAGCCTCTGCACCGCATGTTGAATATCAACACCACGAACAGGAACAACCTCTGCTCTCTCCTGTATGTACCACTTGTACACTGCCTCATCGAGATTTTCCATGGGAAGTCATTGCTTACGGTACATTTCCCTCCCCTTCCTGCTGGCCTCCACTGCTTTCATGGTCTCCTTCACCTTCTCCTTCCCCATGACGAGGTCATGGACGGTAGTTTTCTTGAGGTCTTATTTACTGATGAGTTGACTTCGTGTTGCCCCTTCCTCAAACTCCTGAATAATTTTATATTTCTCAGTAAGGTAGAGAATCTTCCTCTTCCCCTTGCTTGAGGATGAAGGGCTAGTTGATTTTGAAGCCATTCTTGCCGTTGGTAGGAAATGTAGGTAGGTCACATGTGGCACGAGAGTCACACATGCGACACAGGTAAGGCGGGAGAGAACCAGATGGAGTGAATACTACGCACAGACTGAGAAAGACCCAGCGCAGAAAGGGGTGAGGCGCACAAGCTAGCTAGCCTACGTGACTCATTGCACGGGCGCTCCCTCAACAGTAAGTCACAGGAGCTGACTGCTACACGAACTTCCACTGCATACATCGAACAAGGGTCGCTATATCCGGCGGAAGTTCGCTCTGGGAATAGTGGGTCGTAAACTTCTGCCACATACACCGAAAAAAGGTCGCTATATCCGGCGGAGGTTTGCTCTGGAAATGGTGGGTCATTATACCCAAAGTTCACTATAAAAGGGTTTGTTATATCGAGGATTTATTGTGCGTATATATACAATAAATTTTAACCTTTATCAAACTGGTATTAGACAAATCACTGGTACAGCTACTAAATTATAGTGTAAGAGTCCTGTGCTTGAACTATGCTAAAAAATAAATAAATAAATAAATACAAATTAAAGCCCACAAGGACATGGACACAAACTGCAATAGTATACATCTAACCTTAAAATATACCAATGCAATATTTTTTGTCCAATTCATTTTATCCTACACACACATTTAGAGCAGGATAATAGGCTACTTATTTTAAAATCAACAGTTCTGGAGAAACTCTTGTACTGTAACTTAAAATAAAGCAGCTTAAACTGTAGTGTACTCATGCCAAAATAACTTACTGGTGACCTGAGCATGACTTCAGTACAGATTATGATAGCCTATTTTTTTTTTTTTTTTTTAATGGAGTGAAGTTGAAAAATTACTTTAAAGCATCATTATATATGAACTTCATCTGAAGCAAAGACATCAAATACAGGCAATAAACTGACAGAAAGACAAGCAATGCAACAAAAGATTTTAAAATATCATACAAGTTTGGCCATGTGGAGAGGATGGAGGGTGAATAACTGACGAAGAGAGTGTATGTGAGTGAGGTGGAGGGGGGAAGATCGAGGGGGAGGCCGAGGATGAGATGGAGGGATGGGGTGGAGAGGTATATGAGAGAGGGGGGTGTGAGTTGGGAGCAGGGCAGTGAAATGGCAGGGGACAGGGCGACGTGGAGGCGATTTGTTTGTTGCCACCCCAAACGGGATTGAGGCGTCTGGAAATAGATAGATAGATAGACAAGTACAAACATATGCACAGTACTGTACTGAAAATACTGTATCTGCATATACAATACAAACACAAATGCATATTTAGCCCCAGCTCTGGAAAAAAAATTTCCTTAGGTGATTAGTATTGGTGGATGACGGCATTTACATATTACTGTACCAACTTAGAAATTAAGCAAAGCATCAAGCATTATACTAATGAGTTAATGGATGACCTGTTGTTGGAGGACAGCTTTTTTAAGTCATTATGATTAACAATGATGTGAAAAAATAACTTCCACAAATATTAGAAAGAATGGAGCTGTATACAACTGAGAGGAGGAAAGACAAAATAAGTTAAAAATAAAGATTTGAGGAAGGATAAGTACAGTAGCCTGCAGATCCTAGGAAGTTAGCAAGTTTCAATATAGCAGGTATAGAAAAAGATTATCAGTACTAATTTAACATTACTAAAATAGATGAGCAGAAGCATAGCAACGCAATCAGAAATGTACTTACAACATCAATGTCTTCCATTTCTGCCACTGAAAGTGCTGAAATGTAGATCAAGATTTTAATATAATACAGAGAAATGTGGCCCTTACAATTAAAATGTGGCCCTTACAAACTCCCTCATTACAGAGTAAATGGGCAAATAAAATTATAATACACTCAAAGAAGTGAAGCCTAACGCCTATTAGTTGCATCTTATGAGCGAGCTCACTCCTGCTGCATTTGAACTAGGCGCCAGTAGCGAGTTACTTGCCGCCATCTTGGCTGGTAGACGGTTCCTTTTCCACAACACGGCTCTGACAACGCAGACTCCATCTGAAATATTTACTCTTTGGGTCTCTTTTTCTTCAGTTATCTAGGTATGCATTGGTCATATTTATTGCTAGATGGTGACGGGAGTGGTGGCAGACAAGATATTACACAAGAACCGAAGCTGGAGCCAAATGGCCTAAGAAAATCTGAGGTCTGGATTAGGGGAGGTTACTCAATAAAAGTTTTAACTGTACGAGCTTCTCTGGTGTTGTTATTGTACCATTCTGCAGCCAGAAATAATGCACAGAGCTTGAAGTATGGTATCTAGTGAAATACTGGATATTGCATGGCCCGAAAACCGATGAGCACCCACTCAAAGGCTATGTTGAATTTTTTGCATTTGTAAAATATAACGATCACGGAAGTGATTGGTTTTAAAAAAATAACATGAAATTACTTGGTACAGGATCACCAATATTAATCCGCAAGTAAAGCCTGATAGGGCATGACCTAAGTTAGCAAGGAAATGTTTGATCATGACATCCTAACCATGTTCGTCATATTTACATCCTGGAAAGTGACGATATTCATTTCCCACTTTCTGGGGAAAATACTCGAGCTGTAGTTGGACATAAATTTGAAGGGAAAGGAAGGCAGGTAGTGGGTATGTTTATAGATTTTTTCATTACCTTGTCCAGGAAAATTTGCATAAAAAGTTGTAGAGTTCTAAATGGCTAATATTAACTGAAGGGCTACAATCTGACATTAATACTTGTGTGTGTGTGTGTGTGTGTATATATATATATATATATATATATATATATATATATATATATATATATACACACACATTTGGTATGTCACATATGTAATGTAGTGTATTGAAAACAGTGTCTGCCCTTACTTTTTTTTTTTTTTTTTTTTTTAATGAACAATGTAATGTTGTCACTGGCTAATTTAAAGCA
The DNA here is from genome assembly GCF_032717465.1 of Coenobita brevimanus. Classification (NCBI taxonomy): domain Eukaryota; kingdom Metazoa; phylum Arthropoda; class Malacostraca; order Decapoda; family Coenobitidae; genus Coenobita; species Coenobita brevimanus. The sequence goes on from NC_137008.1 coordinate 60,835,916, forward strand.
TCTCCCAAGAATTGGCAGTTTTTTTTTTTTTTTAACATCCTTTCATTGATGGGGGGTTGAAATGAAAGATTTGCATATGTTGCAAATTTTTTTCCGAAATGCCTTATTTTGCCTTTTCCGACCTGCCCTTTCCCCTTTTGTTCGTTAAACAACAAGCATTTCCAACAAAAATGACAAAAAAAATGAAAACTAAGCATAAAATACAATACAGTAATTATCTATCCATCAGTCTTGCCAGACACCTCAATCCCGTAAGGGGTGGCCACAAAAAAAAGTTGTTTCCATGTCGCCCTGTCCCCCATTATTTCACTGCCTTCCCTCCAGCTCACACAGGCCTCTCTCATACAGTATACCTCTCCACTCCATCCCTCCATCTCATCCTCAGCCTCCCCTTCCCTCTCCCTTCCTCCACCTCATTCATGCATTCTTCTCATTAGGTTCGCTCTCCATCCTCTCCACATGACCAAACCACCTCATTGTATTTCTCCTAACGCTTTCAGTCACATCTGTATCCACACCACAATGCTCCTTCACTTCCTCATTTGCCAGTCTATCTCTCCATGTAATTCCACATGCTCCTCTCCGGGGCTCTTGCTAGCAGCCAATGGTTGCGAGCCATTTGGCTCCTAAGGTTTCAGATTTATGAGCCAAATAAATTTGTAGTAGCCAAACTGAATATGAGCCAAAATATTTTACGAGCAATAAATATTTATTTACACAATGTGATGATTAGACTCATATAATGAGGTTTTAAACATTCACAGTGGCAACAAGGAAAGAATAATCGATCATAACATGCTTTTTTGTTCAAGTGAGATTTACTTATTTTGTAGTTTACTGGGTTTTGAAGAGGATGTATTTTCTCCTCACCAAAAGGCAACTTGCGTGTAAAATTTGTTCGCTGAAGAGAAAAAATACTTGCATTTGCGAGCTGTGGTTCGCCAAACAAGAGCCCTGCTCTCACTCTAGACTTGTGTCCTTCCAGCAAGTTCCAAGCTTCATTTCCATACATTCGAGCTGGTACAGTATCACAATACTGTCATGCAGTGCCTTTTATATATATATATATATATATATATATATATATATATATAACTTCCAAGCTGACTTCCCAATTTCTTATCACTGCTTTCAAAGAACCAGCAACCTTTCTTCATTGTTGTACTCTTTAAAGCACTTCGTCCTCCAAACATCCATCCTTACTCACAGGATTGTGGAGTCGTAGTTGGAGTCATGAAGTTGGAGTCAGAGAGGTGACAAGTTGGAAACTGCACCTTGACAATGCCCTCGTCCATTCTTTTCAACTGATTCAGGAATTTTTGGCCAAACACACCATGCAGCAGGTCCTGCAGGCTCCCTACTCACCAGACATGGCTTCGTGCAACTTTTGGTTGCTCTCCAAGCTCAGAACTCCACTGAAAGGTTCCTGATCTGAGATGAGAGAAGAGATCATGATGAATGTGACGAAGCACCTGTAGGAGATACCACAAACCACCTTTGAAAAATGTTTCAGGCAGTAGAAAGAACACTGGGCTTGTGTGTCAAGTCAGAAGGGGCCTACTTTGAGGGGGATTAGTAGCCAAGCTCAACAGGTCAGCTAATTATTTTTTTAAGAGCCTATGGTCACGTACTTTCTGAACAGACCGTGTACTGTACTTTCAGTCCATCTTTCAGCCATCAAGATCCCAACACCCATCATCCCTTCTTTCCAGTGGAGCATGTCACACCCTCATTTTTACAATTAGGATGCTTTTTTTTTTTTTTTTTTTTTTTTTTTTTTTTAAAGTAAGGAAAACAGTCTTATGAGAAAAGGTCCTAAGTTCATATTGACCATATAAGCGAATGATCAAATACCAAGCAATCATATAATGAGAATGTATCTATCATTCTTGCCACCAATCATTCAAGCTGACCCTCCTCTTCAGCATGCGTCCTGTACACAGCCCACATCCACTCTCCTCTCTGTCATCGTCTCACTTACCGGTACCTCCTGCATTCTATATTAAGTTTAGCTGATCTAAGCCTAAGGGGTTAATTAGGTCCTTCAAGTTTGCTTTTTTCAATTAGTTAACTCCATTTCAGATTCTAGTATGGACAGTGACAAAGCAAGGGCACCATCCACAGCTAACCAAGAAAAGTAACCCATGATGGGCCAGTGGCAGTACCATTGACTTCAAAGGACCTTTCCCAAAACAGCAGACAATCACAGGATTAGGCAGAAGATAAGGTGAACAGGCAAGGATTATGGAAGGTTTTACGTACAGTGTGGCAGGAAAAATGTTTTGTGTTTTCATCTTTGTCCTCTTTCCCCATAACTACGTATGGTAATTATTTTTTACTTTCTTTTTTCATCTGTGACTCACTGTCTTTTTCATTCTATCATATCTTTTTTATTCATTCCTTACTTCAGTTGTGAGTTCTTTCACTTTTGCTCCTTTGCCTTAATAACCTTTATCCAAGTATTATTAAATTTATTGGTAGTAAAGCCTGGTGTCATTCTTTCCCAGCTCTTCATCCAGTTCCTCTGTATATTAATTTCATATCTGTATCATAAAACTTAAATTTATGAGCCAGGACTAAAAACTGAAAACAGTACATGGTACATTGTTCACTAAATCATGTCAGAAGAAAGATTTTTGGAAGCACTGGACAATGTAAAACTTGATTACCTGTGTTTGGTGCTGTATCTGTTAAAAATTAAAAAAAAGCTTAATTCATAGTTGAGTGGATTTTGTTTCTTTCGCATTGTTATTAGTTACTTTTTTTATTATTATTGTTGTTGTTGTTGTTGTTTTACTACTACTGCTACTTTTTTTTCAGCTGGGTGATGTACAAGTAGCAGTGTATGAGAAGTATGGAGGTATGTGTGGTGTGCCGGCTCCAACTTCTGCCGGGTTACCCATCATACCGTATCCTGCAGGAGGTGACTAATTACACAGGCACACCCTTGAAAGACTTGGTTGGCTCAGCGTTGCAGCAAAGACTTAAGACAACAGACATCATATGTGCCAAATGCCTAGAGCTGTTCAACAAGAGGGACAGACTGCAGAAAATGACAACAGACATGGACAGCCATATAATGACAAAAATAAAGGATTCTTCCACATTGCCAAGTGATATCCAAGGTACATCAATATCCATAGTTGTTGGAGAGTTGCCTGGTAATGAAAAGATTAAGGAGGAGCTTGAAAGGCAATATAAGAACATTCATGTTAAAGATTCTCCTCTGTTATCCCCACCTGTTATCAGAGAAGTGAGTATGGAAAGCCCTGCAACAGCCCCAAAGAAAAAAAGAGGCAGACCTCCCAAATCAGCCACTGTGGTGCTGTCTCAGGTATCAAGGGATGAAACTGAGGAAAATCAAGATTTGCCACCACTCATGGTTAACCAGAGAGAGAAAAGGAAGCGTTCAGCCAAGTTCGATACTTTCTTGGAGGTCTTAAAAGGGGAAAAGGAGTTTTATATTGAGGATGAAGGAGTAGAAGAACCCAAGGCAAAGAAGCGAGGTGGTGGAAGGAAGAAGAGAAACCTTGCCACTATGGCAGCTGAGAACCAAACAAAAGATGATTGTATGGAAAATGTGTGCATCATACAGGTCACCAACATGGATGTCCATGAACGAGAGGAAATGTCGGATGATAGGGACAGGTTGAATCTAGATGAAGTCGTACAAGAGATCTTTGGAATGACTCCTGAAGCAGAGACTTCACTTATCCAGGATATAGAAAAACTGGATCATGACAACAGTCTTATTAGTGTTATAGGTGAGATGAATGATGAACAGGAAGAAGCAAATGAAAATATAATTGACCTGAAGAAAATTGTCAATATGACAGACATTAAATTTGATGTGAAGGATGATCCTAGTATTGATATAAAGGCTGAGATTGCTGCACCTACCAGTACTGTAAATTCACCATCTATTGAAGTAACTGAAATTAAGGAGGATTTAGCAGTCAATATCCCCAGTTTAGAAATGACAATCACTCAGAGTGAAAATGACACATTATGTGCAGAGATCAGTGACCCCGATGAATTAAATGCCATTGTACAGGATACTGTGGATTCTTTAACAAGCAGAATAAAGCAAGAAAATGAATGTGAGAACATTATCCCAGAGAAGAGGAGGTTTCGTTGTAAACTTTGCAGTGAGGTATTTTTTGAAATGGAAGATGCTCGAAAACATGCAAAGGAGTGGCATGCAGGAAGCCACAACGTAACGGATGCACAAAACAATGGAAAGAACCCTTTCAAATGTAGTGACTGTCACCGAAGTTTTCCTACTGTCAGGGGACGTGACCGGCATCATCTACACATGCATTTAAAACACAAACCAGTGACATGTCCAGAATGTGCTATGACTTTCAACAGCTTTCGTCCATTGGAACGACACCTCCGTAACCAACATGACCATGATCCAAAACTATACTGTGAAATGTGTGAAGCAGAGTTTGTTTTAGGAACATCACTTGAGCATCACAAAGAAATTATGCATCCTGTTTCAGGTAAAAATAAGTTACTGAAGAATTCAGTATCTACCAAAATTAGAGATCAGAACAAACAGAGTAGGATATTTCAGTGTCCTTTTTGTAATGAAGAAATCAGGGGTGCAAGAGCACTGAGATTTCACCATCGAAAGAAACATAATGGAAAGGAATATAGTTGTAAATTTTGTAGATACAAGAGTGCATGTTTAAGCACCATGAACCGTCACATGGTTAGAGTTCATAAAGCTCTGGACATTAAGTTGTATAACTGTCAGAAATGTGTAGCAGGTTACCAAGATCCTAGAGACCTTGAGGAACACTACATCTCTGTGCATCATCTTAAACCATCATTACACTGTCAACATTGTGGTGAAAAGTTTGCTTGTATAGATATGCTTAGATTTCACCGAAGTAGCCATAGAGCATTCTCTTGTAAACTCTGTCATTTAGGGTTCATGAAAGAGGAAGCCCTGGAGGATCACATTAAAGCTATTCACAACTGTGACCCTGCTGGGAATGCTGACAATGGTGAATATTTGAATCAGGTGGAACAAGAGAACAGTTTTGAGGGATTACAGAAGTCATTAAAGGAAAAGAATGAAGAAACAACGGAAAATAAAAGTTCAACTGCTAGTTCAAAGGTACTGGTAATTACAAGTGATGGTTCAGTTGAAGTCAATGAAGAAGTGAAAGAAGTGAATATTGTCTCTTCTGTACCCTCTGAGGATATTACACTTCACTTGCAGCAAACTCAGGAGGGAGGACTTGAAGAAATGGATATACTTAATCCTCTAAAAGGGCAGAAAGTTAAAGATCTTCCCAAAAAAATGAATTGTCCCATTTGTAATAAAGTCCTCACCACGAAATTTCTTCGGACCCACATGCTGAGCCATAAGGGTAATCTACCGCACAAGTGTCATATTTGTGATAAGGCATATGCTCAAGGCACATTACTCCGCAAACACATGAAAAACAGACATTACGAAGAATTTTTAAAAATGGGTAACAAGAATCCCAAGAAACACAAAGTTACCTGTGACTTTTGTCAAGAAGTATGTGACACTATTTATTTATTAGAAGAACATTTGTGGCAACACATGGATAAAAAAACATATGAATGTAAGGACTGCAAAATCAAATTTGGCATGGAAAGTAATTTGCGTGAACATTATAAGAGCCATTTCTTTAAAGAAGCTCAGCTATGTCCAGTGTGCAGAAGGGAGTTCAAGTCAATTGGGTTCTATAATGAGCATGTTGAACGATGTCAGCAGAGATGGAAGTGTGAACATTGTGGCCTTGAGTGTGACTCTCAAGAATATTATCGCAAACATCAGCGAGCAGAGCATGGTGGTGAAAAGGTAGTAAGGTATCAGTGCACCCAGTGTGATAAATCATTTGTCGAGCGTCATCGCTATGAGGATCATATTATCACCCATTCCAGCAAGAAAGCATTTACTTGTCACATTTGCCTTAAACAGTTCAAACGTCAGCGACCATTAAATGATCACATATTAAGAGCCCATTCTGATGGTCTCTTTGTTTGTAGTTATTGCCGCAAAGCCTTCCCAACACAGCAAGACTTGAATACTCACAAGCAGAAACATCGTAAAGAATTCCCTTGTACATCTTGCAGTCATGCTTATGCCTCCAGTGAAGCTCTAATGAATCACCTGATGGTCCATCATTCAGACACAACTCATGTTTGCCACATCTGTAGTCAGTCCTTCCATAAACAAGCTAATTTAAAAGCACACTTAATTACCCACAGTTCTAATACTCCAAACATATGCTTTGTGGATGGATGTCACAAAATGTTTCGATCTGAAGCATTGCTCCGTAACCACATGTCCCGTCGTCACCATGAGCTTCAGTACGACTGTACAGTGTGTGACCGAAAGTTTGCTCTTGAATCTGATCAGATTCGACATATGGCAACTCATTTAGGTGAAGTTTCCTTACCTTGTGATGACTGTGGTAAATCTTTTCAAAATGAAACCTTGCTTGAGAGGCATCTTTTAACGCATTCTCAAGAAAAACCATATGAATGTGGAGTATGTCATCACACAGCTGTTCTACGTCACCAGCTGGTACGCCATATACAAACTGAACATGGTTTTGCTGATGCAACCCCATATTTGCTTGTAAACCGATGGCGATGTTCTGTGTGCGGTAAAATGTTTGTTGCACGAGGGTCATTGTTAAGACACTTGCAAGAACACACAGACCAGGGCATTGAAGCTGAGGGTCATGCAGTCAAGACTCGCTCAACTCCGACCTCAGCCTTGGAATTATCAGTTCCTACTGGCATGGTGGACCCAGCTGCTGCCACCACCTCTTTTCTGGAGCAGGTATCCACCCTCAGTTGGCAAGACCTTACACCTTTATTACGTATTCATGTTATACCTTGTGAAAATGATGGGCAGGAGGCAAGATCTGCTGATGTTTGGCAGTGCCCTGGCTGTCATGATGTCACACAGACAGAGGAGAGCATGAGGGATCACTTGATTGGATCAACACAGTGCCAAGAAGCAGTTATACTGCAGCTGGCCTGTGGTTTTGCCAGCACCCATGAACTTGAAGATGAACATAGTGCTTATGATCAAGTGTTAGATGACAAAGGGAGTGGAGCAGTGTTACAGTTAACAGGTAGTGATGGTGGCATGCAGTATGTAATTGTGCAAGAAGAGGATGGAAATACACAGAAGCTAACAGATACCTCCAAGGAGAATCATTCTGACCAGGAAGGTGATGGAGACATGCAGGTCTTGGTTAGTATGGAGGATGACCTACAACATCTGCTCTCGCAGCCAACACATACCAACATCCAGATCATTGTGGAGGACTCAGCTCCCTTGAAGCAACTATTTAGTGAGGGTGTTAGTGAGACAGGACACTCTTCTTCACATGAGCTGATGAGGGGAGAGGAAGGTCAGGCCAGTGCTCCTCTTTTGAATGGGTCAGAAGTTCTCTTGCAGACACCTGATGGCCATCTGGTATTGCAACAGACAGTGGGAGGTGTGACTCAGTTCCAGCTTGTAGAGGGTGTAGCCACAGGGGAACAAAGCGATGAAACACAATCCACATTACTAGCTTCACATTCATCCACAATACACCCTGAATTTATACTTCCTGAATAAGTGAGGTTTCATTACCACAAAAAATTCAGATTTTCTAAACTATTTAAACTGAAGAACACAATTGTAGTGGGTAATACTAATTTATGGTTTATGCATTTTTAAAGAAACAGATGAACACTTAAACTTTTATTATCCTAAAGTTAAACAAGAAAGTTATTGATGAGATGCAGTTTGGGTTTATGACAGGCAGAAGGATCAGTGATGCAACACTTTATTCACTGCTTCAGTTTCAGGAAAAAAATATATATATAGAAAGGAAGAGAAAGCTGTAATTTGTGTTTTTATCTGGAGAGGGCATTTGACAAGGAGGTGATGAAGTGGACAATGGGAAAGTTTGAGGTGGAGGAATAGTTGGAGTGGTCATGGCAGTATGTTGGGGTGGTCGCACCTAGGTGAGAGTGAATGGAGGTTTGGGTGATTATCTGTGAATTATAACATGCATCAGGGGTCAGTTTTAAGCCCCTTATTGTTTAATTGTGGTGCGTGAAGCTCTCCAGCAACTTCAGAACTGGGCTCCCATGGGGGGGTGTTGTAAGCTAATGTCCTGTTGCTGACTGCTGAGAATGAGAGGGTGGCAGAGGAAAGATGGGAGGTGGAGAGATGGAGTAGGGTACAAGGATTTGAGAGTAAATGCGGATAACATAAAAGTGATGATATCTAGGGCAGGTGGAAGAACTGTCAAAGCAGGAGTGTGACCATGTTTATTCTTAATAAAAAATTTAAGTCATCTTTCCTATCACAACCTTCCTTGATCGTCAGTATGGATTCCACCAAAAAAGCTTGACTGGCGATCTCACCTACCTTTAAGACTCCTGGTCATCCTCCTTTCGGGACTTTGGCGAATGCTTTTTCACTGCACTTGACATCTTAAAGGCTTTTGATCAAGTCTGGCATAAATCTCTAATTTCCAAACTAATCTCTTATGGTTCCTATCCTTTTGTCTGTGCCTTCATCTATAGCTTCCTTTCTGGTCGTTCTATAGCTGCTGTTGTAGACAGCCACCATTCATCTCCTCGAGCTATCAATAGTGGTGTTCCTCAGGGCTCTTTCCTATAACAAACTCTCTTCATTTTATTCATCAATGAACTTCTCAGCTGCACATCTAACCCTATCGACTCATACACTGATGACTCCACCCTTCACCTTTCCATTCACTTCCTGCAGTGCTCATCTCAGCTGTTACTTCAGTAAACGAGTTGAGGCTATGGCACACCTAATGTCTGACTTTGCTTATATCTCTGATTTGGGTAAAAATAATCTTGTTATTTTTAATGCAAAAGGTATATCTGAGCGAATTTGAAGGAGGGAGGAGGTGAGGTAGGCCAAGAAGAAGGTGGAGGGATGTGGTGGATGAGTGTGTGAGGAAGAGAGGTATGGAAGTTGGTGACACTAAGGGACTAACAAGAGATCAAGCTAGATGGATGAATTTTGTGTGGAGAACCGCATAACCATGGATTTGGTACCCCTTTTTAATGTGACCGTTCGGATTCACTCTATCAGATACCGTAGGTACATGTGAAACTAAAGAGCATGGTGAAATTTTTTTTGGCTTATCTGATGGAGCCTGGATTTCGAGGGCTTCAATGATGAGTGATTGGAAACGTGCCCACTGAACAGGGCAAACTTTGGCTGTTTGGATGTTGCTACCCCTCACTCTGCCCTAGGGTGGGAAAGGAGGTCCAGATGATGATGATTGTTTTTAATGCATCAAAAACTCAGTTCTTATATCTATCAACCCCAAAAAATCTTCAACAGGAGTACCTCTAATTTTTAATAATATCCAGCTCAATCCTGCATCATCTTTAAACATACTGTACTTGGGGTTTCATTTTCTCGGGATTTTTCTTCGAAAGAACATATTACCTCTGTAAAATCTGCTTCCAAGAGACTGTTCTAAGCTGACCCTGTGCCATCTTTACTCCTGCACGGTTGCTGACTTTCTACATGGATTTTATTTGCCCGCAGAGTACAGCTCTTGTGTGGGGATGCTCCCCACATACAGCTCTTCTCAGCAAAGTGGAGTCAAAGGTTTTTTGTCCCATTAAATCTCCTCCTCTTACTTGTTCCCTTCAGCCTCAGTCTCTTTGTTGCACTGATGCATTTTATCTCTTTTCTATCACTACTTCAATGGTCGCTGCTCCTCTGAACTGTCCGCTTGCATCCCTCCACCACCATGGTGGGCATGCAGCACCCGTCTAACAACAAGCTCTCATCCCTTTTCTGTCCAACTCTTTAATGCAAGAGTTGACTGTTACTCCCAGTCCTTCAGGTATGCAACAAGTCAACTCTGGAACTGTCTCCTGTCTATATTTCCTACTGCCTATGATGTCCAGTCTTTCAAATGCAGTGTGTCTAGGCATCTTGAAATTAACGGATCTTGAATTTGACCATCTGTTATCTTGTTTTTTCTTGGAAGGAACAATTTGCAGGCTCCTGGCCTTTGGTTTTTTCTTCATCCATCCATCCATCCATCATCCAATCCTATGTTGGACCATGAGGGGCTAGGCAAGTTGGTCCTGACATTTAAAATGAGAGTGACCAGCCTCAATCATCCCGAGTGGCAAGACGAAAGCAATAAACCCCAACCATCCCTTGGATACAAACCTTCACAGAGTTGAGAAGAAGGATAAGACTGGAATGTACTGGTGCTGAGATGGTTTGGGCATGCTGGGAGGATGGAAGATCAAAACTGCGTGTGGAAGGTGAGATATGTGAACGTTGGGGGTCAGGATGCAACAGGCAAACCAAAAGACCCGGGATGAGGTCATAGAGTGTGACCTCAGGGTTATGGGATTAAATAGGGAGGCTGCCAGAGATCAAGTAGCATGGACAGCTGCCATTAGGTGACCATGACTGATTCATGCAAGCACGCTGGAGCTTTTATATACAGTATGATGAACAGTGTTGTCCAAGGTATTAGTTTTACTAGCCATGACTCTACCCATCTGTGATTTACAGATTTCAGGTGATCCTGATATAAATATAAAAATTAATAAATATCATTCTTTTTCTGTGTATTCCCTCCTCTCTTCCTATTTCTCCCATCTTTCCTGCCATTTCTTGTTACCCTCCTTTCCTTTTTCAAGGGGCTTTACAATGAGTGAAAAACCCAATAGTTTCCTGTAAGCCAGGATACCATTTACAGTGTCAGGTGGTAACCATATAACCAACCATATGTGTTCCCTACATGTTAACAAGTTGGTTGGCAGAGGGTTAATGCCCCTCTCTGTAAAAAATTACAGCAACTCCTTACAGGATTATGGCATCTGGCTATAGATAGACTGATAGACAGAATTTATATATTAGGTCTATAGTAGGCTTGACCACACTGTGCCTTGCATTTTTCTGTTAAATTATATATGCCAATCCAGTATTGTGATAAGAGCCCTTCAGATGAAAAGCTTGGACCCTGTTGCAAGGACACAGAGTGAGAGCAATCGAAATGGGTTATCTGACAGGAGCATGCAAAGTTACATGGAGTGATAGACAGACAAGTGAAGTACAGGAGTGGTGTTAATGTGTATTTCATTGTTATGAGAAATACTGACATGGTTTGGCCATACAGAAAGGATAGAGATAATATACCGACTACAGTGTGAGTGGTGTGGACGGAAGAAGGGTGGGGGGGAGACGAAGGATGATATGGGGGTGTGAGTTGGCGGAAGGGTAGCCATATGGCTGAGGACAGGGCGACACGGACGATGTTGTCTGATTACAAATAGAAAAACAGAAACCTCTGACCATTGGCAGTGACAACGTCTACTTAAAGGCTATGAAGGGCCAGTCACAATGGACTTATATACCCTAATACTCACAAAAGTTGCACCTCTCACAATATGTGAATGGTGGAATGTTATTATTGACGATTTTTACTTGCTTCTGAGATGAACCTATGTGGAATGTTAGCAGCGTCAAATCCAGTGGTTAATGTGTTATGGGGTGAATCGACTATGCGAGGTTTATGACAAAGCTGTGGGATCTTGAAGCTATTTTACTTCTTTAAGTTGTATGAACTGTAGTTAAGAAGTGTTACAACTAGAAACTCGCCAGTATGGCCCCTAGTCTTTCCCCGTTAGTACGAAATTTACAGTTCTTAGACAAACAGACAATTCCCCGTCATTCCGTCAATGCAGAGAAGAATCCCCGACAATCTGCTTCCCCGTCATTATATAAATTTAATATATTGATACTATAATAATCTTTTATGAGGATCTTTCAAGGACTGTGTTCATTCGATAGTGTAAGATTTGGATAATATTTGTAAGTCGCACATTTAGTCAACAATTAACTTGTTTCTGTTTATAAAAGAGTTTGAATTATATGCTTGCGTCACCCATAACTGTCCTTATTTATTTTTATTGGTACCACGACATCCTGGGTATATTTTAAAACGACTTTGAAGAGACGGAAGTACATATTTGTAGCGATTTTTAGGAGAGCTTATTGCTAACGTGTAGCGAGTCAGGTATGTGATTAGTTGTTTTGCTGAAGTTTAGCGCTTTAGAGTGTTAGGTGATTCGGTATTTCGTTGCACCGCTGAATCAGCATTATTATTCTGATATAATTCAGATTTGCCTTCATTAGTGTTAATAGTGGTATTACAAATTTTGATACAACTTCATCTGAAGACTTAAGTGTGTATTTGTCCCTGTGATAAGAATGTGACAGGTATTCCTCTGACGGGGAAAACCCAGTTAGGGGAATAGTTTGTTGTGACGGGAACACTGCCACTGGTGTCAACTCAGCTGGCGCCGACGGCTTAACGCCGATTTCCTTATCGTTAACGTATCAGACGCCGGAGATCACGGTCGGTGAAAGAGGTTTAAGCTTTGAAAGGTGGAAACAAATACATCTGGAGTTTGAGGATAATCATCATGGCAACTCAGGTAAAGCTCGTTGACTGTTCCTTCCCTTAACCCATTAGAGCCTAGAAATATTTTGAGATTAGCCTCATGATTTGTTAGTCGGTTCCACGTCACAGGTAAAAGAACGTCTTTGGGCGAGGAAACTCGGGGGAAGTGTCGAATGAAGAATATGGGTGCGTTGCTGTTGCTGACCACTTTCAAGAGAACAGTCATATTATGAAACTATAATTTTATATATATATATATATATATATATATATATATATATATATATATATATATATATATATATATATATACATACAGGATGATGCAAAAGTAGGTTGACATTTACCATTTATTCCAACACAAAAGACACACTTTTAGTTTCGTAAGTGTTCAAATTGTCCGTCCCCACCATTGAACTGGATTCTGTCAGCCACACTTCGACACATAAGAGTTTTACATAACATAAGACTTTTACGAACATAATAAAACATAACAATGTCAAGCTACTTTTGCACCACCCTGCATATAAAGCCTCACAAAAATGCGGCTATATATAGTGCCATCGCACGGTGAACAAGTTAATGGGTGGCAGACGAGCTTGGTCACTGTGAATTCATTCACTGTAAACATGTCTTATGGAAAAAAAGGTATTAGTGATGTCTAGGACCAATGTGGAGGTTAGGTTAGGTTGGGTTAGGTTAGGTTAGGTTGGGTTGGGTTAGGTTAGGTTTGTAGACAAGGTTTTTCTGATGGTTTTTGATGTGGTTTGAATGATTCTGACCTTCTTTTCTGTTGGCAATGCTTCGTTTTCCCTTCTACCACGCCCAAAGGGGGAGGGGGGGGGGAAATGGGAAAACGAAGCATTTGCGGTGGAAATGAAGGTCAGATTCTTTCAAAACACACCAAAAACCATCAGAAAAACCATGTCTACATGTTGAAAGCCATATTGGTCCTGAACTTCACATTTACTGAAAAAAATAGCATATGGGCAACATCGCTCCCTCAAAGTCCACTTTTTGAGCCACAGAGATGTACTAAAGGGCACACTTCAAACACTTATAGTTCAGATAAAATATATAAAATATAAAACATAGTTATTTATCTTAAATGGAGCAGATGGTGGCTCTGATTGGCATGAATACAGGTGGATCCGAGGCAGGGAGATACACTTTAGTTTGTCCCTGCCACATCACCTTCCACTCCCTTGTTCCCATCACCAGTCTTGCCTTCATCACTCGACTGAACTACTTCCCCATGTCCCTCTACCTCATTCACCTTTCCCATAAAACCTTTAGAGTCCAAAGATGACACCACTGACATCACATCATCATCGTCTTCCCCAGGAAATGAGGAAGTGTAGCAGACAGTGTAGAGGCAACTGGTTCCTGTTGTTCGTGTTTGGTAGTTGCATGTGATGAGTATGTGTTTTCTTCTGCTTACCTCCATATTTTGACTTTCAGTGTAAAGACGAAAAGTGGTTTGTACTCCACTGAGCTCTTCCTGCGTACTAAGGTAGCTGGTTTCACGTGCCTCGACTTCTTCTATGAGAACATACACTGCTGCTAGAATTTTACCGATCTTAGGCAAATAGACATAGGCAAATCTTCGTCCATTGGATTCTGGAAGTGAGGCGTGGACCTTGCAAGAGGGAAATAAGTCAAGAGTGAGAGCAATGGAAATGAGTTGCCTGAGAGGAGCACGTAGAGTGACATGGAGGGACAAGTTGACGAATGAAGAAGTGAAAGAACGTTGTGGGGTGGATGTGGATGTGATTGAGAAAATTAGGAGAAATATACAGAGGTGGTTTGGACATGTGGGGAGAATGGAGAATGACAGACTGACTAAGAGGGTGTATGTAGGTGAAGTGGAGGGAGGGAGAGTGAAGGGGATACCGAAGATGAGGTGGAGGGATGGAGTTGATAGGTATGGTATATGAGGGAAGGGGGAGTGAGCTGGGGGGTGGGCAGTCAAATAATGGTTGACGGAGTTACTTGGAGGTGTTTTGTCTGTGGCTACCTTTTGCGGGATTAGGGCGTCAGGCTATAGATAGATAGTCCTAGAGTAACCCCAGTCTGTCTGGCTGAGGAGACCTATCAACTGCAGTCAACCAATTGCCCTCTCAGGGCCATCCTGTGCAGTGAACCAGTGTTCTCTCATGGTGGACTGCCTTGCCAGAGTGAGACAGAGAGGAGAGTTTGGAGGTTTTGCCTGTGGGTGGATGTCACATTTGCATCTCTCCACTCAGTCCCCGGGCACCATAGTAGGTGCTGCTTCACCAAAGCACAAAACTGAACAGTATTTCCCGTGGGTAGCAGACTCTTGAGAATTTAGAGGTCACTGCAATTTGTAAACTAAGAAGTTGGACCAAGTGAAACCTGAGGACCCACTGCTGATCTGTAACTCTCCATGAAAACAAGCCATCTTTGATTATTTATTTATGTTACAAACAGCAGTACACATCCTGTAGATTTGAAATATTTTCATCTAAAAGTTCACATTATGTTAGGAAAGTTGGCAAAACCTTGTGCTCTGCTGTACCAGTCTTATATAATTCTACAGTATATACATTTTTCCTTTTTACTTTTTTCAGGTTCATGAATTCAAAGTGGAGATGACTTGCGAGGGCTGCTCAGGGGCTGCCAAGAGAGTACTTGGCAAGCTGGGAGGTAAGAAGCCTTGAAAATGATAGTAGAAGTACTTAGCCTAGTATAGTAAATACTATATTATACTTGCAAGTTGTCATTTTTTTTTAAATTATATTTTTGCAGCCATATCCATAGTAATCACAGAAAGTTGCACACTAATCACCAAACCCTGGGCAACCTTCCGTTGCCGACATGTTTTCCTTGCATAGTTTGATGGCCTGCAGACATTCTTTGTGATTTAGTATCACTGTTAAGCTTCTAGGCACACTTATAAAGTATGGGTGATGCCTGTAATGTTCAGTCAGTACCATATTGGCCATCATTATGGTTTTTTTTTCTGGTATCAAACAGGGTTGTGTCACAGCCCCTTCTGCTTACTCACCCCTTTCACCTGCCTTTCTTTGTTTCTATTATGTTGTTTGATCATAGTATAAGATTTGGTATGTAATAGTTTCACTTCATTTTGTTTATAAAGGCTCCAGTGTTCAGTATTAGCATGTGTTGTCTATGATCACCTAATGGTGGCTCTTCAAGCCGCTTGATCTCTGGCAGCCTCTCTGATCAGTCCCTTATCCCTGAGGTCACACACTGTAATCTTATCCCAGGTCTTTTTTGGGCTGCTTCTCACAACCCTACCCTCAACATTCACACTTCTTGTCTTCTTTACTCAGTTGTCATCTTCCAACTCAACTTGCCAGAACCATCTCAATATACCCTTTCTGATCACAGCACTAATACATTCTAGTCTCATCCTTCCTGTCAACCCTTCAGTCACATTCCTAACCCTCTCAGGCATATGATCCTTCTAATCATTATCATTTCTCTGTGATTGAGCCAACAAATATCGCTCATCATTTACTGCTAAGGTCTCACTACCATACAGCATTACACTCCAAGTAGCTGTAACTGTCTACACCAAACTACATGCACAGTACACACTACACTTCCTTTTCCAAAATTCAAAAAATTATGGCATCTCATCACCAAGCCTCGGAGTCCCCGGGGGGGGGGGGGACCATAAATGCCCCCACCATCCGCCCGTCTCCCGGTGACAATTCGAGGTGCCTGGAACCACTGTCTGACTCTCTTCTTCATTTCTGCAACATTCGCGGCCTTTCCTCTAACTTTCACTCTGTTGAGCACCACCTCTTCTCCTCTAAACCTCACCTTCTTTTTCTAACTGAGACTCAGCTGTCTGAGGCAACTGACAGCAAACCCTTTTCTGTATCCTCCTACTTTCTCTATACTCATTTCAAAGCCAAAGGTGGCTGTTGTGTATACATACGCAACGACTTATCTTGCTCTCGTGTTCCTGAACTCAATTCTTCTGAATTCTCTACACTCTGGCTTCGGCTTTCCTGAAATTCTCTGACTGAATATATCTGTGCTGTTTACTTATCCCCTAATTCTACTGACTATCAAAAATTCTTCGACTATCTTACTTCTACGATGGAACACATTCTATCCATTTCTCCTTTCTCTGAAATCTCCATTCTAGGAGATTTCAATGTTCACCACTACCTTTGGCTCTCCTCTCCTTTCACTGATCCACCTGGTGAACAAGCCTACATCTTTTGTATCCTTAATGACCTAGAGCAGCTTGTACAGCACCCTACCCGTATCCCTGACCACCTTGGAGAGAGCTCCAACATGCTTGACGTCTTCTCACAACTAATCCTTCTGCTTACTCTGTTAATCATTTCTCTCTGTTGGGCTCCTTCGATCACAACCTTATCGCCTTAACCTGTCCTATCACTCCGGTACGGCCTATGGACCCTCCAGGGAAACGTCGTCTGTGGCATTTTGGAGCCGCGGACTGGGAGGCCCTCAGGCAGTACTTCTTTGATTTTCCCTGGAATGATTATTGCTTCCATGGCCGTGAGCCATCTGAGTGTGCCTTGCGCATTACGGAGGTTATTCTCTCAGGCATGGAAGCATACCTTCCTTTCTCATATCCTTTGACTAACGCAAGAAAGCCTTGGTTTAATCACGCTTGTTCTAATGCTGTCCGCAACAAGGAGAGGGGCTACAAAAGGTACCGGAGCCAACCCACCCCTGAATCACATCATCTTTACGTTTCTGCCTGGAATCATGCTAAGTCTGTTCTTTGCTCTGCTAAAAATAATTTCATCCGTACTAAATGCTCTCAACTCTCCAACTCGAATTCTTCCCGCTTCTTCCGACACCTTGCCAAAAACCTTTCTAACAACTTTACCTCATCATCCTTCCCTCCTCTTTTCTACTCTGATGGTTCTGTAGCTATTTCTTCTACTGATAAAGCAGATCTCTTCGCACAGACTTTCTCCTCCAATTCCACCTTAGACGATTCTGGTGCTGTTCTTCCATCACTTCCCTCCTCTGACTTCCTCATGGCTGACATTAAAATTTCTTCAGCTGATGTATTTTCTGCCATCACTGACCTCAGTACTAACAAGGCATATGGGCCTGATGGTGTCCCTCCTTTTGTTCTCAAGAACTGTGCTTCTGTGCTTACACCCTTCCTAGGCAAACTCTTTCGCCTTTGTCAGTCAACTTGCACCTCTCCTTCTTGCTGGAAGTTTGCTCTCATTCACCCAGTCCCAAAGAAGGGTGACCACTCCCAACCCTCCAACTATCATCTAATTGCTTTAACGTCCTGTATTTCAAAAGTTTTTGAGTCAATTCTCAATAGAAAAATTTTAAAGCATCTTTCCTATCACAACCTTCTTTCTGATCGTCAGTACGGGTTCTGTCAGGGACGCTGTGAAGCATATGCCGATATTACTGTGAAGCATATGCCGATATTACCATAACCATGAGTTTTCCAAACAATATTTTCAGTGCTGTAATAATGATGAGAATATACTGTAGGTGGCAGTCTATGTGGTCATTAGAGACATGAGGCCCAAGATACAGGTCATTAGATTGCCTTGTCAGCAGATTTTTTTTTTTTTTTTTTTTTTTTTTTTTTTTTTTTTTAAGACCTTGACTTATGTCAGGCATCATAACACTCCAGATCCTGTATGCCAGGCTGTGATGTATGTGAAGTGTCAAATATTTGTGAAGTGTATAGGGGAAAGCTGGAGGAGCAAGCTCGCCTGCTTGCTACTCAGGGTGTATCTTGGCAAGCTCACCAGGCTACATTTCAGCTCCTCCCACCTCTGGTGTTCACCCACTTATTTCCTGTGTTGATTCCTTGTGACTTCTGCTGCCTGAACATGATGAATCAGAGCTGATGAGAGACGAGGAGCAGTAGCTGTATTTTCACCAGAAAAGGTGCATTTTTATGACCTTTTTTTTTTTTTGCTCGTTTTCTCACAAGATAGAGAAAATTTGAGCGTTGAATATCCACCAGGTGAAATTATAGTTGACAGTGATGATGATCTTTCTGACAGTATTCTAAGTGAAGTAGAATAAACTTTAGAAGACCACATAGTGGAAGGTGGCCTATCATGTTTACAGACCATCACCCACAGCAACCCAAGCAGCGGTTTACTGACATGTTCTTGGGCATAAATCCTGTGCTTGGCCCCACATTTTTCTCACTGCAGTCTGCGGTATGTAAGAGAATATTCAGCATTAGCTGATATACAGTACATAGCTATACAGTAATCCCTCATTTATTTGGACATAAGAGAGCCAAAGGCATGTCCAGGTAGTGGCAACATCCAGATAATAAACACTATTCCCCTACCATACCCAGACCCTACCTATACCCAACCTCCAACCTACATCTAACCTGTTTGTACAGTACCTGTGCTTAATTTGGCAGTGTTTTCCGGTTATTCAGGCATATTTAGACATCCAAACACAAAGGAATAGTAAAACCACTGAAAACCAAAAAACACCTTACCTAAACAATACTGTATGTACAGTACCCCTCCTTATTGTGGCAGTGTTTTCCAGTCATTCTGCCATATTTTGACGTCAAAATGTACATAGGATTATCCAAAAGAATTTTCAACACCAAGAAAATGGTAAAAAAAAAAATAATAATAAATGGAAACAAAAAACACCCTACCTATACACCATTGCATGTACAGTACCCCTCCTAATTTTGGGAGTGTTTTCAGGGCAGTCTGCCATATTTAGACATCAAAACACTCATAGGAATATCCAGAGTAATACTAAACACCAAGAAAACCATGAAAAAAAAATAAATAAATAAAACCCCAAAACACCCAACCATATACACGACTGTATGTACAGTACCCCTCCTAGTTTTGGCACAGTTTTCAGGTCAGTCTGCCGTATTTAGACATCAAAACACACATACGAATATCCAAAGTAATGCTAAACACCAAGAAAACCATGAAAAAAAAAAAAATTAAAACCAAAAAACACCCAACCTATACACTACTGTTTGTACAATTCCTCTCCTAATTTTGGCACAGTTTTCCAGTCATTTTGCCATACTGAGACATCAAAACACACATAGGATTATCCGTATTAATGCTAAACACCAAGAAAACCATGAAAAAAAAAAAAATGAAAACCAAAAAACACCCGATCTTTACAGTACTGTTTGTACAGTACCCCCCCTAATTTTGGCACTGTTGTCTGGTCATTCTGCCATATTGAGACATCAAAACACACATTGGATTATCTATAATGCTAAACATCAAGAAATCAATGCATAACCAACAAAAATCCACAAAAAAATTGAAGACAGTTTGAAAATCAGTTATCCGTGATGAGTGATTGATCGCAGGTTCAAATAAAATTCCACAGCCAAATATGCCGCAGGAAACTGGTTATATTGGTGTAAATATATACTGTCATCTTCGCTGGTGTTTATGTTATAAGATAAGCTAATAAAAATGCATAAAACTGATAAGTAAAGATACAGAAATGCTGTGGGAATAAAGTGTTCAGGAGAACTGATAAGTAAAGATACAGAAATGCTGTGGGAATAAAGTGTTCAGGAGTAAAACTTACCTTCATATAACTTCCCACCATCCTAGTGCAAAATTTTTGCCAGTGCCTTGCAACAGTTAAGCATACAGTATGTCTAGATGCAGAATTTCATGAGCTTTCTTGTGGTTACTGCAGAAGTTTGATACGACCAATAGTAGTTGAATAAATCACGAAAAACTTTGAAAACTCACGAGTCAGTGTTATCACTACAGAGGAGGGTAGGGGCTGAAGTAGTGAGGGGGAAGCCAGGAGGGTATGGAGGAGGGACGGAAGGGGGGGAGAAGCGAGGCTGTGAGCAGGTTTCTCCCCCTTCTGTCGCAAGGATGACGGGTGCTTTTACCATACTTTTACTTGTGGCTTGCGGTCTGTTAGATCTCGAGTGGCCATGCAGAAACACAGCTCACGGTGACTGGGGGACTCTCAACGTTCGGTAGAGAGATGGACATCTGCTGTCACTGAACATGTACTCATGGCATGCGGTCTGTGTTCGATGATGGTGGCGGTTGGGAAAGACTTAGCTCAGTGGCCGCGTGATATTGGACATTCAGTCAGGATGTGTACGGATGTTTTGTCACCGCTTGTGGGTTAGAGTCGTATTACTTGGGTGCTGGAGGTTCATTGGGAGTGATCGGATGAGCGCGCTGCTTTGCCCATTCAGTACATGGGCAGACGGACATTTTAGCTCTGGTTGTGGGTTACGGACTCCGCTCAAGGCTCGAGCCCAGCAGCCACGATACCAAATGTTTGAACATGTTGACTGGCCAGTCGAAGTTCTCTGGGACTTTATGTCTGGATAATAGCAAGTAAATTTGGATAATGGTTTAATAGAGCCAAGGTCCAGCATCCAGATAATGAACATGTCTGGGTACTGAGCATCCAGATGAATGAGGGGCTAATATATATATATATATATATATATATATATATATATATATATATATCATCATCATCATCATCATCAAAATATTTTTTGTTGAGTTGTCTAGTTGTCCACACCGTTTTGTACCTCATCAGTTGGGCAAGAATCCATACCCAAAATGACAGTGTTCACTCCACCTGTGACTGCAACATTAATCTAAGTCTAAAAAGTTTATAAATCAACCTAAACACAAATTTTAAGTCTAAAATATCATCGGAATTGATAAAAAAATATCAAAACCTATTGCAAAACCGGGGGTAGGCCTATGAAAGGCGGGGTAGAGTGGTATTTCAACCCCATCACTGTTCTGGGGTATCACATCTAGGGGTATTGTAAATTGGGGTTTACCTATATTTTAGGGTAAATTTGTGTAGGGAGCTACACAATGTATCTAATATTTAACCTTTTTGCAGATAAAGTGTCCAGTGTGGATATTGATCTGGAAAATAAGAAGGTCCTTGTAACAAGTCAATTATCTGCTGATGAACTGAAGGAAACGCTGCAAAAGACTGGCAAGGAGGTGACATACATAGGGTCTAAGAGTGCTTGAGCCTTAGGTATGCCATATTGTTTAAGGTTTTTGTTGTTCATTACATGACTGTACATTACTTGCAAAATAATATATTTGAGAGTATGCCTTGTTTAACCCTTTCAGGTTGAAAATAGGTCTGTAGGTCCAGTCTGAGAAATTGCATTTTTTGACCCCCTAAAATCAAGGTTTGTAATTTTGGAAAAAAAATATTATATTCATGCATATGGAACTAATACTCATCTGTCTACAAAATATTAGGGCTCTACTGAACTATACAAGAGCCGTAATAATGCTGAGAAGTTGCGTAGCAAGTGGTGTGTGGTGTCACAATGCATCTCTGTATACAAAATGATAGAGAAACATTCCTGCTAACCTAAAATCATTAATCTGTGTTTATTTCCTCTCAGTTAAATTGTCTAATACCCAGGAAATGACTAAATATTGAGAGAAATACTGATACCATCAGCTTCCCACCACAGTTTAAAATCACCTGCGCAAATAGGCGAACCATGATCATGGCCAGGAAACCCATACCAATAACGCCATGATCGTGGCCAGGAGACCTGAAAGGGTTAATCAGGGTAATTTGTAACATTGTAATCATCGTTCCAAAAATTTTAAGTACCATACACATAGAGTGGAGATGCCAAGATCATGGTTATTTAATCTATTTTTGGACATGCATCCGGGGAATAATGAAGTTATAAGTACAGTCTGTTCCCCTCCAGTGCACTGTGAGCTGCAAATCTATGTGCAGCACAGTTACAGGATGGTGGATTTGCCATATTTGTATGCCAGTACCAGTTTTGGCCTATGGGGGAGGTTCCAACCTTACCCACTTTCATTCATTTTACCATATATCTCAGGGTATAATTTTTTTTTTTTTTTTTTTTTTTTTATTTTTTTTAAACAAAAAAAATGCTCTCAAAGTATGTCTTGCATGTTATACAACAAAGCTGGGAAAATGGGAGAAATGGCATTCCCCGAGCTAGACCCTGTATTGGATCATGTAGCCTCGCTAGGTACAGGAGCGCGCTACCACTCCTGGCACGGCAGTCCCGGGCGAGGCTCGAACTCGCAATCCCCCATTTACGAGCTTAATGCCCTACCACTGGCCACCGTACCCCCTTTTAGTAGGGAAGGGATGGGGCACAGTTGAACCCAGAAGTGGCTATATCTTCCTGAAACTGATGAAAGCTTACCTCCGTATTATTTCATGGCTGTGTTTACGCAAGGCCTGTACTATTATGTTGTTATACAGTGAACAATTCTTCAGTGTTTATCAAAGTACTGTAAGGGCATCAAGACTTTTCCTTTTCGTGTGACTGATGACACTGTGAATGTATTGTTTACTGCCAACCCTATGAACAGTGTTGCCAAGCACTAAACTTCAAAAGAATAAAATTTCATGAGTATCTGGAAAGAAGTGGCAATTTCCCTTGCTTTTAAGTAAATAGAACAGCAGAATATGATGTCAGAGTTACAACGAAATTTTCACCTTCCTTGGTAACACTGCTATTTGGTAGCTGGCATGTCGGGCCAAAACAAATGCCATATGGTGGTTGTTTCGAAAGGTTCAACATTATTTCTCTGGGATTTCAGATTCTCCAGAGATATAGCATGAAATGATACAGGTACCGATACATTTGAAATTAGAGTGCTGTTGTTTGTGAAGAAATAAACTCGTTTAGAGCTGCACAGTAAATATCCAACGAAATCGTGATAAAGTAGGTGGAAGTCCTGCAACCTCATGTTCTTGTTAGGCTAGGCCTAGACCTAGTTGTTTTCCAAATTTTCTCTTGAAAACTAGGGTGCGTGTTTTGTGCTGGAGCACGCTATACACTGAGAAATACGGTAGTTGGCTTTCATGACATGCATAAGTTATTTAAATAATACTGGTGATAACTTTTTTCTTGTCCTATTGGATGTTAAATTTGTAACCAAAGATATTGAACTCCTGTTTATAAGTATTGTTGAATTCAAGAAAACAAGCGTCCTGTTAGCGTGTTTACTATGATAATACCGGTACTCGTTTTGCTGTACTTTTGATACCTCCAAACAGTGTCATTCAGCATAGGAAAGGTCTTTCTTAGTGAAGGAGTTAATGAATTATATGCAATATTTAACCCATTCACTGTTGAGGGCTTTGTATTATACTGTGCATGTGATGCTGCATTTCATATATTTTGTAAAAGTCTTCAAATAATTTTTGGTTTAGAATTGTTTGTTAGGGTCAGGGGCATGTGATTTCAACAATAAAGGTCCAATTATTCACCCACCTGGATTATTATTGCTCATGAGTGGCCTGGCTGAGACGTAGAAGAGACCTTTGTGTTCGTAAAACTTGCATTTTGATACATGCTAAAACATGTTGATAGGCTTATAAATTAATGGACATCATCATCATTCATCATCCAGGCCTTCCTACCCTACAGTGGGGTGAGGTAGGGTTCAAAGAGTCAGATAAAACTTGCGAGAATGATATACTAACCAGAGTTTGCCCAGTTGAATGGACGATACTCCTGTTCACTCACTATTCAAACCCCCAGAATCCTGGTTCTACCAGATAACTGTAGGTTATAAAACATTCTGCACATAGCTTCTCACCCACTTATCTGACACTGAGTACAAGAGCAGATTTATTTAACCAGGAATGTACTCAAGTGGTAATTTTGTTTACATGTATTTTTCCTTGATTTCTTAATTTTAGCAGTGTAATTTAAATATTCAGTCATTATGATGCCAAAATGATTCCATTCAGAGCCAGATTGCTTGAAGAGAAATAACATTCTGTAGAACAGATACGTCTATCAAAAGAGATATACTAAAAAAGAAACATATAAAATTATAGTAAACTGAGGGAAACATCATACCATTGTAACAGGTAGTGGTATACTGAGCTGATAAGTTTCCAAGTGCAAACTAGTGAACCGATATGAGATGTCAAAGAAGAGAAATTTGCCTAGGATTCATCATACAGTTTTTGGTTGTGATGTGTTGATCAATACCTACAGCAGTTTGAGTCCATTGCAGTGTTCAGTACCATCAACAGCAGAAGTTGTGTAGATCAGATATTCATTGTTAGGTCTTTAGTGGAAAAGTTTCAAGAGAAGAGAGAGAAGTTGTATGTGGTCTTCATGGATTTGGAGAAAGCATATGACAATGAATGGACAAGGAATGTAGAAAGTATTAAGAATATATGGAGTAAATGGGTAGTTATTAGATGCCACAAAGAGTATGTATGAGGCTGCTGAGGCTGTAGTGCGTGTGGATAGTGATCTGAGTGAATTTTTCCATCTGTATGTTGGATTGAAACAGGGATGTGTCATGTCTCCATGGTTGTTCAGTCTGTATGTGGCTGGGGTCATAAAAGAGGAACATGGTAGGGCAGAGGATGTTAGAGCAGCCCAGAGGACAATAATAATGTGTCTGAACCCGCCCCAGCCTCATCCTCCTACTCCGCCCCCTCACTGAGCTCCACAGGTGACCCCCAATCCCTGTCCCTGACCCTGTCCCTTCTTTCCCCCTTCTGCCATTCATCACATAGCAGCCCCTTAAATGGAATTGAACTCAACTACCCTGCATCCCGCGGCAACGTGACATCCCATGCCGCTGGCTCTGCATCTCACGGCAATGAAGCTGCAACCAACAATTATGACAACACATCCCGCTACGACACATATTATGACGAGCCCTACAAGAACACATCCCACGGCAACACATCCCACGACAAGTCCGACAACGACACGTTCCATTATGACACATGCCACGATGACATGCTCGTTGACAACACGCACTACGATGAGTCTGATCATGACATGTTTGATGACAGGTCCAATGACATCGCATCTGGCGATGAGTATGGTGACACATCCAATGATGCTGAGTTTATCCCTGATGTTGGCTCTCTCCTAGACCCTGTGTTAAGCATGCCCCTCATAACAATTTATCTCTGCTAACCAGCTGAGATCATTCTTAGTTATGGGGATGGGCAGTGCTATTGCTGTTGCCGTGATGGTGAATGCAATGTTTATCTGATTAAAGGTAAAATTTTTTCCCGTATAACTTTAAGACCCCCTCATCACAGCGATCCCGTTACTAACGACACTTTCTCAGACGGAGAGGTTTTCCTCATTGTGTCATTCCTGATCCTCTTGCACATAGCATTCCAGATATTGTAAGGTCTCCTCCTTGCTGATTTAACTTATATTGCACATTACACCCCAGCATGTTACCAATGTAAGCTGTGTTGATATTAATACATCAGTGTCTTACAAAATTTTGTTAAGGTGTATTATGCAAAATAACTTAAATCACATGGAACCTCCAACCCTAAGCATGTGGGGTTTTCTAATTAATAAATAGATGATTAACCAAACAGAAATAAATGAATTATATTTGTAAAGTGTAAGAACATGGCAAGGATAATAAAACTTGCTTGGTGCCTCTCCGTTTCAGTGTGATATTGTGACATCATGATTATTAATGTGCTTATGTGTAGGTATAGTTCAGTCAGTTTAACAAGGCGGAGAATTTTCTTCCTTTTACACCCTACTTACCATAGCTCAGTAGGAGAGTAAGGTAATAATACGACTCTACACCCTTTCCAGAATAATACTTTGGAATCAGCAAAGTATTCTATTGTCAGCCTTTTTAACAACCCAGCTTTTGATTTAGAGAGATATCAAATAATAAAGCGAGCAGAGTATAGTTAAAAGACCCTTGAAATTTAGCCCTAGGTTCATATTAATCCCGGTCCACACCTGAGGCAGAGGTGCTACAAAGCCTCCTATGCCACCTAAGCCTTCTATGCCACCGAAGCCTCCTATGCCACCAAAGCCTCCTATGCCACCAAAGCCTCCTATGCCACCTAAGCCTTCTATGCCACCTAAGCCATGCCACCTAAGCCTCCCATGCCACCTAAGCCTCCTATGCCACCAAAGCCTCCTATGCCACCTAAGCCTCCTATGCCACCTAAGCCTCCTATGCCACCTAAGCCTCCAGTACAGCCTGCCTGACTTGTTGTACCTTGTTCTGGTGTACAGTATACTAGTTTATTTTCCCCCACTGCTGTTCTTCGTCACGTTTATCTCGTAATTGATTTTGCCTGTCCATCTCTCCCCTACCCCCACACCCATCACCCTGACAGAAATCATATTCAAATTACTTCATAGCTCATCCCAGCCCCTTTTCCCCTGCCCACTACTATTCCCACCCTTGCCTAAATATACCCCTACTTGTTTACCTACCCCTTCATCACTACCATACCTACCCCTGCTCCACCATACCCCTCGCTTCACCATACCCACCCCTGCCCCATTATAAATCTATCCCTCCTCCATCATTCCCACCCCTGCCGCACCATAAATTTATCCCTGCTCCACCATACCCAACCCTGCGCCACTACCATACACACCCCTGCCCCACTATTAATCCATCCTTGCTCCACCATACTCACCCTGCACCATTATCATACCCCACCCTCCCTGAACCAGTACCATACCCACTATAAATCTACCCTTGCTCCACTATAGTGAAAAAATGAGGTATGTTATATAATAAACTACGAACGGTCGCCCATGAATTTGGAAACAAATGTCAAGTGGCGGCACTTGGTAAATATTAAATGACAGAAAACCAAGGCAATGACAAGCTTCAGTAAAGTACTACTCTTACTCAGTAATACGGTATGAATGTGTATTTGAAGGCCAACGCCACTGAGCTCATTACTAATAGAGAGAGGGGATTGCCTGATGGAAGGCCAATTTACGCAGACGCAAAGTAGCCAGTCATACAGTAAGTATTCATTGAAGTGTTTGGTTTTATTTTTTTTATTAACGATTGTTTTAGTGACGAATGGTCTATGTTCTTATCAGATTTCAAAAGTTTACCCAGACATTAATAGTCACGATAATTACGTTACTGTTTCGAGAGGACCGAGTTGGCCTTGCCAGCTAGGTAACAGACAGCATTTAGAAAGTCCCCCATTTGCGTGACGGGCATGCAATACATTGGTGATATGTGAACGTAAAAAAGTTTTGAGTATAGCCTGTACCAAGAACTGTACCTACATTGGAAATTCCATTAACGTCAGGCAATTCAAAGCCTTCGCTCACGTAAATTATTGTACATGAAGCTTCGATTATCCGACCCCAAATTTTTATTTTCAGGAAGGGCAAGAAGCATGGCAAAAATCCGCACAGTCCTTGCGCTTCTTACTGAACAAACATTGCTTACAACAGGAAAATTATTTCGAAACTAAGATTTGCATTTTACAGAAATGGCAGGGATAGGAGTGTGCACTATTCCCACTAAAATTCGAGTTACAAGAGGGAAATATTAAATATACGTAAATTTGTTCATGATTCCCGACTAAGAGCAGCAGCAAGGAGCGGGGGTTGTTGGGTGTGATGGGAGCAGTGAGTGCGTTTCATAATGTGAAGTAAGCGTGAGATAAGTCACAGTAGTTGGCATACTCGGTCTGGTCCTCTCTGCGTCAACATGCTGGCTCTCAACACACTACGTGCGCTGTCTCCTGCCATTAGGACACTACCTAGGTTCCTCACACCTGCCTTCGCCACCACAGTAGGCCATGCTGTTGTTGGTTAGTCGTAACCACTTCATTCCGATGACGTACCAATATAGTTACGCGCGAGGGCGAAGCCCTCGCGAGTCTCTCGTCAAATACTGGCATTTTCTCATACGAGCGGCTCAACCTGTCCCGGCCTGACCGTAACGTTTTTGAGAGGCTTATATCTCAGCAACCACAGGGCCGATCACTGCATGGTTTGCACTCTATGATAGCCCAATTCTTTAAGACTTGTTTTTGACAGGTTTCATCACACCCAGGTGGTGGGTGGTGTAGGTGGGGGTGTGATATGTCAGCTGATGCGAATGAAAACATTATAAAAGAATGAATAGGGAGATAATTGAGGGAGGAAGTAAATATGAGGAATGTAGTGATAATAATCATAGTGGTGATAGTGGCAGTGATGGTAACGGGAGTATGATAGTTAAACCTAGGAAATAAATTTTGCCCAGCGGTTTACCTCCACCCACATCAGATTTTATGCAAAGTATGACCTCTGGAAGTGAAGTTAGCAGGGGAGTGAAAGATAAAAATGGTAGATTACTAGTGGAGAAGGGAGAAAAAGTGAGCAGATGGAGAGAACACTTTAAGGAATTGTTGAACATAGAGGATGGAAGTAATGCGAGTATAAGTGGCTGGGGAATGCCTGGGAGAAGGAGGGAGGTGAGAAGACAGGAAGAAATCAGTAGGATAGAAGTTGTGGAAGCAATGAAGAAAGTTAAATCGGGGAAACCCCGGGAATAGATGGAGTGTGTGGTGAAATGCTGAAGCATGAGGGAGAGATAGTAGTAGAATGGATGTGGAAGATGTGCGGATTGGCCTGGGAGGAAGGTAGAGTCCCGGAGGATTGGAAGTCAGGTATAATTATTCCCTTGTACAAAGGAAAAGGGGAAAAAGAAGTGTGTGGTAATCATAGGGGCATTTGTCTTCTTAGTATAATAGGAAAAGTGTATGGTAGGATACTTATTGACAGAGTTAGAGAAAGAACAGAGAAATTAGTTGGAGAAGAACAGGGAGGCTTTAGGAAGGGAAGAGGTTCTGTAGATCAGATATTCATTCTTAGATCTTTAGTGGAAAAGTTTCTAGAGAAGGGAAAGAAGTTGTATGCAGCTTTCATGGATTTGGAGAAAGCATATGACAGGGTGGATAGACAAGGATTGTGGAAAGTGTTAAGAATATATGGAGTAGATGGGAAGTTGTTGAATGATGTGAAGAGTATGTATGATGGTGCGAAGGCTGCAAAGCGTGTGGATGGTGAACTAAGTGAATTTTTCTCTTTGAAAGTTGGGTTGAAACAGGGATGTGTCATGTCTCCATGGTTGTTCAATCTGTACATGGATGGGGTAATAAAAGAGGTACAAGATAGGGTAGTGGATGTTGGAGTGGCCCTGGTGAGAGAGGATAGTGTTTGGAAACTCCCTGTACTGTTGTTTGCAGATGATACTGTGTTGTTGAGTGAAGACGAAGGGGAGCTGCAAGGCTTGGTGGATGAGTTTGCGAGAGTGTGTAAGAAACGGAATCTAAAGGTGAATGTAGGGAAGAGTAAAGTGATGGTCTTTGAGAGAGGTTAAGTCAGTGAATGTACAGCGAGGTTGGATGGTGAGGAATTGGAAAATGTGAGTACGTTTAAGTACTTGGGTAGGGTGATGAGTAAGGATGGAGGTATGGAGGGAGAAGTACTTGAAAGGGTACAGCAGGGAAGAAAGGTTGCTGGTTCTTTGAAAGCAGTGATAAGAAACAGGGAAGTGAGCATGGAAGTGAAAAAGTTACTACATGACAGTATTGTGATACCAACTCTAACGTATGGAAGTGAAGCTTGGACGTTGTTGGAAGGACACAAGTCAAGAGTGAGAGCAGTGGAAATGAATTATTTAAGGGGAGCCTGTGGAGTCACATGAAGAGACAGGCTGACGAATGAGGATATAAAGGAGCGTTGTGGTGTGGATGTGGATGTGATAGGAAGCGTTATGAGGAACACACTGAGGTGGTTTGGCCATGTGGAGAGGATGGAGGGTGAAAGACTGACGAAGAGAGTGTATGTGAGTGAGATGGAAGGGGGAAGAGGGAGGGGGAGGCCGAGGATGAGATGGAGGGATGGAGTGGAAAGGTATATGAGAGAGGGGTGTGTGAGTTGGGAGCAGGGCAGTGAAATGGCGGGGGATAGGGCGACTTGGAGGCGATTTGTTTGTGGCCACCCCAAACGGGATTGAGGCGTCTGGTAATAGATAGATAGATAGATAGATGACCTGCTGACCGCCAACTTTAGGGAGGATGGCCTTCGAGGGTCCAGGACGCTGCAGGTATGCACAGTCATGGCTTTTTACCCGGGCAACGCCCTTGCTGGTATACGCTGTGTTCCGTGAAATGTATGCCAAACTTTAAAAGGTTATTCTCTGGTTAATTCTGAATAATGAGTACTGTATAAAAAATCCCATTCTCAACCGTTACGGAGCTACAAATACTGATATAACTGTATGGGTGAATTTGAGGAACACCAATATCACCCTTAAAGCCTTCAGTAGTTGCACTCCGTAGCTGTTGAGAATTGAAATAATGTTGATAAGATATTTCGTACTCAAAATTAGCCTAGGTATAATCTGAATCTTAGTGCACGCTTCACGGGACCCTCCCCTCAGTGTGTATGATATATATATATATATATATATATATATATATATATATATATATATATATATATATATATATATATATATATATATATATATATATATATATATACATATATATATATATATATATATATATATATATATATATATATATATATATATATATATATATATATTCGTATTACAAAACAGAGCAAAATTGGTTCTGCGCAAAATTTGGCGGGAAAAATTCAGAGGTATTACTGGGATAAATCAAACACTATTCAAGTAAATTCCACGAAATTACAAGCCGAAAGTGAAGGTCAGCGTCTTCAGATATCGTTGTTGTATTGCTTGCTTGTGTGTGTGTGTGTGTGTGTGTGTGAGAGAGAGAGAGAATCAGGTTATCATGGTACTCGTATACTGAAAAATAAATCCTTGTCGGATAAGTTCGATTATGACTGGCCGAGTTCCTATCTTGACCTTGGAGACTTCGTAATCTCTCTCTTCTCTCTCTCTCTCTCTCTCTCTCTCTCTCTCTCTCTCTTATTGATGTACTGTTTTATCCTAGAATACCTTAATGTCGGTGTTAGAAAAAAATACAATGCACGGAAATATTGGTAAGGAGGAAGAAGTACAACAAAGTTTCTCATACCAGCGACAGTATATGGTTTTGGATCCGGATTCACAGACTGACAATCACTTCCCCTCATAACTGAGTGTCTGTTTTAGCTAGATGAAGGAGGCGTGGAAAGTAACGCGTTTGCCTTCTCTCTGCAAAAACAAAATATACGTTTGGGAATTCGGATACTGTATAATTTTCACAGTTGACCACACGGGAAAAATAACGTTACCTAGGTCCGAGCCATCCTAAGTTCGTGAATCTGAGAGCCGGATTCACGAACAAACTTGCGATGAATCCCCGGCCGTAACATGATTTGTGTTAACAGGGGACGAGGGAAAAAAAAAATAGTTCAGAATCCTCCCTTGCCTCTGATTCTTCCTGGGGAGAGAGAGTGGGGGGGGGGAATCATGTTATGTCTATTTACTTAGACGAAAGACAAAGAATAACACGCAGTCTTCCCTTGTAGCTTATTCTTCTACAAAAGAAACTCTTGGGAGAGAAAATTATCGTAGGTTCTTTTGCCGTCTGTAGGACGTACAAGAAAAGGAGGGTACAGAATTTTTCCGAGTCTAGTTCTTCCTAAACACACACACACACACACACACACACACACACACACACACACACACACACACACCTTGAACAAGGGGATGGGTGTGTGCGTGTGTGACAGTGAAGCCTTTGCCCTTAGATCGGATTATATGAGCTCTCAGCTTTCTTCCGGGAGGGTAAAAAGCTGATGATGAAAACCATCTCATGATCCTGACCGACCCGGTGAATCACACACACACACACACACACACACACACACACAGTCACAAAAAGGGACGAAACACACACACACACACACACACACAGTCACAAAAAGAGACGAAACTTTTGAGGTGAAAATTATCGTACGTTATATCTTATCTGTTAAGCCCCTGTCACACATACGCGATTCAAGGCCCGACCGCGGCGCAACTCAAGGTCGTAACGGCTTTTGTCATCGGTCGTCCCTTGATTCTACGACAAAGCCCGGACTCTGGAGGGCGGTCGTGAGCCGCTGGGACGACTCCTCAAGCCTCACGAATTTTTAAAGCGCGCTTTAAAAAATCGTGGCCGCCTCATGACTTGCCAAAAGTCGGGTCACAGTTGCATCGTAGTCGGGAGTGTCGTAGATCAGTCCTGAAGCAGTCTTAGCTCAATTGGATGCGTCGTGATGCGTTCGTTGCATGTCAACGTGCAGTCGCCGACAAAAAAACCATTACAACTGCGTAACGAGTCACCGACCACGACCAGACCACAATCAGACTGCAGTCAGACCCCAAGCCGACCATGCAACGCGTTTTGACAGTCCAGTCGGCGATTCGGAATCATGGCTCACGACTATGTGACAACTGTAAGCAGACCACGTGACAACCGGGCTAGGACCGATCCCAGGCGATGCAAAGAGTGCGCCAAGAGTCTTGGCGGGAAACTGGGTGCAGTCGGCGATCTGGCAACACCGGTCACATATGGCAACTGCGTGCTGGAGAGCGAGCGGCGTATAAAGCGTGACAGGCCCGCGCTTGCCATCGTGGAGGGGTCGGGGGAGGCTTGGGGGGGTCGTCGTGCATTCCCTGAATGCGTAACGCAGTCGTGTTGCATTCTTGGGCAGTCGTGGCTGACAAAAATCCGTTAAAATTTCATGAAGACTCGTTGCTCCGTCGCCCCATGGTCGCCTCGCGGTCACCTTGTGATCTGGTCGCGTTCTTGAGGACGTCACGACCAGTCGTGAAGCAGTCATGAGCAGATTAGATTCGGGGCCAGTCAGGAGGCGTGGGAGCCAACTAGGACACGACCTTGAACCCCGCTGCGGTCGGACCTTGAGTCGCGTATGTGTGACAGGGGCTTAAGGGCAACAAGGAAAGTAGAGTGCTTAGTCAGCCTGTTTGTGAAGTTCTGCCTGAAAAAAATATATATATAGGCTTATGACTAAATAAAATATAAAAAATATAAATAAATTTCCTGGTGTACAGGAAACCATTTGGCTTGTCACTCACTGTAGAGTCACCCACAGGCAGAAGGAAAAGGAAAGAATGAAGGAAAGAAAGACAGAAGAGGGAGTGTAAAGTTACCCGTAGGCAGAAGGACAAGGAAAGAATGAAGGAAAGGAAGACAGAAGAGGATGGAAGGAAAGAAGGATGGAGGAGAGGAAAGGGCAGACACCCGACAGCAGCACTACATCGAGTGAGTGGATGGTGAGCGTCCCCACTTACCACAAGGCATTAATAAATAAAAACTGTCACTAGAAACTCTAGTGCCAATTTTAATTATTATTTGTCTGTCGATTGTGGGAAAACCTGTAATAAAACTATTGCATCAGCTGGTCTAGGGTCCGAATTGTATCCCCTGGTAAGCTGAACCACAAATCTCACCCAAATACCGAAATTCAAACTAACTGGCAGTGGAACCAAAATGCTTATCATATACCGAATGTACAGTATCGAATATTTGTTTATGTATATATAAGGTGGGCCAAAAGTTACTTTACCATAATATTATTTTATTAACAGATATATTTCAACTAAACAGAGTGTACACCAATTATATTTCAACTAAATGAAGTGTACATTAAGTAAATTAAAAATCAAGTTAAATCAAATGTTCAAAATTACCTCCTTCCCTTAAACAGAATTGGCTCCTCTTAGACACAGAGTGGGAAATTGTTCTTCTCTTGATCATTTTACAAGTTTTCAGATTCTACTGTTTATTCTTCTTTCAGTTCTTGAAGACTTCTAGGCTTTGTCTCGTACACTTCCTCTTTGATCATGCTCCAGACTGCGAAGTCGCGTGGCGTCGGGTCAAGTGACCTTGGAGGCCACTTAGCAGCACCCCATCTTCCAACCCATGTATCGAAAGTGTTACCAAGAAATTCTCGCACATTCTTACCATAGTGAGGAGGTGCACCATCTTGAATCCAGATTAATTTGGAAACTGAAATATAACTGCGTTTTAGTTGTAATATAACTGTGTTCATCAAATGATGTTATGGTATAGTAGCTTTTGGCCCACTCTGTATATTTCCGATTGATTGGTAAGTCTATAAGATGTTAAAACAAAAGAAGACGGCGGGTCAGAGGTTCTTTATATCCCTCGGCCCTTTCAGTATGAAAGAATGCAGTGGGCCTAATACACTGTAAATATTATACATAGCCTTGTTTTAATGTGTTTGGATATAAATATTTCTACTTCTTTGATAATATATTCTCCTCAGAAATCCATTGTCATTTTAGAGTGAACTACAGTACACTATGTTATATTTTCCTCCGCCTTATTACCTTGGAGGGCGCGGGCCTCACTTCGGGCCCGGGCCCCGGGTGTTGTCCCCAGATGCCCCCTTCCCCTCCTTGGCCCTGCTGTCACGACGATTAGCCACTACGTTACCAACCGCACCACGGCCACTCCCCTCCCCTTTATACTTGATGTGAATTTTGCGCGAAACAGTCTATGACAACAGTCGATAACTACTGCAAAGTACCCTGTACCACACGTTGGTAACCTGATTTATTGAGGCTGCCACGTATTGGTTGCTTGCGAGATTTCCTAATTAGTACCGTTATAATGTATACCTGGGTATTAGAATATACTTACCATCCTGAGATGGTACGAAATATACTGATCATTCAGATATCATGGGACACGCTTTGTACACTTTTTTTTTTTTTTCTTGTAAACAATTTCTGTAAGCAACCTCTTCTGATAAGATAGCCATACTTACCCGCTGATAAGCGTCTACGATCCTATTTGACAAGAAACTTAACCAGTTTCCCTGATATAAAGTGTTCTTTTTCGTATTTTACTATAATATTCATTCAAGTTTGACTGTGAAATGTTTGGCAGATGTACCATTAAGACAAATGAATACACATGCAGTTTTTCGCAAAGCTAAAGCCCGGGGTTTGTAAATATGGTTCCTGGAGCTGCTGTGGCCTAGATGTTTATGTAACCAGCAACAAGTCTATACATAGCAACAGAGCAATTAACCCTTCAACCCAAGGACGTCATTTCGTCGCATTCTTACTTCCTCCAGACGATCTTAGTTGGCCAGAGGGAAAATCTTTACTAGTGAAATGGATGAGAAGCAATCACCATTAACCCCTTCACGTGATACGAATAAACTTGTCTGGCGGTAGTAAGCGTAAACACAAGACACCGTAGGGAAGGGAGGGAAAGGGCTAACCTCAAAACTCCCTAAGTTTGATGAAATAGTCTGTCTGGGTGTAGTAAATATGAGCAGTAAAGGAATATATATCTCTGAATGGGCCAATAGAGACAGATTTAAACCTCACACCAGGAGAGATTTCCCAGGACCCCTTCAGGAAGAGATCGTCATTTTTATCACATCACCGCTACAAGAAAACGGATTTTTTTTTTTCCAGCTAAAAATGGCATCCCAATAGTGAATCGGTCAGTGAAGCCTGTACTCTCTCACCCCTCATTTCGAGAAGCTTCGCCTGAGCTCTAGTCGCCTGAAGATAATGGGAAAAATTAATAAGCCGTCATCGAAGTTAGTCCCTTCAACTCAGGGACATGTTTTTCGTTTTATTCATGCTGCCTCAAAACCATTTTACCCAATTTAGAAATTACCTCTCGAAAAGCCTGTCTTGTTCTGAAGAAAAGTCGTCTGGAGATGGCAAGAAAACACCGCTAAAGGACGATAATTCATAAGATTCTAAAGGTTAAGCTGAATATCATGAGCCGGTGTCAGAAAAATAAATGAATAAATAAATAAATAAATAATAACTATAATAATAATAGTAATGTATAAAGAATTTGGTTGACACGTATGTTGGCATGACGACATAATACAGGAAGAAGGCCGGCTAAGGTTATCACTTCTGTAAGGTTATCACTCTCCTCCTCCTCCTCCTCCTCCTCTTCTCCACAATCATATCTGTTTGTATATCTCCTCCACTTCTCTGTAATCTCCCTTTATCTGACCTATTTCTCACCATGTCATGTGTCGCTACCCTCTTATCTTTCTCCCCATCCCCAGTACATTCTCAAGTGGAGAGGGGTCGCAAAGGAAAGTCTACGGTGTTATTGAGCTATAATTCACAATTGTGCTTGCTCAGAGAGAGAGAGAGAGAGAGAGAATGCAATACTGCTTCACCATTAGTTCGGCCATCATCCTGGTCTGCTTTTTATACAGTACTCGCTTACCCTGTGTGTGTGTGTGTGTGTGTGTGTGTGTGTGTGTGTGTGTGTGTGTGTGTGTGTGTGTGTGTGAACAACAACCTTTAGTCGTGCCTCTGTATTATTGTATTCTGTGGCAACCCATTCATCATGTAATGCCAACCCATCAACCCACTCACTCCTTACGTAAGCCCTTTGCCTCCCCGTTCCAACTCATTCACTTCCCGTGCCAGACCAGTCGCTCTCTCTGCCAACCCACTCATCCCTTATATGAACCCATTCACCCCTGTGCCAACCCATTCTTCCCTTATACGAACCCATTTTCCTCTTATGCCAACCCATTCACCCCCTGTACCAGCCCATTCACCTCTTATGCCAACCCATTCACCTTCTGTGCCAACCCATTCACCCCTTAAACGAACCCAGTCACCAACTCCATGCCAAACTACTCACACGTTCTGCCGACTCGTTCACCCTTAGCTAATGGCTCCTCCCTTGTGTGTACAGTGTGGCGGCGGCGGTGGTGTGGTACGATGTGTGGCCACGACTCTGACCAGGCGACAGGAGGCAACACGAGTCATGCCAGGTGGGTCATTCGTCTGTCGATGTGTGTGTCTGTCCATATGCTTAATGTATCTGTTTTTTACATTGTCAGTCTCTGTCCTGCTTGTCTGTCATTCTTACTACATCTATCGATGCGTGTATCTTTCAGTAGCCTTATTTAACTTTATCTTTCATATCTATATTCAGTTTGTCCATCATTCTGTGTCATTATACAGTACTTTACTATATATCTGTCTGTCTGTCTTAATCGATGTGTCTATATATTTATCTGTATCTTATAACTTTTATCTGTCTGGAGTATACTAGCAGGGGTACCCGGCTTTGTCCGGGTAAAACCCTATGATCATGCAAACCGGCTTGGGACCCTGGGTGGCCACTCCCCCTGTGGGAGAAGACCCCTGGGGTCACATTTTACCCACTGAACCGATGTTCTTCCTTGGGCCCATTTCCTCAGGGATATATTCCCCATGGACCTACTTCTACCATGGACCTATTTTACCACTACCCACCCATCCAACAACCCTTCCCACCCACCCTGTTCATTCACTCATTGTGAAGCTGCCTACCGCTAGTGGCCACCGCCGTTAACAGCTTGTCCATGCCGATTACGTGTTAAGTTACTGTGATTTTGGTCTGTTGATGTGAGAACCTGTGTGGCATAAATATCATCATACACTACTGAAGTATTGAAGAAGCTTCGTAACAAAAATATAACAGAGGGGAATACATTGCTCTCGTTTTAATTCCTCGAAAACGAAGCCCGAATTTTGAAAATGTGGCACTTTTATATTTCTTTTTGTCGTCTTTAATGAAGCTGCTTCATAACTGATATAAATCCTGCTTCGTGAAATGTTCGATTTATACTGTAGTTTTAGCCAAGCACTTGTTTTGTTAGTCAGTCTTTCTTTTGGCGGAAATTTAATGATGTATAAAATTATTCTACATCGACCATCCGAGCTCAGAGACAGTACCCGTTCCAAGATTTGATATGACTTATCTGACAGTAGTGGTACCGCGTTTTTCATGTGGGATAAGCACTGGGCCCGAGGGAACTCCTGATCTGCTACATCGGGGTTAAATTTTCTGGCTATAGATAGATCAACAGATTTTCTTGTTTCCATCTGTTGATTTGTTCACCTTAGGCAAGACCTCGTAGCGACGCGACGGTATGAAGAACTCTCCACTAACTCTGAATATGACGGTATCGTGATTTTTTCCCCATAAACTTATTTCATTCGGAAGGTCCCTGAAAACTACATTTAAGTTTGGACAAACCTCTGATCGTGGAGGACTAAGATGCAACCTCTATTAATCGCTTCATTGTGATGTTTTTCGACTGTATGCTATCAACCACCAAATGATTATATTCTTCCTCGGGGACGTCTCTTGTCTTCCTTTTCTACTTTCCTCTAGCTATCTCCAGATTATTTTATATTGCTAAGGGGGTGACTTCTCATAATGAACTTATTAGAAATATTTTTAGGCTAAGGCCATCAATTAAAGAAACTCCCTTTCTTTATTCTTACTATTGCCTAACAGTTTTAGGAAACTTGTTAGAAGTGAAGGGGTTAGGGTCTTTTCTATGTTTTATCTCCCGTTCATTTTATCAATGCACCTTCACGGGCCGTCTCGGTTTATTTACAGCCTCTCTTTCTGCCGTCTCCTCAGGTTTTCAGCTATGATGTTCGGCATGCACATCTTAACCCCTCATTTAACTCTTTACTCTGACAAAGCTATCTTTAATGTACGCTTCAGTATGGAATGACACGAATCTGCTGCTGCTAACATCTTGTATTAGAAAGATGAACAAATTTCCTCAAGTTATACACGACGAATGCCCAAATGAGACCAAAACAGTTGTATCCTAACAGTCTACTGAGTGTGGGTATCTCGAAACCGAACGCACGCCTTTCCACATTAAGCTCATTCCTCTTAAGGCTAGGTCTCAACGGAACGGCCATAGGTATATTCCGGGGATGGGTCATATTCGTTTTTGTATTTTTATGTGTACTTGCAAATACAGTAAAATCAATATTTGTATTTGTAATTG
The DNA here is from genome assembly GCF_032717465.1 of Coenobita brevimanus. Lineage (NCBI taxonomy): Eukaryota > Metazoa > Arthropoda > Malacostraca > Decapoda > Coenobitidae > Coenobita > Coenobita brevimanus. Next base: position 60,874,982 of record NC_137008.1, read on the forward strand.
TTATTAAAAATGTCAAAAGTTGCATATTTGTAATTGTAATTGTATTTGATCCTGCGATTTGCCATATTTGCTTTAAATACAGTCAGATACAATAATCATGTGTTTGTATTTGTATTTGTATACTTGCAAATACAATAAATTCAATATTTGTATTTGTAGTTGTATTTGCCTCTCGACAAATTAGTGTATTTGTATCTGCAGTTGTATTTGCCTCTTAACAAATTAGTATATTTGTACACTATCTGTATTTGTATTTAGTCTCTTGTATTTGCAATCATATCGCCTCTTTGAGTGTAGGTGCAGGTGCAGGCGAGCTGAGCGGGTGTGTGAACGGGGTGCGGGAGGTGGAGGTGCAGTGGGGTGACGGAGGACGGAGCAGTTACCCTCACGTGTGGCTCAGGGAGAACTGTCAGTGTTCACAGTGCTTCAACCCCAGTGCTATCGCCAGGCTTTTCCTCATGGAAGATCTCTCCATAGATATTCAGCCCAAGCACGTGGAGGTGAGCAGGTGTCGAGGTTAGTGTGTGGTGTGTAGGTGGGTTGTATGGAGGGTAGAAATAGATTCCGGTTAATATTCTTGGGTCATCAAGAACTGTATTTATCATTTAGGATAACATCAATTCCTCCTGCACGATACTTTTTTTTTGTTTAATCAGCTATACAGTACAAAACCTTCCCCAGTTCTTCTGGCTTTAAAAAATTCCTTCTCTTGAACTTAAAAATCCTCACCAGGGCTCGAAGTGGACCCTTTGAAGAATCTCTGCTTCTTAACCACTGGGTCGCACCCCAGTTCCAATACTGGGTCATCAGGCCATATTGAGTGGGTCGGTAAGAATCTCTAGCGAGTGTTTTTTATAGTCTAACATTAGTTGTCCCCGCACCAAGGGATATGTGGTGCGATGCAACACTTTAAACCAATGGAAACTTGGCTTTCTTGGTTTTACTGCTTGATTTATCTCTCATTCCATGGCTTCTTCTGTTTCGGGTATCCTACCTGTGGCTGAAAGCTGTAAATTGTTATCAGTGATGTGACTCCTAAGCTGCCCACGATCTGACTGTCAAGCTAAGTCGTAAGTAAGCCTCAGTCTAAGATTCGTCACATGGGACAAGGTAGTGTGTGTGTGTGTGTGTGTGTGTGTGTGTGTGGGTGTACGTGAGGGGATGTCTTGCGTTCCAGTATATTTTCCATTGTTCATCTACCATCATGAAGAAGTAATTTCAGAGGGAAAGTGTGATAACATGGCACTCGCTCGCTCATCACGCGCTCACAAAGCGCACTTTGCTGGTATATTAAATTTAATTTATGGTAAGTACGTTATATTGTCGTTAATTTATATCATTACCTATATTAAAGATTATAATACATAATAATAAAGTACGGTAGTTAACTTCTCGGGTAATGGGTTTCCGAGGCTACTTCATATCCAGAATGTGGGTAGCGCCTAAAAAGATTTAGGAAGTTGCTTGAGCGAGAGGAGAAACAGAGTACAAATGACTGACCATAGAAGTGAGACAGTCTAAGAATGCTGAATAATCAGCAGAGATGGGAGTATGTGAACAACACACACATATTTAATCAGGGAATGGCAAGATTGCCTTAGCCAGTGAAAAGTATGGCAGGTTGGTTGTTGTTGAGAGAGGGCTGTGTGGAGGTCGAGGTGTTGTGAGGGAGAGGTATTTGGAGGTCAGATTGCGGTGAGGCAGGACTGTGTGGTCAGACTGTGGTGAGGGAGATGTATATGGAGGTTGGGGTGTGGTGAGGTATGGCTATATGGAAGTCAGGGTGTGTGCATTTCAGGGTGTGTTGATTTGTGGATAGGTGTGAGAGAGGGTTATGTGGAATAGTGTAATGTTCAGAATAAATAATTAAAGAAGAGGTGTTCCCAAATCCCAAAATGCTCGTAGGTGCAACGTTTGGGGTTCCTCCACATAGTTAACTTTGAAATATCTGACAGCGTCCTCTGTGGAGGACACTGCACACTGTAGGGTTAAATGGGTGTGTTCGAAAATGAGAGAGAGAGAGAGAGAGAGAGAGAGAGAGAGAGAGAGAGAGAGAGAGAGAGAAAGTAAAGAGTTACAAGCTTCTTAATCTTCTTACATGAAAAATATTAAGAACATTAATAAGTCTCCTGGGCATACAGGTGGCTGGCGGTGACCTGGTGGTGGTGTGGGACGATGGGCACACCAGCAGATTCAGCGGGCCGTGGCTACTCCAGCGATCCTTCACACCAGAGGCTAGGGAGGAGCAGCGCAGCAGATACAAGCTCCCTATGGTGTGTATTTCATGTGACCAAAGTGTGGTGTGAATGGGAATATGTTTATCTTCTGTCTGCCTGTCTATGTTGTTCTGCCTGTCTGTCTGTGTCTATCTATCCATCTGTATATGTGTTTATATCTGCTTCTTTTTCTGTTTGTCTATCTGTCTGTCTATCTATCAACGTATCCTTGCAGGTGCCATGGGGTTCGGACTTAGATGTGCCTCTCGTGGGGTACCGAGCCGCCATGGAGGAAGACGCCGCGTTGCTGGAGTGGGCCGTGTTAATGGAGCGTTATGGCGTCGTCCAGGTCCACAGCGCACCCCCACAGGTCGGCGTCATCAACCGTTTCATTGAACGCGTCGCCTTCATCAAGCCCACGCACTACGGGTCAGTCTGTTCTCTTTAACACCTTCAGCCCCAAGTCGTGTTGTTTTAGTTCATTCTTTCATCCTACAGGCGATTTTATTAAGCTTAAGAATTACCTCGTATTGGAGGAGTTAATGAAGGCTATATCTAAGCCCTCCGGACTCTGCGGTGTAGCTACGGTGGGGCCTGGAGGGGTCTGGGGCCTCCCAGTCGGATCCGTGTCCCTGTTCCTCCATTTGGATTTTCAGATTATAGGTGTACACGGTGGAGCGGTGAGCCCCCCTGAATAGGACTCAGCCCCACCTTGCCCCACCCCATTCGTTAATACATGGCCATACAGATACTGTGCTCCAGTTTGAGTAATCTCTTAAAGAAAATAAAATTGCCTGGAGTGAGCAACAGCAAGCTAAATGAATGCTTCATCCAACTGAAGGGGTTAACTCTCATCCTGTCCAGGACTTCAATAAATCTCAATTTTATTTTATTCTTGTTGCCGCCAGACGATTTTATTCAGCATCGGGGCGCCGTTTCGCCTTCTAAAGGTTAAACTTTGAGTTTAGTTCCTGGATATTGTCTGTGTTTTTCCCATTAGAAATATGAAGTACTAACTTGTATATTTACAATATGTATTTTAAACAGAACTCAAAAAGAATGCTAAATAATATCTCGTAGATAGTGGAAGACTGGAGGAAGGTACAAACTTATCACTATCTATAGCCTGGCGCCATGGTACCGTATGGGGTGTCCGTTTGTCTTTGAGCTAGTTGTTTTACGGGGAGGGGTACCCTGTGTTATGAAGAAAGAATGAATCTCCTTGATTACCATTCAATTCAATTCTCTAATCTGTCTACACCCTGTCATCAATTGAGCTGAAAAGCGTTAGGGATCTTCGTCAGGTTAGGATAAAAGTGAGGTACCCAAATATTTCCCACGCGTCGTATATGACGATTAAGAAAATCAGATATTGGAGACCACAATTACACTTTCCTTTGTTTTGGCATGGGATTGTGGCTACCCGATATATCGGTGCTTGAGAGGCTAACATGCTCGTTCCCCTTACAGCACAGAATGGAGAGAGACTGTCTGGGAATTATTTTTCATCAATTTATATCGTGATTGCCGATTATGAACTTACGTGGCTCTCCTTATAATTTGAAACCATGGGGAATTATGTCATGAAAACAGACATTAAGATAATAATGATGATGGTGATGGTGACTAAATTAATCCGGTGGATGATGATTTTTCAGCTCAGTCCTTTGATTTATACTCGTAAACTCAGTAGATGAAAAGTAACCTGAGACTGGTAAAGTATATGAAGACGTGAAGGCAGATAGTGATGCTAGTTAACACGTATGTTTGTGGTGTGAGTTCTTCATCAACTCTATTCATCCCTCTAGTGATAAACTGTAATGTAAAAATTTTGCTTAATGCATCATGTAATCTGAGGCTAGACAGTTATATCTGGCTGTTATCAGCATTGATGGTTGAATATATCTTCATGTAGCCTATAACGTACACTTTTAACTCCTACGGCATTCCAGCACACCTGGCCCACTTCTCATAGAGAGCTGACTGGCTTTAACACAAACACTTGACACGCCAGCTGGTGTTGGGCACTTGAAGGGAAAAATATGCCTAATTCAGGTTCACTAACCCGAGTACGACTTCTTCACTTTTTCCGTTGCCACGTCATCCCCTTATCAGTGAAATGACCAACCCCTTCACTACGGGAGGTTTTCTTAAGGCTGAAAAAGAAGTCGTTAATGATAGAGAATTAAAAAAAAGTCATAGCACTGAAAGGGCTAATGGAGATCGTTACCAACTTCTTCATTTCGAGGAGTCTACTGATCTCGATGAAATCATCTAGAGGTAGAACGAAGTATGAAAAGGTTCCATTAGCTGAGGTTAACGAGTGAAATCATCCAAAAATAGATTGCCTCATATAGGAAGGGTTAAGGATTTGATGCTGTTTAACGTCATACAGTGTTATTCAGGCGAGAAAACCCGTGAACCCTTTGGACGCGGTGGATTCTCTTCAGCTAAATAAGTTTGTCTCGGATTGGCCGAGTTCTATATTCTCTGCCACAACGCTCAGCAGACTATTGTCAACCTTTATTGCTGTAGTGACTGTATCTAAACTAAATAAAACTGGTGTTGGCAAAACGAAGTACTCTCCTTGTTTATCGTAGCCAAGGGGTTACTAAGAACTTGGTATTCTAAGTCAAACATTTTCTCTTCCCCTCCTTCTAAATAAGTTCTCTTCTTTGGTTGATCTGTCCAGAACTGCCAGTATCAACTTATATTCTCGTAGGCTGAAGAGATGTCGTAACACCTATTCCTCTGCTATTTATTATGCACCTTGTACCTGAATGTCAGATAACTGTAAATACTATAACAGAGAGAGAGAGAGAGAGAGAGAGAGAGAGAGAGAGAGAGAGAGAGCAATATGCATTGTGGTCTTCTTCAGGCGGGACTACGACCTCATCACCCACCTGAGCAGGAGCACGATCAACCTGGCCTACACGGGCTCAAAGCTGGGCCTCCACACTGACCTCCCGTACTGCCAGGACGCCCCGGGGGTTAGTACACCAGCACATACTTACTTGCTTACTTACTTACCTACTTACCTGTTTGATTATTTCCTACCTCTCTTCCTTCCTTGCTTTCATATTTACTTACTTACCTATTTACCCACTCACTCGTTTGTTCACTTAACCCCCCATTTTGAGAGGACGCCCCAGTGTTTAATGGATAAATATACTTACCTGCATGCTTACTTGTTTGCTTACTTTCTTACTTACTTACTTACGTACCTATCTTCTAACTTACGTGCGTCTTTGCTTCCGTACTTACTGACTTGCTTACTTACTTGTTTACTTTCTTACGTAAACTTACCTTCTTATTTTCTTATTCGTCTTTTCGCCCTCTCTCACCTCACTCACTTATTTGCCTTATGTTATATTGTACACTCACTCATTTGCTTTCTTCTTGTCGCCTCGCTTCCGTACTGTACATCTCTCCCTGCTTTCCTTACTCACTTGTTCGCCACTCACCGCACTGACTTCCCTGTATCCTCTTACCTCACCTACTCACTCATTCACCTTCTCATACCCTTGCTCACCTCTCACTCACGCACTCATTTTTTTCACACACCCACTCATTCACCTGCTCACTCTCTGACTCACCTCTCACTCACACACTCACCTTTTCACCTACCCAGTCATTTACCTGTTCACCCTCTGACTCACCTCTCATTCACGCACTAACCTTTTCACACACCCACTCCTTTACCTGCTCACCCTCTGATTCACCTCTCACTCACGCACTCACCTTTTCACACACCCACTCATTCACCTGCTCACCCTCTGACTCACCTCTCATTCACGCACTCACCTTTTCACACACCCACTCATTCACCTGTTCACTCTCTTACTCACCTCTCACTCACGCACTCACCTTTTCACACACCCACTCATTCCGAGACGGCTCTAATTTGGACAAGTGCTGAGTGGCCCAATAGGTGGTCTTGGTCGAGGAGGGCGAACTCGATGTCACTGACTTTCCCCCTGTGCGCCACCTAGTCAGGCTGGGAGGCCTTGTGTGTGTGGATCCTAGTTTGTACAATTAGGTAGTGGAGCCGCCTTGTTATATCGCTGTCACCATATGAAGGCGTCCCTCTCCAGAACCAGTTGTGTGATAAAAACTTTATAATGCCGGCAGGTGCTCTCACCCCTCCTCCTTCTTGCTCTCAGACGACGTGGCTGCATTGCATCCGCCAGCACGAGGGGCAAGGCGGCGACAACGACTTGAGTGATGGTGTGGCGGCGGCGGAGGAGCTGCGTCAACGATACCCACACCACTTCAACGCTCTGGTCACCATGCCCATCTACTTCCAGGACAAGGGGTACCACCTCTACCAGTTCGACAAGATCGCCAGGCGGGCCACCATTGCGTGAGTCTCACTCTTTAATCCGCAGACATTGGTCGGCATCGTCTAATGTCCAAGTTTCCCGCAAAACTTTGAATTCCAAACCAGGATGTAAATTTGCTTGAATTATATTAGATTTATTTGCAGCCCCAATGCTGTAATTGGACTTTTTGGGATAAATTATAGCAAAAAAAATGTCCTCTGGAATTTAACCTGATCTAACTCTCACCATAGAGCCTACCGTCCTTACCGTAGAACCTCCCTACCGCCCTTCGTGTAGTCTCTTAATCTGTACTCAGTCCATCCCTCACCCTAGTTTCTTCCTCCCTCACCCTAGAACTCCTCGCTCATCCTAACCTCTTCTGTACTCTTTCTCATCCTAATTCCATCCTCACCATGGTCCCTCCCTCCCTCCCTCCATCACCCTTGCCTCTTATCCCGTTTTGTCCCTCACACCAATTCGTACTTCCTCCTTCACCCTAGCCTATTATTTTGTCTCCATGCTCACACTAATTCGTCCCTCCCTCATCCTAGCCTCTTATCTTGTCCCTTCTCTCTCACTAATCTGTCCTCCCTCCTTCACCCTAGCCTCATATCCTGTCCCTTGTCCCTCCTTCACACTAATCCGTCCCTCCCTACCTCATCCCAACCTCTTATCCTGTCCCCTCCCTCCCTCACCCCAGCCTGTTATCCTGCCCCCCCCCCCATTCACCGCAGCCTCTTATCCTGTCCCCTCCCTCACACTGGTGCCTCCCTCTCCTCCTCACCCCAGCCTCTTATCCTGTCCCCTCCCTCCCTCACCCCAACCTCTTATCCTGTCCCCCCTCTCACACTAATTCGTTCCTCCCTTCCTCACCCCAGACTCTTATCCTGTTCCCTCCCACACACAAAGCTAACTATCCCTGTCTCACCCCAGCCTCTTATCTTGTCCATTCCCTCACATTAATCCGTCCCTCCCTCACTCTAGCTTGGCCTCGACAGGAGAGGTAGAACAGATCTACCTCTCGTCTCAGTCGCGGGACTCCCTGATGGACCTGGATTCAGACCAAGTGTACCGCTTCTATGCCGCCCTTAAGGTCTTCGGCGACATCCTACGCGAGCGCAGTGTCAGAGTCAAAATGAAGCCAGGTCAGGAGAATATAAATTGGTACTATCAGATAAAACTGGAAAAAGAACACGAGCTATTTAAACAAGATATCAACTCATTTACCGAACAACCAACGCAATACAAACAGTTATTTAAGGTGGTTAAAAGAATGCAGATTTTTAAACCGAGACATCAGCACATTTATCCAGTCACCAACACGATACAGTTAGATGTAAATCCTGTTGACAGAACACGAACTGTAAAACCGGGTCACCAACACAGGTACCAAACCAGCAACACATTGATATATAAGGTATAATCCCCTTAGGAATAAAGAAAAGTGGAATACCAAGCTTTCGCCTATTGTTCCAGGACATCTTTCAAGACATTTTGAAACAACAGACGAATTTCGGTATTTCACTTTTCATTTTTCCAAGATAGTTAAATTTCATATTATGTATCACACGTATTTGTGATTTATTCTTCACTATGATACATAATTTTTCCATTGCACAGTCCTCATAGAACAGAATAACAGGGGTACCCGGCGTTACTTGGGTAAAACCTTATGATCGTGCATACCGGCATTACCTGGCACCCTGGATGGCCACTCCCCGTGTGGGAGAACACCCCTGGGGTCCCATTTTACCCAGTGATCCTATGTTCCCCCTTGGGTCAATTTCCCCGGGGATATTTTCTCCATGGACCTATTTCCCATTACCCACCCCCTCCACCCACCAACCCTTGTCACCCCATAAATCCATCCACCCATCCGACCCATTGTAGCTAGTAATGATATGGTTATAGGAAAGAAAAAAATCTGCGGTAATTGTCTACCTTGTTGACTTGATTATTTCTATTTAGTTGTGAGTATGGCCATTCGGGGCTCCATTTCAGCAACAGTAATTTACAAACATTTAAATTTGTCGTAAAAAGTTACACCTGTTGCAGCTGGTTTTGCAGTTCTGTATGCATCCCCTCGATTACACAGAAGATACACAAACTCTTTCTGCAGAAGGAATGGCTGCCTCTAGACGAATTAACTTTGGATAGAAAAGACCTGTTTTCTTGAAAGGGTTTAAAGCAACATCCATTAACTCCTTCAGTACGGGACATATATTTATGCTTTATTTATGCTACCATTAGACGATTTTATTCAGCTTGCAGGAGATTTCATACTGAAAAGGTGAATACTTTATTGCAGGTATCATTTATTTCATTTCATATCAGTAGGGTGCTGGAGAGGGACGCCTTCGCCTGGTGGCACCGATATGAGCAGGTGGCAACGCTGTCTGGTTTTACAAATGTTCCCAAATTTCCTCCCTGTCCCCCAAGAGGAGGATGGTGGCGTACAGGAGTAGGGTAGCATCAGTCAACAACCCACTTGGTTCATGTTCAGAAGCCAGGGTTGCAAATACACTATTACTACTCCCTGTAAGTTGAGTTAAACAGTGTCATTGTGGCCCTTTTCAGGTGAGATCCTAGTGATTGACAACACACGGGTGCTGCACGGACGCCAGCCTTTCCAAACCAGGTATTTATTTCACAGGCTTTCTTGAATTTAAGTTTGGTTTTAGATTTTTTTTTTTCCAACTTCACTCATACATCTGCCAAATACCGGTAGCATAGTCGTCAGCTTCTAGAACTTAATTTATACATAACATCGCTGCACTCACACGGCTAACAAACACAAGATACATACATAGGAAGTTTTTTAAGCTTTATATTACGTATAAGTTTACCTCACTCATACAGCTTTCAGACACCAGATACCAAATTCACGAACTCTGTTTTTAAAACTGGATATGTATAAGATGCCTTCACTGACACAGCTACCAGTCACTACGTACTCACAAACACTGTACGGGTTAAAGTGTGTATAAGACTGCCTGACTCATACACCTCCCAGTCACTTACACCATATTCACAAACACTGTAGGGTTCAGGCTGTGTATACACGTATTTCATCAGTTATATTGCTACCAAACACTTCACTGCCAAACTAGAATGAATACTGATGTAAAAATTAGACGAAGAGACAGTATAAGCAGACGAGTAATGTGCAGTTTCTTCCTGTGCAGTCAGAGAGAACATGCAAACTGCATACCCAATCCTGCGAGATGTCTGTCGGTTTCGCTGAAATCAATATCCCCACTTTCCCCTATTTCTGATCGTTTTTATTTTTGGAAGGGTGGCTGGCCCCCTCCAAGGATCATTGGCGTGGAAGTCACGCTTCCCAAATATTGCCTTACGGAAGAGTCCATTGTACAACGTGTACCAAGATACCATAGCCATATCTACCCTCCTTTCAGTATTTCTAAGAATTTTAAAATCTGGTGAGGGGGGCTAAGTCCCTAAAAATCGTGGCTGAAAAATTGTATACTCGTATAGTGAAAGACCGTCCCAATAACCAGACGAACTCACCTGGGGATTTCATTCAGATCTATGAAACAGTCTAAGGCTAGTTAAAGAGCGCGCGCGCACACACACACACACACACACACACACACACACACACACACACACACACACACACACACACACACACACACACACACACACACACACACACACACACACACACACACACACACACACACACACGCAAGTACAGATTGAATCTCTCGCAACTTTATAGGGCGAGGTGCCTAAAATGATACACCCTATTTTGCTGGTCTGAAAATAATAATGATAATAACAACAATAACAACAGCAGCAGCAGCAGCAACAACAACAACAATAATAATAATAATAATGATAATAATAATAATAATAATAATAATAATAATAACTAGAGGGGCACTCAGTGGAGCGCATCTCTCCAACAAGGGCAACGTAATTTCCAGACTGCTCCTCATAATGGGTTAGGGTTTCTCATCATTGATTAGGGTTTCGCAGAAAGTGTTTTCCGGATCCATAATCTGTAATACGATCCGGATCGATCCCGGCTATCTGCCCACCAAATTTGCCCCAACTCTCTCTTTTAATTTTTGAGCAATCCTGCTAGCAAACCAACTAACAAACAAACAGGGGTGAAAGCATATTCTTTTTCTTGGAGATAATAATAATAATAATAATAATAATAATAATGATGATGATGATAATAATATTACCCTTCATACTGATCTGTTTATAAAATTGTATTGTTTACTAATACTCTGTGATAATCAATAATGATAATGATGATAATAATAATAATAATAATAATTCTACACACTCTTGCTTATGGTCTAAAATCTGAGACTGTTTACTACTAACCTTCCCCGTGCAGTATGTCGAGTGGCACCCGTCATGTGCACAACTCCTACGTGGATATGGACGAGGTCAGATCTAAGAGGCGAGTGCTGCAGGACAAGCTGGGGGTCTCGTTCCCCTAAGGTCAGCTGTGCCCGGGATATGGTTTCTGTTCTGTGTATTATTATTATTATTATTTTTTTGCATTATTTCTTTTGCAGGAAAGCCAAGGTTAGGTTAGATTTGTTTTTAGTATCAAGTTAGGATAGTTCGTCTGTCATTTTAAGTTAATCTGTTGGGTAGGTTGTGACATAGTCAGGTTAGAGTTAAAAAAAATGGAAGGGTGATCATCCTGGGGATATCAAAATTAGCACGTAATGTAAAAATGGTATTCAGAACGAAAATCTGCTGCCCGGGAGGAGGAGAGGCAGACCGAGAATGAATGAGGTGACTAGAAGTACGAAAATGTGTGCAGGTAGGAAAGCGTTTTAAATGTCACAGCCATATCTATAAAACTGGCACTGTGAACTGAGGGAAATGACAGATCATCTTTCTAAGAAGCAGTGGATCTTTAATTGGCTGTCTTTCTATAATTCAGTGTAGACTTAATGGCAAAATAGTACCTTAGTCGGGTGATCAGTAATAAGGAGTTGGTGTATTATGTAAGGGAGGGCGGTGTGGCGTGGCAGGGGGAAGGATTGTTACTGAGTGGGAAACAAAATGCATAGAGACTCACCCTTTTTAAGGCTACCTCTCATAGGATACGAAGTTATGCAATCTATCTGTATATGTCAGTCAATTAATCTATATCTGTGCTATATCTCTATATATCTATCGAGAGAGAGAGATACTAGCCATCTTTATCTTAGACAATTTGTTATTCAGACCGTCTTTATCCTTGACCATTTGTTGCTTATAAGAGGTTTACCCTAGATTTGTATCTTGGAGTATACAATCTGTATCCTAGAATGGACTGTTTGTATCCTAGAATACACCATCTGTACCCTAGAGTGGACTGTTCATCCTAGAACGGACTATTCCTACCCTAGAGTGGACTGTCTGTAACCCAGAATGGATTATTTGTATCCTAGAGTATACCATGTGTATCCTAAAGTGGACTTTCCGTACCCTAGAGTAGATTATTTGTATCCGAGAGAAACCTGTTTGTAGCCTACAGTGGACTATTTGTAGCCTAGAGTAAACTTTTTGAAGCTTGGAGTGGTCTTCTTGTATCCTAGAATGGACTAGTTGTGTCCTAGAGTGGACTATTTGTATCCTAGAGTAGACTGTTTGTATCCTAGAGTGGACTGTTTGTATCCTAGAGCAGACCTTCTGTATCCTAATGTAGATAATCTGTATCCTAGATCAACTGTATCCTAGCCTTCAGTATTCTAGAGTAGACCATTTGTACCCAAGACCATCTATATCCTAGACCGTTTGTGCCCTTGACCATTTGCATCCTAGACCATCTGCATCCTAGACCATCTTTATCCCATACCAGTAGTTCTCAGCGTAGGCCTAATGACCCCCATGTGTTATACGTGTAATTGCACGTATAACACAAGGCCTTCTTGTGTTATACATGTAATTACAATGAAAGGCTTCCTTGTGTTATACGTGTAATTACATTGAATCGTGTTGCAATGTCCAGTCTAGAGCTGAAAACTCATGTCGTCGTGGGTATTTACAGTGGGTTTTCGCGGTATCCCTTTTTATATGCTTGTATGTGTTCTCACCCTGTCACTTGTGCCGATGACATGCAGACTTTGGGGCACACATTCACAGCCACTCAAATACTTTCCCACGCATCACTCTCTACTGACGTCCCTCCCTCTCTCAATCATACTTCGTCAGCATGGGAAAAGGTTCATTTTGACAGCCTGCCCCTCTCTCTCTCTCTCTCTCTCTCTCTCTCTCTCTCTCTCTCTCTCTCTCTCTCTCTCTCTCTCAGAAAAGAAGGTCCGGTCCTGCAGTGGCTTTAATACATACTATTGTGCGGGAAAAACCAAATAAACCCCACTTAGCTCTTTGCTCCGATATTATGCAATTTACCTGTACAGCATAAGCATGTATGGAAGGATGGCAATGAAGCCTTGCGTTTTGTTCTGATGCTTTATAATTTTTAGTCAACACAAGGATATATAAAAAGAAAACGAAGGAACCCTGCTGCACTGTTTGTTTCGTTATTGCATTGTCACCTGAAGTCAGAGTCACAACCAAACTTATAACCAAGCCCGTGTTGTAACTTTTTTTTTTTTTTTTTTTAATGAAGAAGGAAAGACATGGAGAAGAATAAAAAGGATGGGTAAGATTCTGCACTCTTGTTTTCTTGACTTCCTGCGAAAAAAAAAAAATATGATAACTTTTCTCGTGACTAAGGTGTTTTGCAAGCACGAAAGACATGGAAAGATTCAGCACTCTTCTTGCCCTTCCTGCGACAAAGGAAAAAAAAAAATCTCAGCTAAAACATGTGATTGATTATAAGTTCGGTGACTAGGAAGGATGCCACAAATGAAACCTCGCTTCACTGTTTACATTGTTTAATCACTTAGCCATGACCACACCGTTCCCTCTCTGCCCAGGACCTCGATTCACACAGACATACCATCAGTTCCACGTATTATCTATCATTTGTTCTTACAGGAGGGACAAGGAGAGGAGCGTGCAGAATTTTCCTCGTCTCTTTGCTCATCCTATACAAAAATGAATGCTATAGTCGGTTTGTTTTCATCTGACAGAACATGGCCATTCCTACAACTTGAGTACAAAGTCGTGGTTGCATGAAATTCGTAGTACATTAGTTATGAGGTAGGAATGAGTCTTCTTAGTTACTAGTCAGAGCAACCCTTCAGTCTGTCTACACTTGGCTAACTGAGCTGAAATGGTTAAGGATATTTGTCAGATGAACCCATACTGTGTATAGTTACGACAGGGTACTGACTGTAAGAATATTAGTAAATCTTATCTCAGGGTATTATTAGAAATGTACTTAGTTACTTAACATTACTTACAAAATCTTAACTAAACAATAAAAGTAAGAACAACAACGATAAAAATATTGTCAATATCTTAACCCTTTCAACTCGAGGACGTCATACATACTCCTCTCCTGCCACCACCAGACGATTTAGCTCAGTTTACGAAGGAACCCAAGTTGTAATGGAATTAGTAAAGGCTGCCTAACTCCAGGTCGAAAATTCTTATTCAGAGCTAATTGACATTGTCTGGAGACAACGTGAGTAAAAAAAAAAAAAAATAGACGTCCCCATGCTGAAGGGGTTAAAATGTATGTGGATACATTAGATATGGATTACTGTTTCGACATATTTATTGGACTGAGTATTGTATACTGGTGGATGCAGTTATGCTGTATGTGGAAGGGGCAGTGTGTATAAGAGGAGACCTATTTCGACATTAAGTTATAATGCATGTGGAACAGTATACTGGTAGATGTAGTACTCAGTATGTTGTATGTGGGTAGAACAGCGTATTGACAAATGTACAGTAGATTTGTTTGTGTGTGGAGTATTACCTCGACAGGTATAAATATGGCGAATGTGGGTGGAGTGCTGTTTTGACACATTAGTTGTTATTATGCTTGAAAATGGGGTAGTCGAAAAAGTGTGTGTGTGTGTGTGTGTGTGTGTGTGTGTGTGTGTGTGCACTATATCCCTTGCTGTGTGTCGCAGTGTTTGTCTCGTGCATGTTGTCCTTGTCTTGCTTCCATCTCTCTCTGGCTGATACTCTCCTCGGACTCATTATACTCACATCTGATGGGCAGGAGTTGCAGCATCTCAGGGTGCTTTGCTAATTTAGCTCATGGTGACTGTAGTAGCCGAAATTATTATGGCAAGGGTATAGAAGTTTTTTTTTTTTTTTTTTTTTTTTTTCAGCTTCTGAGGCTGTCTAGCACCTCTTCCTTATCAGTTTATAATTTTTTGTGATATACGTACAAGGTATGTCGATACTGAAGACATAAATACACAAAAATAATATTAAGGTGCAATATGCAAAGTCGCTGAGAGAAAAGTGCTAGAAATTTTCCATAGCCATCGCCAGTATGGCCCCACGTCAGGCGCAGGTGTTGTGTTGTCAGCCCCGCCACCCCGTCACCGTTTTAGTCAGTCTGCAATATAGGAGTAAGCTGAATTATAGGGTGAGAAATGAAACAAATATAAAACCAGAACAAACAAACAACCGTCGACCGCGTAGCCTGTGTCGCGCCATGAAGCCGTCATGGGAGGACGGGAAGAATGAAATGGGTTGTGAAAGTGGGTGCCGCGGAATATGTGGTTTGAGGGCAGTGAAGATTGATTTCAAATTATCTTCCAATTGTTAAAGTACGCTGGGTTGCAGGACAAAGAAATAGACATTGTGGTGGGCTGTAATTACACTGAAAGGTAGGGAGGGGAGGGATCATGATACTGAGTGCTGTACGATGAAAGATTTGAATGCAATGAACGTTTTGTTTCAGAATATTCTTCAGTGGAACATGCCAAACTCCAGTTGCTCTCTGGCCTGGCATTTTGCGACACAGGCAAAGCATGTTATATGAGCTTGCTTTTACGTGCTTTAGCCGGTTGGTCTCCTGAAATATGAAAAAATAACCTCATTCTTTCATATTCTACGCCAAAATAATCTATAATTTCCACTGTCAGGCCACTCTACGTATTCTGCAGTTTACTCCGATTCCTGAACATTCCTTTACATTTACTATTTCCTTCCGATTTGCTCTGTTCCATAAATCTGTCACTTTTCTGGATCCCCAGGGCTGTGTCACACCATTTCACTTCACATTATGTTCTCAAACATTTCATATGAAGACGTCCTCATATTTTTTGTTCCATTGCACTGTGGTCCCCTATTTCGCATCCACACAGCACACTTGGCTCCAAAACACACCAGACGTTACCATTATTGTTTGAACAAACATCAATATCTCGTTTTACATTTCAGTGCCCCCTAATATTAATTCTCTTTTTTTCCACCTAAAATTTTTATGTACTTATACATCGGTATATATTCTGTGTTACCTACTTATGCTTTCGATTTAGCGTTGTGAGTTGACATTCTGTGCACCTCTTCTGTATGAACATGTATTTCATAAAATGTCTTAATTATTTTTCAGAGCAGTTGGTGTAACTAGTCGAGGCATGATAACTAAGGACAATGCATTAACTGGATTTATGTAGAAATATCTATGTAGAAATATAACATAAGAAGAGTAATCTCTACTCCTGTTTGCCGTAGCATGTAAAGAAATACATTTGCTGGGTGGGTGGCGAGACTGACCGTGCAGATGATGGTGTTAGTAGTATGAGCATGGTTGGTAGATGGTTTGGTGAGCATGCTTGGTGGTCAGGACTGTGGTGGTGGTAGGCCTCCATTCTATTTTTGTCCTGGTCACAAATACCGTCTGGCCTGATGACACCACCTGGCAAGATAAAAATCGAAGTTTAGTTGGAGACTCCGTGTCCTATCACTTTAGTGTTTACCTTAGTATCCCTCCAAAATGGCTGCTCATCCAGGACTTTTGAAAGAGGAAGACATCGGTGCACAACTGTCGGTAACACACACACACACACACACACACACACACACACACACACACACACACACACACACACACAGTACATTCATACCCTTGGTAAAAAGATTGACTGTGAATTTTTTCTTCAGAAGTTATATACAATTTACGATTAAGATTCAGCTATCGGTAGTCCGTCATTTTCCATAAAGAGAAAAAAATAAACAAATATCCTACAAAAGAAACAGCTCCAAGCAGGGTGGCATTTACAAAGATTGCCAGACTCAACAAAGAACGCCTTCTCTTGGCATAGTCCCTATTTATTCGTACTTCTGTTTAAACTTGAGACTATTAGAAACATCTTTTAAGGTAACAGAATAATTTGGAGGTAGTCACAGTAAAATGGTGAGTATACCTGTCATCGTCAAAAGGTAAATTTGAAGCAACTACCTGGCACGTGAAATGAACATAAATACCCTGATACTTACGACAGTAGTGAGGGACTGGTAGGTGGAGGTGAGGGTGGTGGTTACGGCCAGGTTAGTGTACACTGTGGTGGTGGCGAGGAGTGTCGTGGTGCGGGTTCGGTGCACGTTTGTGGTGAACGTGGCCGGCTGCGTGAGGGTGTGCGTGGCAGTGCGTGTTCTGATACGTGTGGCGGTGTGGTGACGCAGTGACGTGGTCGTTAGCGTCGCCGTCACTGTCAGTAGCCTAGCCTGCGTCAGTGTGGTGGTGAGGGCGCGAAGGGCTGTGGTTGTGCAGTCTACGGTGAGGGGTAGTTGCGTCACTGTCACCACACTGGCCACCGTCACCACCACGGTCTTGGGAGCCATTACGGTCGTCACCACTAGGCTGGGTTGGGACCGTGGCACAGTGACCAGCTCAGTACTCACCCGTGTCGCTGTCACAGTCTCCACCACAGCGCTGGTGACATCAGGGCATGCCGCGCCCTCTACTCCACCACCAGTCACTATACCACCACTTCCTAGACCAACACCAATGCCTCCTAGAGTACCAATGCCTCCATGGGTATCACCTACTCCTAGACTACCTCCAGTGCCAGTTCCACCTCCTAGCGTACCACTTCCACCTCCTGGAGTGCTGCTTCCTCCTATACCACCACCAGTTCCTCCTGGAGCACCACCATCACCATCACCACTACTGGTCACTATACTGCCCTCATCACCTCCCGTTGTGATGATAATTGTGGTAGGCCCAACGGGCTGGACAACCCCGCTTCCGCTACTACCGCTGAAACCACCACCACCACCACCACCGCCAGAACCGCCACCACCACTGCCACTGGCACTGGTGCTGGTGCTGACACTGCTACCACCAGTACCGGTATTACTGATAACGGTACCACCAATGGTGATACCTGTTCCATCAAGTCCCGTACCATCACCACCACTGCTGATACTTGTGCTACTGCTAATACTGCTGCCACCACTGCCAATACTGCCGCCACCAACATTAATACTACTACCCGCACCACTAATACTGCTACCACCACCGCTAAAACCAGGGCCTCCGACACTGCTACTGCTACTGGTAAAAATGTTACTGCCACCACCACTAATGAACCCGCCACCGCCACTGCCGCTGCTGGGAATGAAGCCACCACCGCCACCCGCCCCGCCTCCGCCAGTAGTAACAACAAAGCCGCCCCCACCTCCACTTGTGAAGCCACTGCTAGTGCCTGTTGTGATGCTCACCCCCGCACCGCCGCCCGCACTAAAGCCTGGTTTGGAGAAGCTGCCCCCGCCCCCAGCCCCTGCCCCTAGGCCCCCATGTGTCGATGAGGGAGGGAGGAGGACGGCAGAGGGGTAGTAGTTCTTGTACCCCCCGCGCTTGCCGGCGTGGGCCTCCAGGGCAGCCGCCTTCTTCTTCAGTAACAGCCCCAGTAGCGCCTCCCCGGACCCAGGCGCCGCCACCACCAGCACCACCACTGCCACCACCAACACGCGCATCACGCCTGGGTGCTATGGTCTGACTCAGTCCTTTAGCCGTTCTGGTCTGCTTCCACAATAATGCTGCTCCTGTGACAGAAGTGACAGTATTTAATAGCTGATATACACATTACGTTGCTGTACATGCAACACACACCATGAATGACAACAATTTCTTCCCCAACACCACACTATGCTTTAAACAGTATGTACAGTACTTGTTTGCTATTCATCGTGCTTCGTGAGAGGTACTGCTATGGGCAGTGGAACAGCAAGCTTGGCAGAGTCCCCGGCCACAAGTGCAAGCCGAGACTTTTGTGTTATCATAAGTGTTCTTACACATATCAGACTTCATTTTTCTGTTTTGCCGACCCCAGTACTGCGCAAAAGTCTATAAATCTTTTCCTTTGCTGCCCATGTGATGGCTTTGTGTCGTTGATGGCCAGTTTGCTAATGAGTTACAGCGACCGTCAAGTGAATAAGGTGTGTGTGTGTGTGTGTGTGTGTGTGTGTGTGTGTGTGTGTGTGTGTGTGTGTGTGTGTGTATGTGTGTGGGTGTGTGTGGGTGTGTAAAAACTCAAAAAGTTTTCATCCAGTTTTAATCAAACATGGTGGAAATGTTGAGATTTAGACAAATGGTTGACTTTTTTTTTTTTTTTTTTTTAGAACAATAAAGATCAAGGCCACGGGGCTAGGGCAAACTTTGATCTAGCAAGCTCACCTTAAACAACTTTTATCCAATTTAGACCAATCATGAGGGAATGGTTCAGGTTAAGGCAAGAACGAAACAAGTCAAGTTTTAAAGCAACTAAAAGTCAAGATCACAAGGCAAGGTTAAATTTCGACACTGTGGCTGTATGTGAAAATATAATGAAAACCCTTTAGCTCTGCTTTGAACCAAATTTGGTGGAAAGGTTTAGTGTCAGCCAAGGGATCAATATACAGTTTTTGAGAACAGTAGATCAGGTCAAAGGTCAAGGTCACATGGCAAGGTCAACTTGAACACTATATTATCGGATGTAGACCAAAATTTGTGGAAGAATTCGGGGTAAGACGAAAATAATGGACTTAAATTTTGAAAAATGCCAATTGAATGTGAAGGTTACAGGGAAAGGGCAAATGTCAAGGTTGCATGGCAAGGTTGGCTTAAACAGTTTCGATTTTCTTTAGACCAAACTTGGTGGGATGGTTTAGGGTAAAGCAGGGATGAAGGCATTCGATTTTAAAACTATCCGTGAAGGGCAAGGCCACAGATTTGAGTATAATGTTCGGCCCTTAGACCAGTTCGTTTGTGCTAAGGTATTACACCCTATTCATGCTCTTCTTGTTTGTATTGTTGTGGTGTAAAATTAGGCGATGTGTTGGTATTTGTGATGGGCAGGCAGCAGTGATAGTGAAAGTACTTACGGTGATGGTGGTGTAGGTAATGGTGGTAATCTAGGTACTGGTGGTGGTGGTGGTGATGATTTTGTAGATGCTGGTGATATTGGTGTTGGTGATAATGATGGTAATAGTGGATGTATTGCTAGGAATGGTGGTGGGTTAGTGGTGGTGGTGGTGGTGGTGGTAATGGTGATGTTTGTACTGGTGTTGGCGGCGGTGACAGTGGTGTTGGTTCAGGCATTGGTAGTGGTGGTGATGGTGGGGGGGGGGATTGTGGTGGTGGTCTTACTGGTGGTGATGTGTAGTTTCTGGTGGAGATGAAGGTACTGGTGGTGGTGATATTATTACTGGTGGAGGTGGAAGTATTAGTGATGATATAATCACTGGCGATGTAAGCACTCTAGCTACAAGTACCAATAGAGAAGATACTTAATAATGTAGATTCTGGTGCAAGTACTAGTGACGATGCAAGTTCTGGTATGCATGACGTGACCTACCTTGTCTGAAACAGCCTTGATCTTTGTACACTGATCTGACCTCACCCGGGTTATGTATGCTTGTCCCCTGGCCACCATAAGTTACCAGATACCACATTACTCACATTCAAAATATTCTACTCCTAGTTTTCACTTTCTTCTCTCCTTTTGATTACGTTCCCTTAAAGCTGTAAAATCCTCACAAGTACTTGAAGCATAAAGTATTTTGTTTTGTTTTGGGTAGTCTGAAAGGTGTTTTAAGTTTTTGTAAGTAATGTTGGAGCGTGAGGGAGTGATAGGGTGCTGGTATGTAAGTTGGCCTCTGGCTGTGACCTGGCGGGGTGGTAAACAGGAGGGAGAGAGGTGGTCACTTGTTACTTCCTTGTTCCGTGTTCCCCGTCGTCATCTTCACCCTCACTCTAATCCTCAACTCCACAATTTCTCAGTGTCCGAAATACAGAGGGGTTTGGGGGGTTTAACCCCTCTAATACCACTGAAGACCCATGGAAATACACTTCACGAAGACCAACCGTTGGTAATAAAAAGACTCCTTCATATAAGATCTATTCATTATTATTTGGAGGAAACTTTATGTAAATGATCATTCAGAAAATGAATAAAAATATCCTTTATTATTTTCATCATGAAATAATAACCTATGGGCAACAATAATGCACTTGTAAGCTACTAGCGATGTTCATCACACTATGGGAAGAATCAAGTTGCTAAGTTCGTAATATTGCCCCAAAACTTACCTTATGATTTTTAGCTACCCAACCTTCTTTCTGTGGCAGGGTTTAACGTTATGGAAATATTTGAAAGAGGGTGACTTTATTAGCGATTTTCTTTTTATTTCACTTGCAAGAAAATTTAGAACTAAAGAGTCGGGCAGAGTTTGGTGACACACATTATGATGCATGTTTGATTAACCCAAAAAAAAAAAAAAAAAAAAAAAAAGCCTATGATGTTGGAAATGCTGCATCGTAAGCCTCTCTTTATGGCCTAAAATTGGTTAGATTTTAAATATTTTTCCCACAGATCACTTAAAGCACTCCTCAGTAAAAGGCTTGCTCTGCTTGCCTCCCCCGCCCCCCTTGCACTGCAGAAAGGGTGCCACTGTCGAGGGTGATGGACCCCTCCAAATGTACTACTCTATTTCGAACACTGTTTTCTTATCATGGACGATCAATTCGCTGTCGCAAATATGGTTTAGTTTTGCGAAAAAGACATGGAAAGGACAATGAGGAACCTTCACACGTTTCTTGTTGTTTCTGCAAGGGTAAATCCAAATAGTTTTAACACAGAATTGATAGCATAGCATAGTTGTATGTGAATCTCAGCCCTGATCTTCACTTCTTTTCATGTTCATACCTTCACTTTCTCCCAGCAGCATTAACCCTCACTTTATCCTTAATGTAACTCTCACCTTCACTTGCCTGTCACCTTCATCTTAAATCTTACATACAACTTCGTCTTAAATAATTTGTGTTCTCCACTTTCATCTAAGCTCATCCTTTCATCCTCTCAACCTCAACCCTTTGCCTCACACTCATCTTGACTCACATTCAGTTGCTCCTGGCTGTCGTTTCCATTGTAACTCGTCTCACTTTCATTTCACCAACTTTATTTTCTAGTCACCTTAATCCCTATTTTATCTTCACCCTCACCTCTCCCCCTCATCTCCGCATCACTTTACCCAATTTCCTCTTCTCTTAACCTTCCCTTCTTCTTAGGTAGCAGGGACGGTATAAGTCCAGACCCTTTCTTGTTCAGCTGTGCATGATTTCGAGGACGCCATCAAGTAAAAGTATTTGAAGCTGTACATTTTTTTCTTTCTAGTAGAGACAGAAACATGTGATGCCGGTGTCCACATGCACATTCAGAAACACGATTATGTAAACTATATTAAATATAGTTTGTATATTCACATTCTTAAGCGTCTGTGTATTTCGTTCTGCTGCATTGCCTTGCAGAGAGAGAGAGAGAGAGAGAGAGAGAGAGAGAGAGAGAGAGAGAGAGAGAGAGAGAGAATTTGAGAAGGTGAAAAAGTCTACAGTGAATCCAGTGCTATGACATGGATGTTTGTGTGTGTGTGTGTGTGTGTGTGTGTGTGTGTGTGTGTGTGTGTGTGTGTGTGTGTGTTTTGAGCATTATGATTAGATATTGTTTTGTGTGTGATCTGCATGATTTTTCTTATTTGGTGAAAAAATAACAATCAGGGTAATCATTATGTAAAGTTGTGTGTAGCACGTTAGCTCTTTAGCAATACTGATTTTCTAGAAACAAAAGCAACGGTAGTGGAGGGGTGGTAGTTAGTTCATCGTTTAAGAACCCTTACTGCATTCTTACTGATAAATTTACTTTGTTAAAAATATCAGATGTATCGCTCCCGTGGGTCAAGCGGGCCACACTAGGCCCGTTGGCAACCTGTTGGACGCCTGTGCTAAAGCGGATAATTCAGAGTTTACAGTTAGACATATAAAATATATTCACGTCTACAAGTAATACACAGAGACAAAGCGCAAACTGTAAAGGAAAACAGGACCTCCTCAGGCCGGGGTGGGGGTGATGGTGGCGAGGTGAAGGCCAGGCAGCCTCAGGCGGGAAGTCTCATTAGCGGAAATAAACTGTCTACATACGCACTTCCCCATTTTTTCAGGTCTTTTGTTTTCATCATCTTATTATCCTAATGATATGAATATATCGTAGAAAAAGATCCATGGAGATAACAGTACTATTTGTGTTAGTTTCAAAGGCTGTTGATAGAAGATAAGGTCTGTTATCACCCCAGCCCGACCGTCACTCTCTCCCGTAGAAGTAATCCCGTCACCTTTATCAGTTCTTGGATCGATCACTACAGTCCATCCACAGTAACTTGCAGGAAATTTTCGTCATTTTGTAGATCATTCTACAACGCTCCATGGCAGAATAAGGATATGAATACTAAACAAATGTACATCCTCTTCATAGCACACCGTGATGAGTATCGTATTATGGTGTTAAACTCTTGTTACAGCTCAGCAGTCAAGACAGGAATAGCAATTATAGACCAAGTTAAAATGGAGAGTGGTGGTTTATTGTCCCAGTGGACGCGTGTTCGAATTTCGGCTGGGGCAGGGAACAGTTTAAAAAATTTGAATTTCGTTCAAGTAAACTCTAGCCTATTGATTCATCACAGACCCGCTAACGTGTAGGCTAAAAATACACTTGCTAATACCAATACACCAGTGACGGTAAATAAAACCCTCACTTGCAGACGAAGAATATATTCCCAAGTAGTTTTGGTGGACACTGTAACCATCATCAGTGATCAAGACAGAGTGGAAGAATGACGTGCTGTATAGGTGACGATTAGTACGGACTTTTCTTCTCGTATGTTGGACGAAGGCCAGGAGATGAGGGAAGGTGATAGTGAAGAAATAGAAGCGTTGTTATCGTGGGATTCATAATGACTGTGGGCATCACCCTGACATGATCATCAATGGCCGCTGAAAAATGCTTCCTCACTCTGCCTTATGTAGCAGACATGAACGTGGCTAAATCAGTATGTCATAATCGTGGTGTGAATATCGCTTTTAAATACACTACTGTAAAATCAAGAAGGCATCTGCTTGCAAAGATTGTAATTTAGTTTATATAGGAAAAACAGGTCGAAGTCTGGAAACACTGATCGATGAACACAATTATGACATTAAAACGTGTAATGTGAATAATTCAAGATTTAATCATGTTTGTACAGTCACCCACAGAACTGACTTGTAAGGTAACCACCTCTTGTATAAAAGTTAAAAGTACCGATTCTGTAAATGACTGCAGGTTTGGCAATTCATCGCACCGTCATTTGCTCATGATTGGTGGGAAAAAATTCTAGAGTCAGGAAGACATACTTATCAAAACTCGATGGAGTAATGGAGGATGTTTCGAGCATTGTTCGGCACTACATATCTCCCTGTACCTGAATAAAATCGTCAGAGACTACATCTCACTGAAAGGATTGGTCAGTTAAGTGTAAAATTCAGTCAGAACTCTCCATTCTGCAAGACCATAATTGTAACATCACCAATGTTGTGAGGACCGAGGGGATTACTCATTGAGGACGATTTCTTTCATTCCTTCATTTGTGCAGGCTCCGGAATTAATAAACTTTGGCCAGCCATCATACAGTAAAGTTGCAGAATATCACGAAAAATATAGTACTCCCATGATTGCGTTCATAAGTTACCCACTAAATTCTTTGCAGTGGTCAAAGAAAACTTTCTTATCCAGAAGTTTTAGGAGCAACTGTTCAGATTGCCACAAAGGCGTTATACCTGGCCATTGCATGTCTAGCATATCAAGTTAGCTTACAGAAACCACGTTCAACCACTCCCCTTCAACTAGTATGTGAAATTCGAAAGTGAACTTGGTCTCCGGGTAGTCAGTGACAAAAGTTCGCCCGATACTTCACCGTTTCTACTTTCCTCTGCTGGCTAGTAATCCTAAACTGAGAGAGAGAGAGAGAGAGAGAGAGAGAGAGAGGGAGGCGAAGGGGGGGGGGCTTGCTACCTTTCGCAATTTATAGATGATTTTATTTGATATGATGCATTAGAAGGGAAAGTCTTATCCATGTATCTCTAGACAGATGCCATATTTCAGTAAGGGTGGCCGTTTGCCATTGAGTTGTTGATTTACGGGGAAGGGCACTAACCCTCCGCCAACCCATTTGTTGACATGTAGGAAAAATGTTTAGGTTGATTATTTTGTTACCACCCAGCGCTGTAAATGGTTTCATGGCATGCAGGTAATTGTTAGGCATATCACTCCATGTAAAGTCACCTGAAAAAGAGGGAGGAGTAATAAAAAGTGACAGGAAAAATTGGAGAAATAGGAAGAGAGAAGTTTAGCCATAAAAAAGAATGATAACTGTGGAGGAAGAAGTAGGCAGCATTACATCAAGTGAGTGTATGATGATCGCCAACACCCACCACTAAGGGGAAACGGGGGTTAAAATGACACGCAGTGTGAAGTGGACTAATTGGAATAGCAGGTGAATTTTTATCCCTAAATGTACATTTTGGGAACTCAGCTGTGATGAAGGCGACCATTTTATAAGCAATGAGTGATTATAAAAACTGTGCAATGTTACTGAGTATGAGTCCTCGCCTCCGAAACTCACGGCACAGTACCGTGAATCATGTCCACGGACAGGTAACACTCCATATCTACAGTATTTCTTCATTTTTCTTCTGCAATAGGCTTGCGTTTTTTGTGCTGTTGGTGTTCCCGATAAGCACTCTGTTTGTCCCTATACTTTTCGAGTGATATAACTTTGCCCTTCTTGGATCCCTTCCCTTCTGTGAATTAGGTCCTTCGGCTTGAGGACGCAATTTTCGTTTTAATCTTGTTGCCGCCAGACAGTTTTACTCGGGGGAGGGGGGGATTTTCGAGCTGGGATGATTGGCTATGACCTTCATTGACCCCCATCACTACAAGACATCTCCTTTAAGGCGAATAAATTCATTTGAAAACAAAAATATAATACGTCATGGGGTTGAAAGGGTTAAGAAGACAATAATTCCTCTTCAGGTTCCAACACACACCATTGGCTCACCGAAAACGTGTTTTTGACAGAAGTTTTTAACTCAGATATTTAATTCTTGTTATTGCCACATAGCTTTATTTGAATGAGAATAATCCCTAGCTGCAAAGATTAAAATAAATCCAAGTAACGCAGGATTAATACATCTGCGTGGATAGACGTACGGTATTGTATAGGCTGTAAGAGCCATGCATGATGACTTTTTGTTCCGGTTTAGCTTGAAGATAACTTTGATTTTAAGTTATTATCCATACCGTCCGACATACGAGTACTGTAATGGGTTCATCTTCATAGAGGGGGCATCTACTATCCACACTCAAAGTAGTGCCACCTTTGGCTGACTCTACACTGAATGTAACCCCATAAATTACTTACTACGTTAGGTGGAAATAAAAATGAATAAACTAATAAATAAATGGACTCCTGGTGGTCTAATGGACTGTCACTACAATCAGATGTGAGTCATAATGGGTTCATCCTAGGGACGGTTGGGGTGTATTGCTCACATAACGGCATTGGACTTGGGTCTGGTCACACTTGCCTTAAATGACGGGACCAAGTTGTTCTCTTGACTTCAGGGACTACTTGGGATTAAAATATGGATAAAAAAATGATGATGTCGATGATTTTTGATGATGATGACGATGATAATAATAATTAATAATAATAATAATAATGGTAATAGGTGGTGGATGCTGCGAGAGGACGAGTGGAGTAGTCTCCCTTCTGGTAATCATCTAATAACAAAAATCAAGTACACTTGGCGTCAGCATCCAGAAAGGATACCACGGAGATAAATTCCAACATCACCACCTCCACACTGCCTCCCCTTCCATTTAACACCATATCCTCCCCTTCCCTCCCATGACATCCCTCATCCCCTCCCATCACGTGCCTACCCTCCCCTGTTCTCCTCTTCTCTCATTCCCCTCCCCTCCCCAACTCTCATCTCCTATCGCTCCCCTCCCATCTCCTCACTGCGCGTCACCCTGGCATACTAACTTATCATCATTATTATTCACTCCAATTCCCAAGTTTCCCCTTCTACCCGTTATCAATGCATCCATGACCGCCCCTCTCCTCAATTCGAGCAGCGTGTTCGGGATTGCCTTTGATTCGGTTCCTGGGCGTCGTATTCGTATTCCGGATGCGTTGGCGACTACACGAATGAAGTGGCTCAGTCTCAAGCGTAACTACACCACTGAGCTCCATAATATGCAGGGACTATCTCCGCAGCGAGAGTATGACTTTGGCCGCCATATTGAAACACCGCACGCGTCGCCTTCTCCATGGTAGCGTTCACAATTTTCACAAACTCCTAAAAGTTGCCAATCTTCACCTGATAACGTAACTTTTAAAAAATGCGGTCAACTAAACTACTGTTTCGTAAACGTTATCTTTATCATTTCGTACATAAGTATAATTTTACGAACATATTTACTCAATAAAATGAGAAAAAGAAGCTTCAGTATGATAAAGTTGAAGGAAATCACTAAACTATCAAAACTAACCGTCTAAACATCGGGACAAATATTCTTCGTAGCTTAAAACCGATTACTTTCCCAGCCATGTCTTAAATTATAGGTTTAACAATAAAACTTCCAGACATATAAGCCTATACATAATACTAACATGAAGTCGTTTGTCTGCAAAATATTCACAGGAATCAGATGAGGACTGTATGCACATGCCCGCGCCAAGTTTTGGTGATGTTTTCCTGGAAACATTGGTACAGTACTCGGGATTTCGGTTGGCGGCTTCGTCTTCGCATGATTTTTTTTTTTTTTTCGTTTTTTATACAACATATAGCCGGTACATTCTCTTTAGCATTTGCCAGGTGAAACATCAATATCTTCGATAACTAAATGATTATAATATGTGATGAATGCTAATGGACCACTTGTCGTTTTATGCTTTCTAATAATTGATTGCAGTATTTTACTATGTGAATCATAAATAGAAAACTGGTACAATGACCAATGATTACAGTATTGAAGAATTTATGTACTTTTCATCACTATTATCATGGGAGGGATTTTAGAAAATATATGGCTGTGCGAGCCGATAGTTAACCAAAATCCCGGCGATCACTGGCAACGCTCCAGTTTGTGAACGCGCCCCCTTAGGTTGTTGTCTCTTATATATATATAACTCAAGAGACTATTAATGTAAAATATTCAAAATTAAGCGCTAAGAAGGCGTGCTCGCAAATGCCAACGAGAATATTATGATGTACTATGCAAAGTAAATGGCTAGGGGAAAGGCCCTTCGAAATCTTTTATGCCAGCTAGAATATTAGGGTGTAATATGCAAATTTAATCCCTAAGGGAGAGGTCCTACAAAATCTATGCCTGCGAAAATACTCCCATATCCTTAAGGGTGGGCTGATATGGCACAGCACTAACCCGTCAGTGAATTTTACGCTTCAGTCGCTGAGGTTTTCAAGTCGTTTGCCTACACTATAGTTCATCCACATTACTCTGGCGGAATGTTTCGTCCTTCTGTAGATTAGTTCCCGTAGCTATTGACAGTATCATAAAGTACTACGTCCCTACAACCTTTCCATGATATTTCATTGTGACGCATCATATTTTAGTATTAACATCGTGTTACAGCTCAGCATTAAGTTGGAGAGATGGCAATTTCTAGGTCAAGTTAAAGTGGACAGAGTATGGTTGCTTAGTCAGTTTTCCAGAATCTCTCTCTCTCTCTCTCTCTCTCTCTCTCTCTCTCTCTCTCTCTCTCTCTCATACGTTAATTACGACTGAAGAACACTAATTCAAACGAAAAACCTCACCTGGGTGCTATAAACAGCACGGTGGGTACGATGATACGATATAGGTCAAATGAAATACGTAATTCTGAGAAGGCGAGAGGATTTAAGGTGAAGTACTGAAAGACGACTCGTTCATATGGTACGTTACATGAAAGGCGGCGAGAGAGAGAGAGAGAGAGAGGGAGAGAAGTATTGCTTGCGAATCATCTTAAAAATCATTTGAAAAAAAAAAAAAAGTCCGTAGTGTGCTCTTATAATACCAATTTTTAAAAACTGGCGTAGTGATATGAAGATCACATTGACTAGCACCTGCATTACAAGCAGCCTCGTGTGCCTTGTGATGCAGAGGGGAAAAACAATACAGTAAACTATGTTGAATTTACCTTCTCTGTCCTGCGTCCACTCAGCGATCAAAACATCGTTCTTTTGATATCCCTAACTTACGTAAATGTGGAGACGAGTTAAGTTATTGATGATGGTGATGATGATGATGATGATGATGGTGGTGGTATTTGCGTGTGATTTGAAATGAAGAGCAGTGAATCACGGTGCGAACAAATCGGCGTAGTGAACAATGAGAGGGTATGTAGAGGCAGCTGTGTGGTGACCTCGTGCGACCTGGGTCATGGCGTTGTGTGGATGACCTCTGACCTTTGGCGCGGGAGAGGTCGTGTGGGGAGAGGGTGGGGGAGGGGGGAGAGACTGGGAAGATGAGGGGGGAAGAGAGATGGGTGGTCAGGGGAAGAACAACGAAGGGACAGAGGCATGGGGGAAGGGAGAGGGACGATTATGGAAACAGTGGAAGAGATGGTGATAAGGGGAAGAGAAGAGAGAAAAGAAATGGTGGTGGTGGTGGTGGTGAGGAGGAGGAGGAGAAGGTCGAGGAGGAGGAGAGGATGCTGGTGAGCAAGAGCGGAGAAGGGGTTAGTGGTGAGGGAGAGGAGGCGGCGGGGATGGTGATGAGAGGGAAGAGTAGGGAGAGGTGAGGGAGAGGATGGTGGTGAGAGAGAGGATGGTGGTGATGGAGAGGAATAGGGAGGGGGAGGGTGGTGGTGGTGAGGGAGGGAGGAATTGAATTTGAATTTGATACATTTATTGAGATACACAATACTGTACATATAAAAATAGTAGTTGTACAATATCTCAAAAGGAAGATGATACTTAGGTAGTCATCTTCCCGAGCCTATTAATGTATTATATTAGATTACAATATACTGTACGTGTGACTGGTCAATAATTTTAAAGTGGACTAATTAATAATCTTATATACAGTAATACATGTATTAAACTGTACAGTGTGCTGTTGTATGGAAAAGAGATAGGTGAGAGAGGAGATGGTGGTGAGGGGAGGGGGAGAGCTGTGGTAGGGGACGGGGGAAGGAGGGACACTAAATCTCTAGACTTAGTTTTCATGAATGCAAGAGTGAGTGGATTACTGGCCTGTTTTTGCTGTGTGCAGGGTGGGGCTGAGTGATGGTGACACATGGTGGTGGTGGTGGTGGTGATGACACATGGTGGTACGAGTAGTGCTGGTAGTTGTGACACATGGTGGTGGTGCAGGTGACGGTGAAACAAGGTGGTGGTGATGCATGGTGCTGGTGGTACTGTAAGCTTTAGTTTGCAAGCATACTATACTGTTTAGCTTAGCAGTATATACGGAACTGAGGCCTCGTGTGCCAGTTTGTCTTATGGTGAGGCCCGAGTTGTCTGGCCGAGGGCTTCAGGCATCATTTATTACCTCTGCCAACGAAGCTGGAGGAGGTTATGTACTCAATATGTTTGTGTGTTTGTTTGTTTGTCCACGCGATATCTCCAGAAGTTCTCAATGAATTTTAAGGAAATTTTGTTGAAGGGTGGGCCATGGGCCAAGAAAAACTTAATTAAATTTGGCGGCGGATCCGGTTCCAGATTCGGATCCTGCAGTGGCATTGGTGGAGGTATGTGCTCTCTGAGTGCTTTCTAGTTCTGTATATTGCTTGAAGTTCTGTCTACATGTCGTACTTATAAAATTACTAACCATATGCAACTATGGTTATACACTGGAGGATATTTCGTACGTTTCGTCTACTGTTTCAAAATGTAAAGACAGAAGTTTGTAAAGACATTTTTGTGATCGGGTGTAGGTACTGAATGATGTCTTTGACTGAGGTCTCTGCCGTCAGACCAGCAGACTTGCACAGGCATATACCATCCACCGGGTGTGATGCATGAATGTGTAATGGGACTCGTAGTTTAACTGTGATTCTTCAAATGCTTGCGTCAGGGGTGTATTTTAACTGTCTTTAGAGATTCTGAAATACCTCTTCTTTGGTGATTTATTTTGCACATTACAGTTTGATATCCTCCAGTATGTCATCAAAGCAAGGTAAGTCCATATTAAAGCGGAATAAATAAAATATAAGAGGATGTTAGGGTATAATATGCAAAATACATCGCTAAGATATAGATGCTACAAATCCTCCTGTGCCAACTAGATACAATCCTCAGTAACAGACACGCCGCGCTGTCCTCACCTTGCCTGTCACCCCCTCCCCCCCGCCTTTCGCATCATAACTAAGAACTTCTGAAACATGTCTTACCTGAATGGATATCTTGAATCTATGAGGTAATTATAAGTATGTTGATGTGGATATACGTGCCTTTAACGAAAGCAGTCCCAGTGTTGTGCCGTGAGGGCCGTGAACAGTACCAATGAGCTCAGTGAAGAATCAATCTCTGCGAAATAGAGGAGACAACTTGCGGCCAGAGAAGCTGCTACCAAAGTCCTGATCCCAGGCCATGTTATAGTTCCCAGACGACGCATAATATTAGCCGGTGGGCGAAGGTAAAGCCACCCCGAGGAGTGCAAGAGACTTAAGCTTCTGCGCCCTGCCAGACTCATCGCTGGAGTTGCTTCTTGCAATAAGAAGCAATTCATGAATAAAAATCCTCTTACATGAGCCAATATCAGTTGGGCAACGAAACCAAATGCAGATTTACGACAGCAGTCAGCTTAGAGGATCCCAACACTAGGCCGGCTCGTTGCCACGAATTGTGTTGTGTTGCGTTGGTTTCCGTGGCTTGCTGAGCTTACCCTATGTGTAAGCCGTAAGTTAAAGTACGTTAAAATTTATTATTCCTTTCTTTACTGTCACTTCATACACGCTTACTCATGGGTAATGTGAGAGGGTGACAGTAAGTACAGTATTAGATACCTTTGCCGTTTTATAATACAGTCATGCACACTCTATTAGTATACGAGTATGGCTACTGCATCTGTAACACACCATATGAGGTCCATTGCAGTACAGGAACTTCTCCTTGAAGGGAAAGTAGTAACCAGAAGCAACTCTTCCTTATACTAGGGAAGTCCGAGTGTCTGAAGTAAGTGATGTGCGTGAAAGTCGAAGTTGTACATATAATTGGTTTTTCATGTAATGGAGTGTACTACCCCATTACTTTCACTGTAAGGACGCCATAACACCATCTACGCCCATTTCGGTCATAAATGAAGTGAGAGGTGAATATAAATACAGCAAGCTATATATTTTTGTCCTACGTTAATGTTGCACTGCTGCTCCATAGGTAGACATATGTTGTATTCTTCTTTAATATGGTAGGATGGGCAGAGCTACAGGCATACAGGGTTTGTCACTATGAACACCATCATTTCAAACAGGACAATCTCAGATGTAAATAAATACGGTGTGAGAGATCAAAGTAGTTACAGGGAGGCACTTCTTTCCTCTACTTTTTAATACTTCATTGCTCTCCTGAAAAATGTGTGTTTATCGTCTCCAGTTACCACAAACATCGCAAGAAGAATCAGCACATAAGCATCGCGGTAAAGGACAGACGTGAATGAGATGAGCTGACACTTACGCTTTAGGCTGTTTCTTGTGGCACAACTTTAGTCACGTTAAAGTAACCATTCTTGAGGGTGAGAGTGGAGACCGAGGTTTTCCTAAGTGTGGTAAGACTTCATTGTTCTTCGGTTGTATTTATAAACGATCCTAACCGATTTTTACGATTAAGTTCCCAAAACAGTTAACTTTTATCACAGATCATATTGTTCTTTTCGTATTTTGTCACTAAATATTCACTATCATTTGACTCTGAGGTGTTGGTTAGCTGTATGGTTGAAAACTAACGCATATACAGGCTGTCTTAAACACAACTTAAGCTTAGGAGGCCTAATAGAAAATTTGTCTGTCCATGTCATTTACTCAGCTTTTTCACATCACACATGAAAATTTGCACTGAGATAATGAATTAATATAGTAAGCTAAGATATGTTTG
This sequence comes from Coenobita brevimanus, assembly GCF_032717465.1. Taxonomy (NCBI): domain Eukaryota; kingdom Metazoa; phylum Arthropoda; class Malacostraca; order Decapoda; family Coenobitidae; genus Coenobita; species Coenobita brevimanus. Next base: position 60,907,825 of record NC_137008.1, read on the forward strand.
TAGACGATACCGATACGTTCATCTTATTCAGTCACATGATTTTTTCAGTTCGTGTAAATCAAAGTCTTACACTCTTAAATAATACAACAGGAGCCATTTAAGTCTTAATCATAACCAAGTCATAAGCATCTCAACACCTACGTACCCTTAGCTCATTCCAGCTCATACTGCGCTCATTTAGATACTGATGAGAGTGTGTGCATGTTTATTCAGTGAACACAGAGTATAGTGTGCGGCCATAACAATCCCACTTTCGCCTGCCATTCCATCGTAACCAGGTTTTATGAGACCCATAAAGGCTGGCCAGTTTTTGGTTTAATAGGTTTATTCCTGAGGTCAGAAGGGGCGCTGACTCCCACACGTCACCCAATCCGCCTTACTGGTTGTGTTAAGGTTCATTACAGTCTCTCTCTCTCTCTCTCTCTCTCTCTTTGTACCGTATATACTTGTATATATATTACACATACAGTATATATATATATATATATATATATATATATATATATATATATATATATATATATATCCTGGTATATAATTATACACTAACTTCACTAGCGAGAGTGAACATGCTTCAATGTCTCAGTTGTTGCTAAGCCCAGACACACGCTTGTCTTACATGCTGGACTCTTCATTCCTTGTGAGGCTCAACAAAGCGTGGCATTGTGTACTCCTACAGCGTTGTCCACAGCCTGTATGGTGGTGGTGGTGGTGGTGGGCGTGTTGTGTGGGGCGGCGGTACTCGTAGCAGGCTGACCACAACCGCTGCCTGGCAGCCAGGAGGCAGCTTTAACAGTTTCCAAAAAGGAGCAACTTTAGGTTGGGCTTCAAGCAGCAACTTTAGTTCCTGTTGACATTCTCTTTAAGGCACCAACTTTCCCGATGTTCACAACTTACCGGAATCTATTTATATTAAGGGAAATAATCTCGTGTGTGCAACATTATAGTGTGATGAAAAGCTTAGCACGTTGACGGAATACAAGTCGGACGAAACAGCTTTTGGAGATCGAAACTGCTTAGTGGAAGAGCAAAAAGATAACAAGTTATGCAGGTATGATTATCCTGTACTTAGTGTTGTGATCTTATTAATGACAGACCTTTGCATCATCAGTAGTCTGTGTGTAGTGGCGTGACTTGTGTGCCTGGCGGTGTGTGAGTGAAGTGTTGAAGGTGAGGCTCCACACAGCCACCCCCTCTCCCCCCAGCACCAGCACTTGCCTTTAAGCACCGCCGGCTCACCCAGTCATCACTCACTTTACTATTCATTAACCTCTCGCCTAAGTGACTTTACCAGCCTGATGAGCCACTATTTCTCTGTGGGCCTGGCTGTCCTGGATCTCCACTGTGTGTAGGAGAAACACTTGGTGCTCTCGTTAAGTGCAGAGCAAAGGGCAAGTTTAACTGATTTGCACACACACACACACACACACACACACACACACACACACACACACACACACACACACACACACACACACACACACACACACACACACACACACACACACACACACACACACACACACACACACACACACACACACACACACACACACACACACACACACACACACACACACACACACACACACACACACACACACACACACACACACACACACACATCTATCTCTATCTATCTATCTCTACTGCATATCTATAAATCTCTATCTATCTATCTACAGTATATCTATCTATCTGTCCATCTATCTATCTATCTATCTGTCTATGTCTATCTTTCTATCTGTTTATCTGTCTATCTATATATATAGGCACCCTAATGAAGTCAGCCACAAAGCAGCTTATCCTCCTGCCGTGGTGGATCAGGACGGGCACTCAGGCCGCTGCTCTCAGTAATCTCCGTTCGTGGAAGTGGAATTACTCCGTCGCCACCGCTCTGACATGCTGAAATTATGAATTCGGCGTACTGTACACTTCCAAGGGGAAAATTTGCTTACGGTGCCGCCACGCTGGGATAAATTTACCGCTTTCCATGCACCGCCTGAGCTGCGCGGCTTCGACATCATTGGAGCCTGACACTGGTAGGCTCCTTTGGTTTCAGCCCCTCTGCCTCTCTCAATTGACCTGAACGTGGAGGCAGCAGCTGCACCTTTCTATATAACCAACTTGGACGACACTCCGGCCACTCATCAGCGCCACCATGCACCAGAGTTCTCGGGATTAATGCAGCGAATCAGGTTGATGCGAGTGATGGAGGCTTGCTTACTACTTCGTCATATGCTATCCTAACCTCTGCCTCAGATTTTCTTGTAATGAAGTTTGTGGCGTTTCCAGACCAAGTGGGGGATGTCAGCACCAACCTAAGCCCCTCATCAGCGTTGATAATCCTTTACTAAACTCCACCAGGACCCCCCACCGCCTCCCATTTGAAGTTGCAAAATAGGACGCTCACCAAGGCAGTAAAACTCCACCGTATCCTGATGCTATGCTTCCCGGCTGAGATAGTAAGTATAGAATAAGTAAGAGAGAGAGAGAGAGAGAGAGGTTGATAGTAAGTTTAACTATCTACAAAAATAAAACTTAGGTATTGATTAAGGGAAGCGTCACGACTATCTTTTCTTTATATACTCGTTTATTTTTAGTAGTTCTGTAATCTTTGAGAAAATATTCGAGTGGAAACAAACATTCTAACACCCATCTCCTTCTGTGACTCCAATACTGATAACTGAGGTGAGGTTTACGGCCCGTGTTAGTGTGGCACGTGTACTGTGGTGTGACCTGTGTAGTGTAATTTATGTGGTGTGGTGAGGGTGAGTGAGGCAGGTGAGTCTAGGTATGTCACTAGCCAGGTAATGTGATGACTGTGCCACCTCACCCCTCTGTGCTGTACATGTCACCCCGTCAAGAGGGTGGCGCGAAGTGGCCGGCTTGCACGCACCTTTTATGGCCAGGAAACTGTACTGGCGTGGTTCACTGAAAATAAAAGTCAATAGTTCTTGATTTAGCCGGGCTTTATCGTGTCTTTCCAGAGAATAGCCCATCCCAGAAAGTTCGGAATTAAAAACTCTCGGACAAAGTCACGAAAACTTCAGAGGCATCTTAACTTCCACCAGCCTTTGAGTTTGACTTTCGATTTGTACACAAATTTCGAGTAGTCTCAGCGGTGTGCATTGTTGAACATACATATTTTTTCTGTTTTCTTTCATTTTTCTGTCTTTTTCTCAACCTTTGCGATTTCCAAGGAACAAATATATCCCTGATGGAAGACGGTGGAAATAAAATGCAAGTGCAGGATTGAAAATTTGCTTGTACATACACGGGAATCACCCACAGAATGATCAGCTGATTTTACCGCGTTTTAGCAAGCTCATCCCACTCTTCAAAGGAACCCAAGTAGGTCATGATGGCCTTGACCTTTAAATTCGTTCCAAAACACAGCTGTAGTCTGGTGACGGAATGTGTGAGAGAACGAAGTATTTTTACTGATGAAACAAAAGAACTGACAAATGCCGTAATTAAAATAATATGAATTTTCCAGGAGATGCACAGTATCATACTTGTACCATTTTTACTTGATCGTTGACTGAATGGCGTTACTTCACAATCGAAACTATACAACTTATGGAAAAACAAAACACCTGTGATGGAGCTGAGAATTTCGAAGATTAGAGTGGTGAGTGAATTGACTATAGTTTATTCCACTGGCAATTATTTTTTTCTTTTATTCTGGCTACCTAACAGACGATTTTACTCAGCTTAAGAAAGGCCTCACAATGCCGAATATTTGAAATTGGCTATATTCGGCCTTTGACAAATTGCCCCTTCGTGGGAGGAGGCGTCCTTTCAAGCTATGTACTAATTTCACGTGGTTCTGCGCTGAGTGACAAGCCAAATGGTTTCCTGTAACACACGAACCCATTTACTAGGTGAAGTGGTTAGCCATACAACCAAATGACGCATGATGGTCCAATGGGCGCTCCAGCCGAATGGGGCCCATAAGGCATACATCCGAGGGTTGGTAGGGGTTGACTCAGGGACGAATGAGGTTGCTTACCCTCATTTTAAGTGCCGGGAATGAGTAGCCTAGCCCCGGGCTCCAACACTCCTTTTGAGATAAAAAAAAAAAAATGTTCTGAATGATGAACAGATTAACAAAATATTCAGCCACTGTCATCCCTAAAGTTTCTTCTAACCTGAATGAAAGTGCCTGGAGACAGCCAGCGTAATAGACGAGTTTAACTTATGTACTCGGGTGGAAGGGGTTCATAACTACCTTCTACTATCTTCCCTTCGTATTCCTGTATCTGAATCTTAATCCTTTGTCATGGAAAGTTGAGATAGGGTGATAATAATGATGATAAGCTGTTTCGCAAAATTATTAAACCAGCTGCATTCATATTCTTTTGTTTTGAACGTATCGGTTTTTGTCCATAAGATCAGAAATTTGAACTTTAATTTGGATTATCGTCGTATTTTTTCCCATTGCTCGATCTCTTCAATTCTTTTTACCCCGCGCTCTCTCACCATATTTTCCTTCCAGTCTTCCCCTCCCCCTCTCTCCTCCAGTTTTCCTCCCCTCCTCCCTCCATCCGTGGCCCCCTCACAAATCTCTCCATAACTCTCTCTCTCTCTCCTTCCTCCTCCACCATATTCCTTCTCCCACGCCAGTAGTTTCTCTACACGTTTTTCCTCCTTCGTTTCTTTCTCTTGAATTTTTGCCCTGTTCCAGTCTCTCTCTTTCTTTTCTTAGTAATTCCCCTTTTAGTCTGGGTGATTTATGAGCTTGATGGCCTTGGTTCATATTCTCGTCGGTTTCATAGGTCTTCTGTACTCGTTTTACTCTAACTTGGCCTAAAATTGCCGTCTCTCCATCTTCAAAACTGAGTTCTAACAAAAGGTCAACCCTAGAATAAGATGCTAGTCACAAAGAAGTGTTATGGGAAGAATGTACAGCCGTAGTATTGTCGCTTTCTGCCCCTGAGCTACGGGAAATAAGCTTCAGTAGGACTTTGGGACAAGGTAAGGTGAAAGAACTCCAGTACGTCTTCCTCGGGGATTCATTTTGCATATTAATTTACACTCAGTATTCTTTTGTATTTATTTCATGTCCCTTTAGCACCGGAATAGCTTGGAAAAACAGCACTCAGAAGAAATTGAGACTGTTCTTAACTCTTATAGCTATGCTTTTGAAACTTTTGCTCTTCCATGAACTGGCCCGGTCATGTAAACTAGCCTATATGTAGACTGTCAGAAAGCAATAGTAATGTATAAAGCTGACAGTGATGGCAAAGCCTGCTCCCTGGAAAATTTCTGTCTCCAAGCTATTTTAGGTTCCAAAACAATAATGATGAGCCATTTCACTTTACACTGGCGACAACAATATACCTCAAAATTGGCTGTTTGTCGCCTGTCTTTAGCAATGCAAGGCGACGTAGTTTGTTTGTGTGTGTGTGTGTGTGTGTGTGTGTGTGTGTGTGTGTGTGTGTGTGTGTGTGTGTGTGTGTGTGTGTATCTGTTGCCAAAATATCTCGGAAAGTTGTGGATGAATATTCACCAAACCCTCAGGAAACTGCAACAATGTGGATGTGCAGACTTCTATTACTTTTGCTGATGATTTGATAAAAAAACGACCGAATGCCAGCCACGATTTACTTTTTAATATGGATCGGTTCTTTGTAAAACGCAGTGACTGAATAACGCCAAGTTTTGCGAATTTTCTTCTCATTTGGTTTGTAGGTGGCTTTTAACTTAGCCAACAGCATATTTTGGCGGGCAATTAGCGTTCGGCCCCCGAATGCTTTTCTATTATTTAATATGGATTGGCATTTTGTGAAACGCGGTGACTGAATTCCTTACAGCATGCATAATTTCTTCAGATTTAGTTTGTTGGTAGCTTGTTCCTTAGCCAACAACATATTTTGGCGGGCGATTAGCATTCGGCCCCTGAATGCTTTTGTCTCATTTTATTTATTTATTTATTTACTATTATTTCAGTTTAATGATTAATGAAGGAAGTACAGCGCTGCCACCGTATTATTATGCTGAGTCAGGTCGCCGCTTGGTCACCCCAGCCAACCTGGTCACCCCTGGGCTAAACCTAGGCCATTTCAGGATGATTATTCAGTTTGGCTGAAAAGCAGTGCAGACGGCGATAGACATTGTAAAATTGAATGAATTCAACTGGGGGTGGCAAGATTTAAAAAGTCAAGATTACCCACGTTTTGTAAAGGTTCAACACAGTGAAGTATTTTTCGCTCGTGGGGTACATCACCTGCAGCGAGCCAGGACACCACCACTGCACCGCCACGTTATTTCAGTCCTTCTGCCTTCTATGTCCAATTATTTCCTATTTCTGTCCCTCCACGCCCCCTTCCCCATCACCCATAAACAATTCTCCCCTCTCCTTCCCCACCCTCACCCCCCACCCCCCGTCCCGAGGTGCGAGACTGGTGGGCCGTTATAGGGGATGGAAGAGCGTGCCGTTGAATGGAACCCCGGGCAGTTAAGGCGCGCTAAAAAGGTTCCGATCCTAAATGTGGCGCCCTTTACCTGCATTTTGTCAGGCTCGGCCCACATTGCTCTCCGTAATTGCTTTGGCCCCTTCGCCACGAGAGGTAGTACATTCGAAAACCAGGAACAATATTAACAGATTATTAAAACTGTTAGACGCCATAGCGGTTAAGGGACTAACTTAAGGCACGCTAAAAAGGATCCTTGGCGTCCATTACCTGTATATTGTCAAGTGAACCCAAATTACTCTCCGCAATTGCTTCGGTACCTTCGCTATGGGACGCGTAGAAACTCGTCTAGTGATAGCAAGAGTAAAAATATAATAGCCATATTCACGCTAAATCCGGCGCGCTTCATTTGAGCGCACTGGCATTTCACTCGAGCGAAAAAAAAAAAAAAATCAGTTGGACGCCACACTAAACTTCATTTGGCCGCTAAGTTAAAGTAGAATATTAAAACAGATTATCTTAAAATCTTACCTACTGTAGAGTCAGCTAGAACGGGTGATAACCATTTTGAATGATCGTTTGCTAACATATGAGTAATTTAGGTTAGGTTAGGTTAGGTTAATAACGATATGTTGGCTCCCAAATGAGGTGGTATACTGGCGCCCAAATGAAATAATAGCAAATTGGATTTTGCGCTCAAACGAAATGCCGCCGCTGAAAGAGGTTAATCCACTCAATTCAGTGACAGCATTATTAAATTTATTCATGCAGTCACTGGACGATTATACTCGTATATTGAGTTTCAGAAAGACTACGAGAGATAATCTTTCAGATGAACAAAATTGTATATTAATAACAAGGATAAAATATAAAAGCCGTCAGCGTATTGAAAGAAGTTAATGAAGATGCTTGCCCTCCCCTGACGACGAGGGTTTTCTCTGGAGCGGAACAATAAAGTGGTAGCAAAGACGAACAAAAACAAGATTATCCCGCTAAAGGGAGATAACAGCAGCGAATGCTCTCTGTGAAGCTTGCTAAAACTTTCAAATTCAATATAGCGCGATTTTTCGAATAAATTCTTGGACAAGGTACATTATCCAGTTACCCATCAAGCAAAATATCAGCATCTGTTTATGGTAAGACGCTTAATCCAGGAGTGAGCCAGGGCCGACGCCAAAATATGTTATGCTAATCTCGTCTGACTATATTATAAGTTTAGTATCTGAAAATAGTTCTTGCCTGGCAGCGAGAGAGAGAGAGAGAGAGAGAGAGAGAGAGAGAGAGAAAGAGAGAGAGAAAGAGATTCATCTGGTTCTCCGCGGGATGGTAGTCTGTCCCCAGTGTCAAATTGTTTCCTGGCCTGCCTCCACAACCACCACCACTCTGCCTGCCCCCCTCACCACCACCACTACTACCCAGCCTGCCACCACCATTACAACCCAGCCTGCCACCACCACTATACAACCCAGCCTGCCACCACCACTATACAACCCAGCCTGCCACCACCATCACCCAGCCTCAGCCTGCCATCACCCTTACCATCACCCAGCCTGCCACCACTATGACCTAGCTTGCCACCACCACTACCCAGGTTGCCAACCACCACCACCACCATCACCCAGCTTGCAGCCACGACCACCACCACCACCACCACCCAGCTTGCAGCCACGACCACCACCACCACCACCACCCAGCTTGCAGCCACGACCACCACCACCACCACCACCCAGCTTGCAGCCACGACCACCACCACCACCACCACCACCACCACCACCCAGCTTGCAGCCACGACCACCACCACCACCACCACCACCACCACCACCACCCAGCTTGCAGCCACGACCACCACCACCACCACCACCACCACCACCACCACCACCACCACCACCCAGCTTGCAGCCACGACGACGACCACCACCACCACCACCACCACCCAGCTTGCAGCCACGACCACCACCACTACCACCACCACCCAGCTTGCAGCCACGACAGCCACCACCACCACCACCACCACCACCACCACCATGCTGCCTGCCACCACCCAGTGTGCTATCCGGCTTGTCTTTACACCCAGCCTGCCAACACCCCCGATATACACGGGGGAAGGGGGGTGGCGGTCGATGGTAGCCTGTACACCACTGGCTGCAGCTGGTACAGGTGTGTGTGTGTGTGTGTGTGTGTGTGTGTGTGTGTGTGTGTGTGTGTGTGTGTGTGTGTAAGGCTGGGGGGGGGTGTAACAAGTAATCAGGTACCTCCACTCTGACCTCGACCTGTGAACAATAAGGACGCGACGCGGACTTCCAGGAATCCAGGCCGAATATCAGAGTGGCTGTGATTTCACAACGCAACACGACCCCCGCCCTACAACACAACACAACGCAACACAACACAACACAACACAACACAACACAACACAACGCAACGCAACGCAACACAACACAACACAACGCAACACAACACAACACAACGCAACGCAACGCAACACAACACAACACAACGCAACGCAACACAACGCAACGCAACACAACGCAACGCAACACAACACAACGCAACGCAACACAACACAACGCAACACAACACAACACAACGCAACACAACACAACACAACGCAACACAACACAACACAACGCAACGCAACGCAACGGAATGCATCATAACACAACACAGCTATATAAATACATCTCAGGCAAAGAGAAAATAGACAAATGAATATATAACCTATTGGGAAGCATCAGCAAGAGGACACTGCAAAAAAACTGCATAAAATGAGAGGAGATAAAGGCGTAAGGAAATTAGTTTCCCAAATAGGGCAGTCGATCTGTGGAATGCACTACCGAATGAAATAGTGTGTGCCAAAACTATTTATAAATTTAAGGATATGTATTATAAAAATGGTTTAAGACACGGGACAGTACGAGCTTGACTCATTCCTGTAAAAATGCAATTACGTAAGAACAATTAAGTAAGAACACATACTCTTGCTTGGTGATAAAAACAAAAAATAAATCTAAGTCTAACAGCACGTGGTAGTGGAATGTTTTGTTGTGATCAGTGGTGGAATATTGAGTATACAGTACATTGTGTTCTGGCAAGGTGTATTAAGTGACTGAAGATGGCGGTGTTATGTGTTTGTGGATGACTGAATTGCGAGTGTTTGTGTTGTGTTCACTGGACCAGTGTTTGCGAAATGTGTGTGTTGTGTTGCGGGGTAGTGTTTACAGGGTGTGTTGTTGTGCTGCGTTGTGTTGTGTAACGAATATGGTAGTGGTGTGTTATTTTTATATATATATTTTTTTTATGTGTTGGTTTATGTTCTGTTGTTTTATGTTGTGTTGTGTTGTGTTGTGCTGTGTTGTATTGTGTTGTGAAGCAGTGTTTGTCAAGTGTGTTGTGCCTAGTTGTACTTGAGTGCATGAAGTGTGGTGTGTTGTGCTGTACTGTGATTGAAGTGTGCTATGTTGTGCTGTATTGTGCTTGAAGTGCATTGTGTTGTACTTGAAGTGCGTTGTGTTGTGTTGTGCTTGAAGTGTGTTGTGTTGGAGTGGTGGTATGGGGAAGGGCGGCTGGTGGTGATCACAGTGGGTTATGAGTAGTTCGTCTTCCATCCCTCCTGGTATTGACTGATGGACGGGAGGGGGTGGAGAGAGAGAGAAAGAGAGAGAGAGAGAGAGAGAGAGAGAGAGAGAGAGAGGCTGAAGTGAAAAGAGGAGTAAAGGTTGAGTCCGGGATGGAAAGGGAGTTAGGGAAGGAGCGGAAGGAATGAAGGAGATGTGAGGTGCATGGTGGGGTTGGGGAGAAAAGTGGGTGAGGAGTTGGAGGGAGGGAGTAGGAGGAAGAGGTATATGATGAGGATGAGGTAAAAACAATATATCTTGGGGTTTGGCTGGGGGGGGGGGAGAGAGGTATGTGGTGGAGAGGAAGAGGAAGAGGATGGGTGATCAAAGGGTACCCCACCGTTTCTGAGAAGGATGTCTATGGATTGTCTGGGTAAAGTGGATGATGTGGATTCTGTACAGTGGATTTTTTAGTACTGTACTTGGATATTGTGCAGTATGTTGTTCAGTACTGCATTGTTTTCGGTGTATTGTTTAGTACCGGGTTTCTGTTCAGTATCTCGTTCAGTACTAGGGTGTTGTGCTGTATATTCGTCAGTACAGGTCTGTTACTCATTAGATTGTTCATTATGAGACGTTGTTCAGTAAGACATTGTTCAGTATATTGTTCTGTATGGGGTTATTGTTCAGTATACGAGTACTAGGAGGCTGTTCAGTACGGGATGTATTTCAGCTCAGTATTTTGTTCTCTTTGTGGATGTTGAGTGACTGAGGAGGACACGCTGGGGAGCCTCCAAAGACCACGACACTATGACCCTTAGATTTTATGTACGTGTGTATATCTTTATTTATTCATTTATTTACAGTATTTTTTGTAGTCATTTATTTACCATTTATTCATTTATTTCCTTATCCATATACTTTTGCCTCCAGAGACGCTTGTAGGAATTAGGCCACTACCTAAGACTACATTTTACTTTTATGTCTTTCAGATTACCCTTCAGTCGATTTTAAAATTACAAAACACCGGTAGTAGTGAAAAAGTTAATGAGAAAATCTAACCGCCTGTTTGAATTATTTGAACTGAGTAAAAAAAAGTGAAAATAGCAAAGAACATATTTCATCTCCAACAGGCAAAGGAAGTAATACATTTTTCATTCTTTCCATCTCCAGGTAATTAAATTCAACTCAGAGAGGTCCCGGGTAGGAAGGGGATTAGTGAAGGTTGCATGTAAATCCCTCAGTGTGAAAAGTCTCTCTTATACATAATCGTCTGGAGAGAGCAAGAACGAAATACAAAAGACGTCCGCAGTCTGAGGAGGTTAAAAGGGGTGAATATTATCTGCGAAAGGAAAAAAAATATATTGTGTGGCTGAGAGAGAGAGAGAGAGAGAGAGGGAGAGAGAGAGAGAGAGAGAGAGAGAGAGAGATGTGAGTAGGGGGGTGCGTGGGATTGTGTGAATGAGGCAGGGGATGCTCTGCTATTCTGGCTGAACCGCAGTGTTAGGGAGCGTCCAGCATGGTCGGGTTGTCTGCCATTTGAAAACATCATGTGTCTGGTATGTTGGATTCATAATTTCCACTAGGCCACTTGCAGCTCCTCCCCCCCCTTCCCCTTTCTCTTCCTCCCCTCCTTTCTCCCTCTCTCCTCTCCTCTCTCTTCTTCTCCCAAACTCTAACCTCACCCTAGTTACTCTCAACTCCCCTCTGTTTTCTCCACCAAAATTAAGTCTCTCCCCCTACCCCTCCTCCCCCTTCTCTTTCTCTCTCTCTCTCTCTAAAAATTCGGGGTAGGTAATATCGTCAGCGTACCCAGTGGTCCACAACCTTAGTCTGGGTGAAGGTCAGGTGCTGAGCAAATGGGCTGAGGGGTGGGATCGCCAAGTATATATACAGTCGATTCCCAGTCATTACTTGGATATTTTTTTTGGAGGGGGGGGGGGAGAACTAGAGACACGTGAAAATGCTGCATTCTTTCTCTTTGCTCCTTTTTCTTCCTTCTTTTCGTTACTAAGAAGGGTAGAGTATTTCTGATCTGATGTATGAAGATGATGCTGTGCTTCTGGCTAAAAGTGAACAGGAGCTTACGGGTAGCATACTGATACAGAATTTTGTTGATGTCTGTAAGAGTCGAGGGTGGAAAGTAAATGTAGATAAGAGCAAAGTGATGGATGCCGAAAAGGAAGGTAACTCTCAGGGTGATGTTCTGGTGAATGGAGAGATATTTGACTTGGCGAGAGAGTTTAATTACTTGAGTGTAGTGATAGAGGGGTAAATATTCAAAGGAAAATTAGGTAGAGGGGCATTGAGGACAGTAACTGGTGCTCTGAAGGCCTTAATACTAAATATAGATCTGAGGGTGGCATCTGAAAGAATTGTATAGAGTATTAGTATGCTACCCACATTAACGTAAGAGTGTTATATTCTGGTGCGGTAAGAAAACGAAAAATCATGAGTTAGGGATGTGGACATGGGGTTCTTGAGAAACATGTGTGGAGTGCAGAGAGTGGATAGGATAGGATAAGAAATAATTAGATATGTGAAAGATGTGGAATAAGGAAGACCGCGGACATCAAAGTTGAGGAGAGTATGTCTGGGTGTTATGGTCATATGAAAATGGGCATAAACAGGGTGATGAAAAGGGTATATATGAGTGGGTTTGACGGTGGGAGGAGGCATGGTAAGCGAAGAAGGTGAACAGCTATGGTAGATGAGTGTGTGTGTGTGTGTGTGTGTGTGTGTGTGTGTGTGTGTGAGAGAGAGAGAGAGAGAGAGAGATGTGTGAAGGCTGATGAGGCAAGGGATCGAGCTGTTTGGATAGATTTTGTACGAGGAAGTGATTTGACAGTCGTCGGGATGACCCTGTCTGACAGGTAATTATGAAGCTACGTGTGGAAAGATTTATCAGTGAGATAAAGCCAGGATTTCGGGACTTGAATGGTGACTGGATGGGTTTGTGGCCAATGTCACAGGGAATGCTGGTGAATAGTTCTCCCATTGTTAGATTCTTCACTTTCCATAATTTCTGCGTCTTATCCCACCTGCAGGTGGTGAAAAGAGGCTGGATTATGAACTGAGGTTTTCGTAGAAGAAACAAGAGACAAAGGAAGACAGTAATCTCCTTTCTTTGCCCTTCCTTCAAAAACAAATCATGATTGCGAGAGGAAAAATGATGGTATGTGCGTGAATCTGATCGCAAATCCCTAAGCGGCAGCCAGAGTTTTACAGATCACTGGAGTCTTCATCAGTGAAATCTATTAAAATTGTGAATATTCGTTTAATCTGTAATTATGATTACGATATCGATTTCGTAAACAGAAATAAAACGGAACTATTGTCGTCCGGCCATACATAAGAATGGAAATAGATATTGCAAGATGAAGCAACGCATTAACACATGAACAAATTACTGTGAATACTCTGAGAATAATAGTAGCTTAATGCAAGTAATTTACAGTGACTCGAAATTATGTAGTATAATTTTGATTACTATCTGTTTTGTTTTCTGAATGCCTCTAGCGACGTAGGCCGGTAACCTACCCTTAAACTGGAGTTTGGTAGCCTAGCCTCGGAAATTTGTACCGTGTGATTGGCCTATATAAGGAAATGACATTTTACGCTGGATACCATACTATTAAGTTAAAGGAAATTGTTTAATATTTTGGTGCATAACACTGCATATGAGAGCACAGCTTGTCATTCTGGATACATAATCTAAACCTCATCTCATTCCGGAGAACTGCAAATGGCTCTCACCACTGCAGGTGCGCTACATGGGATTTTTCTAGTAGTGTCACTGTCAGCAATAACTGTCTAGATTTTTTTTTATTCCGTTGATGGGGTAAAGAATACTACCCATATATTTCGTATGTTTCGTACAAAGTTTTCAAAAGGGAACTGGAGCCCTCCTATTTAGGGACACTGCGGTGATATCGACTTCGGTCTGTTTTAGAATACTGTAATTGTTCCTTTTTACAGAAGTTTCAGTATGAGTTTTTGCGGTATTTTCAGAAGATTGTGAAAACTTATTTCGAAGAAATTATGCTGTGTATGGATACAAAGCGTGAGCAGATATAGACTAATCTGTCACTGAGAAAATATTTATAAAACGATAATTTCTTGTTGAGAAAAATATACCAAGTCAGATTATCAAAACAATATGGATAGAGTAATATAGTAGGTGTTTCATTTTATTCAACGCAGCATAATTTAGATTAATTAACCGTGCAACAATGAGCTACATATGTCTTAGTTCAAATATAAACGCTACGTTCTGTGCAGGATTTCAGACAACGTAAACAAAGCCTTGACAACACTCATTTACGTCGCCACACTCAGTAATTAGAATCCAGTGACATGAACAGTTCTCTCTTGGAAGACAACTTCGTAAGCTGCAGTGAGCTAGAAGATAATTAATACCTTGAGTGGTATGAACAAGAACATATGATCTTTGAAATGGAGTGGCCTGGTTACGCTGCCACCGATGATTTGTTCCCCACTTGTAACTTCAGTAAGTTTTCTTGTATATTTGGAGCGGTATGGTTCTATACTCCAAACATTACCTGAGTAGTTAATGTTTAATATTGTTTAATGCGAAATAGTTATAAAAAGGGGGCAATCCTTGAGGAGACAGGACAACGTTATTTTTTTTTTCTCTTAGCACTTCATTGGATTCTTTTAGTATTTTCTGATTACGTTTGCAACTTTAAGCGTCTTTTATTTATTTATTTTTTTAAGTGGTGAAAAGAGTTTTAAAAAACGGTGTTTATTTACAAACGGACGCTATCATATGGTGCGCGAAGACAGATGGACGCCATTTTAGAACGCCATTTTTGAACGAAATTAATTTTATTAATTCCTGTTTCTCCAAACCTAACAAATTTTCGTAAAATGCCCAATCTTAATTATTCTAACCAGACCTAACCAATTTATTCAAACCAGACCTAACCAATTTATTCAAACCAAACCAAACCAATTTTATGCTAACCTAACCCATACTTATCCTAACCTAACCTATCCCTTATGTATATGATATTTTCCTTGTTTATTGATGGATCCCCTTCATATTTGAAAGTGCACTTCCGTACGCCTTTACATAGTCACGGATTTAGTTCAAAGGTAAGTAAAAAAAATGTGATAATTTTAACTGGTGGTCGTATGTCTCCTTAGGAAGGAAGGAATAATCAAGAAGTAGCACCAAGTCATAAATTGGCTATATGGCAGTGGCACTAAGGCTGGTGTGAGTGGTTTTGGCGATGAAACTGGTTGGTGATGAAACGGTTTGGCGTTTAAGCAATGAGAGGAAGGGAGAACGGGTCAGTGTCAGTGAGAGGTCCTTGTCATAAAGCAAATGTCTAACCTGATCGGAGTAGAGGGGAAAATATAGACCGGAAGGAACAAGGAAATATCAAGAAGAGAGATGGTACAGAAGAAAAGAACAGAAAGGAAAGACTGGAGACAAAAAGGCTCCTCTTAGTTGCCACTTATGGGGAGCAAGTATACTGGGGAAGTGTTCTTTCCCTCCTCCCCAGGGGGTCTGTGTCTCCTTAAGGATTGTCAAAAACGAATATTAGCAAATTATACTGGGTTAGAGGGGAATGTTTTTGTGGTAAATGTACAGTGCTTTTTAATTAAAGCAGCAAGCAGCAGAAAGATCTTGCCGATTCAATTCCAGTTCCGCGAGTTTGTTTCCTTTATTTTTCGGAATATTTTCATGATAGTAAACAGGTATTTCTTTTCGACTTTTTCCCTTTTTCCACTGTTGTTATAATCATGTTCCTTATGCCTCATCGACGTTCGGTATTGTCAGGCGTAATGAATGGGACAATCGAACGTACTCAAATCTACCCAAATTAATTTATTTTGTGCATTTTTTTTTCACGAATTTTGTTTGCATAAATGATGCACACTGTTGACTGTTTCTTTCTTGCGTTTTTCTTGTCAATACCTATGTTCCCTTTGCTTTACCGACGACAAGGCTATTTATTTCACGGACGTAATGGACGTGCTAAAACTTACTTAAACCTTGGTTAGGTTAGTTTTAATTGCTAAGTTAGGTTTGTGTAGGTTAGGTTAAAATGTAGCCTAAGGTTAGGAAGAAGTACTATTAAGGACCGGTACGTCATCAAATTTGGGTGTATATGAGAGTGCTGGAGTATGTCCGCCATTACTCTTGAGAAACAAATAGGAGTTGATAGAGCGGAAGAAACTTTGGCTAAAAACAAGAGGAAAAATTTAATTTGAAAGGTTCGTTTACCACGCCGTAGATAACCAGAAAAGTATAAAAAAAACTATCAGGAAGAAAAACTGCTTTGGTAAGGTGCTTCTTCCTGTAGTCTTGTATACTTTTCTGGTAATTTATGGAGTGGTAAACGAACGTTTCACGTTAAATTTGTTTTCCTAATGTTTTTAATCAATGTTCCTTACATTGTATCAATTCCTGTTTGTTTGTCGGGTGTAATGGCGGACACTTACTTCAACATACTTAAATCTACCAAATCTGTTGTTGACGTCCCTGTCGCCTTTCTTCCTAACCAAAACAAACCTAACCTGATCTAACCTAGCTAACCTAACCTAACTACCCTAACCAAACCTAACCTAACCGCCCAAACCAAACCTAACCTAACCGCCCAAACCAGACCTAACCTAACCTAACTAAACCTAGGTAAATGTACATTTATGTTAAGCAACAGAAAGACCTTACCAGTTCAGTGTAAAAGACCATCAGGAAGCACTGATTTGGTTAAGGTGGGTCTGCTGCCTAAAGTAAAGTGAATGTTTACCGTTTTTGTCTGCACGAACCTGAAATGATGTATCTGTTACGTGAAATTAGTACTAACATATATACGCAGTAACGTATGTAATAATTATGGTAATGTCCGTCTGTCCATCCGTCAGTCAACCATTCTTCTCAGGCTTGAAAGAAAACGGCAATGTTGATGGGAAGCCAATTTATTCTGCCTAAATTCAGTCATATCCAGATACCCCTAAGTAAATTAACAGGTAAACTAGCATTATGTTAGTGTCAGCCGTTTATAATATAACATGCGACTGGTACTGGACCCTTTTCGGTAAATGATTATTCACGTTGATGGTAACCGTGGTGACAAAGTAAAATAATCCGTGGGAATACATTATGGGAAGACTGCAGTGTAATTATTCTAACAAACGTAAATACCGGTAGTTCCATAAGGTCTATTAGGCTAATCACCTCGCTCATACACGGCTGTTAGGCTATCTGTTTTCCCAACAATAATAATTGTATTTACTGGCAGCACTGGTAGGTGGAAGATTCTTCATTTAAAATCGAATCTGGGCAGTGATTCACAAGCAAACTTACGGTCAGTTCTTGGCATGGTTAAGATTTGTGTCTGCGGGAAGAACAAGAAACCTACCGGTAGTGTGAAAAGGGGAGTTAAAAACGATCGTGCGGTGACGCCCCTTTCATTCTGTTATTTTTTCCTGTGCTGTGATTGTATTGAGACTGAGACACCTTTTGTCCGAAAGGGCCAATGAGTGTTTGGTTAGGAATGTAAAAGTATGTGTAAAGGTGTCCGTCAGTACATAAGTAGCGGCAGGTGTGTGTGTGTGTGTGTGTGTGTGTGTGTGTGTGTGTGTGTGTGTGTGTGGAGTGTATAATTTTGTGAGCAGAGTTGTCAGTCTGTAAGGAAAATGCAGTAGGTGTCTCACGCAGGGATGAGTAAATTGTATTCATGTGTGTTTCTTGTTTGGTGGTGTGTGTAGTGTTTGCCGGTGTGTGTAGTGTATGGAGATGGAGGCTGTGTAGAAGTGTATGTAGAGTCGCCTCGTCAGTCGTGAAGAAGCAGGGTGGTAGGATGAGGAAGTAGGCAGAGCAGTCAGAGATGTAAGAAAGACGTAGGAAGAGTAACGAAGGACTAAAGAGGGAGGGAAGGAGGGCAATGCAGGACAAAAGGGAGAAGTAAGGAAGACAGTGAAGGATAAAACAGGGAAGTAGGAAAGACAGTGAATGACAAAAGATGAAAGTGAGAAGGACAGTGAAAGACAAAAGATGGAAAAAGTAAGAAGGACAGTGAAGAACAATAGAGGGAAGTAAGGAAGATAGTGAAGGACATAGGAGGGACGTAGGGAAGACGGTGAAGGATAAAAGATAGAAATAGGAAGGCCAGTGCAGGGCAAACTGTGGAAGTCAGGACAGTGAAAGACAAAAGAGGGAAACAGGAAGAGCAGTGAAGGACAAGAGAGGGAAGTGGTTGCGATGGATTCCAGTTTTAGATAAAATTTAATGAGGAAAAGGACGATACAGAGAGATACTAAATAAACGAATGATAAATGCAGCGCAGAAGAGGAGGATGGACGAAAATTAAAGGGAATGTCTCTGAAAATCCGACACGTTTTTGGTACGAGGTGAAAATGTAGGAATAAAGTTTCAAAGAACGTGGGGAAAATGCAAGCGTCGAAAAAACGGTGGAATGGTCACAAGTTAGAGGGACATAAAAAGGCAAGTAAAAAGAAAGTGCGTTTTCGGAAACTGACTAAATGGTGGGAAAATAGCAAATATAACTGTGATTAGGGTTGATGGTTATCGTAAGAGGGGATATGTAGCCTACTGCTTAGGGATATAAAAAATGGCAAAAGTGAGGCGGGTTGTGAAGGGGCTGAATAATGGAAAGGCGTCAAATATAGATGATGTGAGAAAGGTTAGTATTATTCCTTTTAGTTAATTCATGACTTCAGGACAAACCTCTCCCTGTGGGAGGCTGGGGTAAGCCATGCGTTACTACGTCGGCTTAGGAGAGGTTGACAAAGCAGCTGGCATTATAGGTGTTCTCTTCATCTGCCATGTCGTAGTTTTCCTATCCTAGCTTCTTAATTACAAGGTGAAACAAGATGCCCCGCGGTTATCATACCCTCTGAAGAAGTCTTACACTGTTGGACGGCAGGTAAAGTTACTGGCAGAATTATTTGAAAACTTACAGCAGATTTGGTGCGGGAGTGATTTTTAAAAGGGAATAATAGGATATGTGTGAATGAAATGTTTGCTGAGTAATAGTTGTCGGGAAAAAAACGTGTGAGTTATAAAACTGTTGAAGGCTTTGTAGGTAGACTGCGCAGATCAAAGAGCAAGATTACTGGTGAAAAAAATGTCTGAAGTAAAGATTTCCTTACGCTCGATTCTCACTCTCGGATCCGAATGAATTAGTGGGAAGAACTGACCTCGACCTGTGACCTTCAGTTTAAACCCTGGCGGCTCAAATTTTATCCAGATAATTCTTATGTGACAGTAAAATTCTTCCCATTAATCTCAGCTTTCAGGATTTAAGAATTTGTGCTAATACGTATATACTGTTTGTTGTTTTTGCTTTTGTTATTATTATTATTTTTATTATTATTATTATTATTATTATTATTATTATTATTATTATTATTATTATTATTACTACTACTACTACTACTACTACTACTACTACTACAGTTATACTTTTGGTGGGTGTCTTGTAAGGGGGATGGTGAATCCAAGGGGGACAAATCCTGTAATTATTCATTATTGTACTGTACACTGTGACGATTACTTTGAATCAACCAGCTTTTTTTTTAATGTACTTATTTATTTATTTATTTATTTTTGGTAGACTGATGCCTGGCTTATCACAGACTGGCTGCAAGAGATCTGATTCACATACATGGAGGGACAGAATTGGCTCCTCTTTCTAAACGTTTCATCTGTCATGGATTTTATGTTTATGTATGTGCGTATGACAAGGTAAACAGTGAAGGAATGGAGAGTGGCTCATATAGGATCATTAAACAACTGGTTGGTGTGAAAATTTGTGACATGTTGGGAGCACACCTGTTGAGAGGAGACGGAAACTTCAGGGTGATTTGTCAAGAATGAAGTGAGGTGAGGAGGTTAAAAAGGTCACATCGAGAGTGATGAAAAC
Source organism: Coenobita brevimanus (assembly GCF_032717465.1). Lineage (NCBI taxonomy): Eukaryota > Metazoa > Arthropoda > Malacostraca > Decapoda > Coenobitidae > Coenobita > Coenobita brevimanus. The sequence continues at coordinate 60,927,718 of NC_137008.1, forward strand.
GGGTGTAAAAAGAAAATTTAGAATAATTCGGATAATATATATATATGAGAGAGAGAGAGAGAGAGAGAGAGAGAGAGTGAGAGTATCTATCAACACAGGTTTATGCTTCGTCTCATGCTGGAAGTCCATGGTAGTTGTCAGTTGTAACTAGTAATTATTTTAGTAGGAACAAGAAACGGGAGAGAGTTTTCACACACCCTTTCTTGTCCTTCATGCAAAAATAAATCCTGGTGGTGGCAGGGTATTGGTAGTAAGTTTGTGAGTGAGGACCCGTGGTCAGTTGTTCTCTTCTCCCTGCATGCATAACACCCGCCCTCCCCCCAGGTAATGTACTTCACATGTTCTACGTGAAAAGTGATCTGGTCTGCATCGGAGAGAGAGAGAGAGAGAGAGAGAGAGAGAGAGAGAGAGAGAGAGAGAGAAAGAGAGAGAGAGGAGGGGTTGGGGGACGTCTGCCCTTACCTTTAACCCATGTTTACCTTTAGCTAAATAAGAGTCGTCGATTTTATCTGTCACTGATTAGACGGTTTGAAAAATCTCGGCATACAACAATGCCGTTGAAAATACGAGTCTTTTGTTTTTCAAGAAGTCTTGTGTCGAATTTTCTTGGAGAGTATGAAAATTTAGATAGGTAATAAGGTCATTCTGTGTCAAATCACCCCAATTCTGAAAGTGACCCAGGTCACCATCTAAGAAAGCTGAAAAAATCTCATATACAGTAGTGCCATGAAAGTTATGCATATATCCCAAATTTTAGGCCAATACATGCGATAGTTTCCAAGTTAAGACCATTAAAAAATCACAAAAATATTTTCGTTTTTCGAAAAATGCATTTTTGTCAAAGCTTGGAGAAGTATATATATCTAATTTTGTAATATTGTTACAGGGTTCCTAATCTTTGTCTAAGGCTAATTTTTACTGAATTTTTCATTTCTGTAGTCAAAAGAGGCCTATCTCTTTTCACTGATCGTCCATAAAGCTCCACAAATGGATAAAACGCCAACTTTTTCAAAACTTGCAGCCACTTCTAGGCTCCACTGCAGGATAGTGGTTTATGCCAGAGAGTTATAATTTCTTGTATTGTCTTTCATGGTGCAGGTTCACATGCCCATACTGCCAAAAGCATTTAATTCACAAAATTGTAGCCATAAGGTGCTGTCAAAATAATACATTTTTTATATATAACAAAAATATGCATTATTCAGTCAACAAGAACCTTATGTTGACAACTAATGGGAATCTTTATTTTTTACCATTATAAGTAATTCTAGTTCAGTTTAGTTTCCTGTTGTGTACCAGTTTAAACTTATAAAAGAAGTATATGAGCTGTGCAAAGATCTTTGTCCAAGTTTCCTTTACCTTCCCTTGAGACGTCACTGGTTTTGATTTGGACCCTTAAAGACAGACATCTCCCTGCACGGTGTGTAACGCTGCTTACGAAAGGAGTTTCTTTTTTCAGTTAAGCGTAACTGTAGGTGTCTGAGAATGTTGGTTTTGGCGCCATAAATGCTTTCACAATCATGAGTACTATAAAATTCTTTCCAACAAACGGCAGACTATTATGTTCTCCAAAGAGTGAATTGTAGATGCCTGAGAATATTAGCTGTTTAGTTATAATTGTTTCAAGTGTATACCATAGTCTGTACACACTAGAAGTTAGGCTTAGTGGACGGTAATTCTGTGATAGGATTTACTACGCTTCGTGAAATATTGAAGTGACCTTTGCTGGGGCACACGTTAATTGTTTATTGAGTAGTGGCTGTTTCATTCCTTGCCTCTTTTTGAAACATATGGATCAGTTTCATTTGGCCTACGTGTTTTCCTTGAATTTGTTGACTGCAGTTAGCAAATAATCTCATTCGCTGTTATACTTTCTGTACTGTAACTAAGCCTAAAATTGCCGCCTCCCCATCTTGAATGATGAGTTGTAGCAGAAGATTAACGCTAGAATGTGATACTAGTAACAGTGTGGTAAGGAGAAGTGAAGCCTAGCAGTGTCTTTTTGTGACAATGAGGGTCATGAAATAAGGTGCGAAAGGACGAAAATCTGGGCCAAGTTGAGGTGAAAAGACTATAGTAGTGTCACTCATTCTCGTCAGCCCGAGGATGTCACATGTACTCGTTTTTTTAGCCTTGCAATATCCAGGCTATGTTATGCAACTCTGGAGAAGCGTTCTGAACTGAAGGGGTTAGGTACAGCCTTCACCTACCCAATATCTTAACGTCTCCTCTTAACAAAATTCGTGTGTAGATTGTAAGAATAAAGACGACCATGGCCTGAAGAGTATAATGATAGAGGAATCGTATCTGTAGTGTATATAAATTGTAAAGAAAGATTCAAATTTAGCAGTCTTTCATTATACTTTCCATTGTCTGCAAATATCGGGCCTGTTGTCGGTGTAAGTAAATTTTTCTTCATGACCTTGTTCTTAAAAACTCATCCTGGTTTGACCTGTTGATGCTGGCAGTATGTGTTTCTGGGGCTTTTATGTGGTGTCTTGTTTTTACCATTGTGACGTGGTTGTTTTGCCTCTGGTGGGAGAATTTTTTGACGATGAATAATCCTGTGTGTATGAGAGAGAGAGAGAGAGAGAGAGAGAGAGAGAGAGAGAGAGAGAGAGAGAAGTAAACAAATACCCGGTATATAACAACTAACCACACACATGGACCTTCCAGACGACCTCACACTGGAGTTGTTGCAGAAGGCGGAGAGGGAGAACGAGAGGGAGAGGAGATACTGCCATCCTGCCGCCTTCCTCCTCCACCTCCCTTCCATCCTCATCTTTGCCTCCACCCTCGCACGCACCTTCGCTCCATCCTCACATCACCGCCCCCTCATCTACCTCGCCGTGGATCTCTTCCACCGGTGAGATGGATGGATAGATAGATTGATGGGAGAGAGAGAGAGAGAGTATTTGGAAGAGTTTATTATACATATTGACTCCGCAGACATAGCGCTTTTGATCATGTTGGTTCCTATGTATGTATCTGTATGTTTCTTTGGTGTGTCAGTCTGGTAGCATAAATCTCATAAGAGCTTGATCTGATCTGGATAAAAATTGTCACACAGTTTGTGAGTCTGGGAAGAAGTAATTCGATTTTTGTGCAGACTGATGATAGGTCAGTGATCATGGATTAAGGTCAAAGTTCAGAATGTGGCGTTACCTGATAAGTGTCAGACCTGATATGGATCCAAATCGGCCCATACATTGTTTGTATTGTGTGGGGGTCTAGGGTATAATGATTCGATTTTGGTGCAGATCGATCAAAAGTTAAGGTCAAAGGTCATGGGTCAGTATCACAGTTCAGGGCGCAGCGTTATCTCTTGAGTGTCTGAACCGATTTTTATTAAACAAAATCGCTTATAAATTGTGTGAAGTTTGGAAGACGTGAATCGATTTTGGAGATTAGTCATTGATTAGGGTCAAAGTTTGGTGCAACGCAGCTGTTCTTTCTGAGCATCCTTTTTAATTCATAAATACCTGGTTTTCATAAACCTTTCAGTTCAATGGCGGTGTAATTAATTCTTGCAATTTGTAGGCGATGTTGCATGTATTTTGTTTAGGTGAGACTTTTCTAGTTGGAGGGGTTAGGTGTAGCTTTCCTAACACATTCATTAGTAGAGAACCTTCCTAGGTTGATTAAAAATGGTGGATCAATGGAAAAAAAAAAAAAAGTACTGAAGGGTTTAACCAAGATTTATAACTGACTGGTGGACGAACAGACCTGGATATCATAATATATTACATAAAAGTTTGTCATTACATTATCTCACAATATTGCTTGGGTATGATTTGTGTGGATGTTGACATTTTATTTTGTTACTGCTTGGTTATCTTAAGCCAGAGAAAGGTGACTGACTGACTGTCGGTGGAACGGACATTGCTGTCATTACATGTTATATGTTTTATAAAACATAAGATACTGTCATTACATAATTACACAGCAATATATAAATGATTGTTAAGTCCACTAAATTATAACACTACAAAACTGTAAATGAAAGATTAATACAGTGCATCATTAAATAGTGTACAACAGATTCCCATTACATAATTACACTGCAGCATATAAAGACTCGTCACTCGAATTTATTGCACTATAGTAGGCCGGTATAACAGTGTCATTACCATATTCGTAATGTCACCACACCACCTTAGTATCCTACAATAATCGTATTTTGGCCACAGGTTCCTGATGGAGCGACTGGACCGCCTTCTGGGCTTCATTTATTCTTTGGAGGGTAAGGGTAAGGGTGGGGATGAGGAGCAAATGAGGGTACTGAAAGAAAAGCTGGAGCGGGAGGCGCCTTTGAATATGGTCACCTGCATACTCATCGCCTCAAAGCTGCTATCACAACACCAGGTAAATAATATGCTGGTGCTGTTGCTGCTACTGTTACTACTACAGCTAATAATAATAATAATAATAATATTGTTATTATTATTATTGTTACCGGTACTAATTATCAGTGATAAGTGGGGGCGCCCACCATCCACTCACTCGATGTACTGCTGCTCTCGGGTAACTGCCCTTTCCTCTTCTTTCCTTCATTTCTCTTCTGTCTTTCTTTCCTTCATTCTTTCTTCTTCCTTTTGTCTGCGGGTGACTGAACACTTGAGTGACAAGCCAAATGGTTGCCTGTACACCAGGAAACCATGTACTACGGGTGGTAACCACATAACCAAATTATGGCGCCTGGTGTTTCAGTGGGTAATTAATGCGCATCAGTCTGATTGAGCCGGCGCAGGTTTATATCCAAGGGATGATTAGGGTTTATTGCTCACGTAATGCCACTCAGGGATGAGTGAGGCTAGTCACTCAAATGTCAGGACCAACTTCCCTAGCCCCGGGCTCCTACGCTCCTCATGGGGCAACACTGGATTAGATGATGAATGAATGAAATTATTATTATTATTATTATTATTATTATTATTATTATTATTAACATTATATAATAATAATAATAATAATAATAATTATTATTATTATTACTACTACTAGTAGTAGTAGAACCGTAGTAGCAGTAGTAGTAGTTGTAGTAGTAGCAATAGTAATAGTAATTATTGTAGCAGTGGTATGTTGATTGTTTTTATTTATATAATTAAATGGTTTTCCTTTTGATGGGAAAGTGGTTTACCGCTGAGGCAACGAGGCAGACTGAGAAGTAAAGCATACAACTTACAGTCACGAGATCCAGGTTGCAATCCCCGTGAGGCCGTTGAGTTGGCAGGCCTAAGCATCCTCCTTTGTAATTGCCAGCTGGGGATGAGGGGCAGCAGTATTTTGTACCCCCACACTACGAAAACTTACTCTTTACCTGTGTTCTGAAAACCCAGGTATATGAGAGTGACGTGTGCTTATTTATCAGACGGTTTTATTCAACGCAGTCGAGACCTCTGGTTTCAAAACGTTAGAAACAGTACCAGACCTTTTTTCATATTGTTCTTGGCACCAACTCAACGAATTTTATCCCTTGTACAAGACACCCCAGGTATTGAAGGAGATAGAATCATCCTCTGACCCGTGCAGTATCAAGATGTCTTTTGTTTCGCATTCTTGCCACTGCCAGAAAATGATGTCCAGCTTAGACATTTCGTATTGAAAGGACGAAGAACTCCCTCCTCACCTCACTTGTACACCTCCCCTCCTGTCTCGTTTACCATCCCTCTTCTCTCGTCAACTGTCTCTTCTCTCTCGTCCCCCTCCTCGCTCGTCCCCTTCTCCTCTCCCGCCCTCCTCTCCTTTCTCGTCCCCCATTCCTCTCTCGTCCACAAACCCTTCCTTTCTCGTCTACCATCCCTTCCTCTCACGACCACAATCCCTTCCTCGTCCACCATCCATTCCTCTATCGCCCACCCCCCTCCACTGTAGTCTACCCCCTCCTTTCTCTCCCCCATGTCCTCTCTGGTGCCTCCTCCCCTCCCCACCAGTATGTTAGGGTCGGGCTGAACCTTACACCATTGTAAAATATTCACCACTATTAGGGCAGCCGTCACCTCGCACACTGCCTAACCCTCACCTTACCTCTCCTTACTTACGCATTATCACTACTTCCCTACACATTATCACTACTTCCCTCACAGAGACTGTCACACCCACTATTTATCATCGCCATAGTGATGAATATAGTAATTCCAGTGATGATAATATTTCTAGATATCACAGTGCCCTAAATTGTCCATATGCAAGAATTATACCCACATTATATTACGGCCTTCTACCTTACAGCTCAAATTATACACCGATAGTAAGGTACTACAGTATGGTAATAGCAGTAATGATAGTGATGATAATCATAGTTTTATTAATGATATGATGATGATGATGATGTGATGCTGGTACACCTTTATGGACGAAATAATGGCAGCACCTTATTTTTTATGTGTGTAGTGGGCGTGAGTCAGGAACTGGCAGCCTCTCCCGCTTGTATTGCCCTAAGGAAGTGGCGAACACACGGGCCACAACCTGTATTGCTAACAGCCTAACATATCTTATGGCAGTGGCTGGACCAAGACTGTACATGAAGTAATTTCACCATGTACCAGGGTGTCTTATCATAATTTACTCTTCCTACTGCCATACGATAATGTTTAGCGTGGAAAGCCCCCTGGTAATGAAGGGGTTTGTGAAGGCTGTGTATAGTTCCTCCCTCACAAAACCTCTCTGGTGAATTAAGCGCAATTGTTGGGCATCAGCAAGAATAAAATCATAATGACGTCGCCGGGTAGAAGGAGGTGGGTGCCATCAAATCACCGTAGAAAAACAAAAACTTACAGATCCATATTAAGGTTAGCGATATTTCTCCTTGAGCCCGAGGATTATTTATCTTTGTAACTATCGCCATACTTGTGTTGACTCAGGACACCCCTATAGTAATGGAGGGGTTATTTAAGGTCATGTCTCACCCCTCCAGTTCGAAATGCCTGTCCATTAGTTTATAAAATAGCCTCGAGATAGCAAGAATGAAAAGGTAATCATAGTGAAGAGGTAAAATTTTCGGTGAAAAAGACATCATGGGACTGAATGCGTTAAGGTGTTTGAGCACCGAGGTGAATTACAACGCATCGTTCGACATAACTAAAATATTGAGTCGGCTTTTTAAAACTGTAATGAAACTCTCAGAAGAAATATGTGAGAACCCTAGTGACAGAAGTACCTGATGTGAGTGTAGCCAGATGGGTGAAATAGAATCTGTCAGGATGAGATATGGACAACAGTTCATCCCTCTACTGCACTGGTACTAAAATGGCGGATTGCGGTCTGAATCCGGACCTAGACGAGCTTTAGTTTGGTCCCCAGGGACTCCCATCACGGAATATTCAGTATCCCCCTCAAATTAAAGAGTCGCAATACTTAACATCTTTGAATGAATTTCGCCTAAAATACGACTCAAATAAAGTTAACTTCATCCTGCTATTACTATAAATTATGTTTAGCTACTGGAGTAATACAAACCTGTCCATTTCGTGGCTGTAATGAAGGCTATAATGACTGGTGAGACTAATGATTTACTGTTTTTTCCAGCTCTTCTAGGTGCTCACATCACTCATTGTAACGAGAGTTTCATATTTCCTAGCATATTATAAGTGTCATCTCGTCAGGATTAAACATTGGCAACAAGAGAGCAGGAGTCCTCGCCACAAGAGTACTGTATTTAACAAGCTGTACTGCACGTACCCACAGACTGTTCCCATTACCCTGTTCAAATGATGAGTTGACGGAGGGATACTGACAGTTGCTAGACCTTTCTCTGGTACACGGTGTGATGCTGAAGTGGTGGTGGAAATGCTAAAGTGACCGTGTTTCTGTAAGGATGGCAATAGTAATTTGTTCAGTAGAAGAACTTCATATTATCTTTTTGAGAAGTTGGGAGTGTGGAGAGTAGATTCTTGTGTCTTACTTAACCACCTTACCAACAGGAGAGAATACTTTAAACCTGATTTTTAATTTGGTCAGGGTATTACCTTTCCTCACAGTCCCGTTATAATAACATAAACGAATGTGTTTTATTCCATTAGCGATATTAAATACAAGATTTTTCATCCGGACCTCAGCCGTAAAGGAAGATAATATAAGTGGACCTTCAAAGAAAGTAAATGGGGAACCCTGCTCTACTGCATGGCCTTAGACTACGGTAGCTGTACAGTATCGATATTCCCCCCTGAACTTTCTGTCTTGTTCTGACTGGGACATATAATGTAGCCATCGTATCTCCCAACCCTTCCATCTGTGTAATGGTGAAGGAAGACTATTGAGGTGAGATCTGGACAGCATCTTGCCCTCCCACTGGATGGTCTTAGATTACAGTTGCGCAATATCGAGGCTTTAATTTTAAATTGTATTCTGACTGAGGAAACTCTTGTCCATCAGTTCCCTTTCATCCGTGTAAGAAGAGACTCGTGACTGGATGATATTTGGACAACAGTGTGTCTTTCCACTACAGTTGGACGATACACAGTCTTATTCCCCGTCCTTGATTTACCCTTCGTTTTTATTTGAGTCACGTAGTATCCCTCTAAGTATTATAGGGAAGAGGAGTTCTCTGGAAGTGGTCTGGATGCATTTCCTCAGTAAGTTTGGTGGTACTGGACGGCAGGTGGTTGGTGTCCAGCATGTCTCCCAGATTCTAAGTTTTCAGTCGAGTTCACACTTACGCAACTCATGCAGTTCCCTGTGTTCAGTATATAAAGGCAAGAACATACTTGGATGAGTTTTCATTACACTGGGTGATCTTCGGCCGCGAGTGGGCAGTACTGAGCTTGTTTCCCTGTCCCTGGAGCTTCTGTTGTGCCCTTACGCAACTCATGTAGTTCCCCCTCAGGAAGTGTAAAAAGGAAGAGGAACAGCGGTGATGATATCTTGACAAAATATCAGACTCCATCCGATGATCTAAGGCTGCTGATGGACGTTATTGAGCCTTTCTTCCCGTCCTTGAGATTTCCATGGTCTTCCGATTTGTGTAACTTGTGTAGTTCGCCTTCAAGAGTGTGAAAGAGGAGGAACTGGACAACATCATACCTCTTCACAAAATGAGCCCTGACTTCTGGTGATAACACATTTGTTTTCCGCTCACAAGTTTTTCGTCGTGTTCCGAATTACGTAACCTGAATAGTTCCCCTTCAGGAAGTGTAAAAAGTCAAGATACGTACATCTTGTGAGCCGTCCCCTCCTCACCTCATTATTCAGAGGTTCACTACAGACAGCAACCTTTAGGGCCAGACCCTTGCCCACCACCTGCCCTGTCACTGGAAGTTGATTAGGGAAGAGCAGAGTCCATGACCCTTCAGTCTGGTGACACAGTATACGAGTAGCTATATTTAGGTCTCTACACCAGAGGTTGGAGAGCAACTGTATTTCGTCCATTTCTTTTTTCTTCCAAACGTCTTCTCAACTTGGAGACATTCCTTTAGTTCGTCACCAGTTCGCTTCAAACTTGACACTTTTATCCCTCGAGCCAATAACCCAAGACACCTTTTTCTTTTTCTTTTGCCTTTTTTTTTTATCTAGGCATTTTAAATGGACTTGTGGGGTCAAACGTCAGACCATATAAGGACGCTGATTTTGAGATCCTTTGCTTTTGTATGTTCATTAATAATCCTGACGATTTGCACAGAATGATAGCAGTGTCCTTTAGCTGTGTGGAGACCATCTTGCATTCCTCCAGTAAACGTGCTGTACCTTATCTGCCTCCAGCATGTGACCCTGCCCCTGGCCCAGAAGCTGTTGGACGATATAGGGGTGCCCGCCTCGACCCACACCATCGCCAGGTCCGAGATTACCGTCCTCACCCACCTTGATTCCAGGGTATGTACAGCACAGAGACGTATGGCAGTATTCAGAGTGGCGTAGGAGGCTTCTTAACACATCTTCCCTAGCGATTTATTTTACTTATTACATCCTAGCATGCTTTTGTTATTGATGTCATTTAAGTATCGACCCTCTTTTCATCAGTAACATGACGGAGAATATTGAGGTGTAATATGCAGAATAATTCGCCAGGGTAGAGGTGTTACGAAATATCCGTATTGACTTAGAATACGAATCTCACTTCAGTGGGTTATTCTTTTCAGTACAATGATGTCTGTAGTTTATCACTGATGCAACCAAACGTTTTTATTCAAGTTTGTTCAACCTTGTCGTCACACCGATGTAGTGTTTTTTATTATTATTTATGCCACCAGGTGTTTTTCCTTAGCTAAGCGAGTCTCCTGATAGTGAAGGGGTTAATGGAGGCTGAATGTAACCCTTCCAGTTCCAAAAGTCTGACATAAACTAAATAAATTCCCTGAGGAGACAGCGAGAGTAAGATAACTACCGGTATGGCGTTCTCGGTATGAAGAGTTGAAGTATTGAATTATATAACGATAGACCTAAACATATAGTATTTCTTGTGTAGAATATTGTGTATAGTTGTTATTTTAGCCTACCTTTTTTATGTGCAAATATAAAATTACTCTTGGCTGCCTAAGTTGATTAGAGTAGTTTAGGGGTTAATTTATTAGTGTGTAAAACAACGAAGAAAAGTGTATTTGTTAATGCTTACTGTATATTGCCTTAATACTTGCCCTGAAGTTTATCTTTCTAGCATATATTTAATTAATTTTGATTTTTTTTTTATTCAAATGGAATATATATAACCCCTTCACTACAAGAGGTCTCCCTGAAGATTAATAAAAACTGTCCTGTTGTTGCCATAATAAGATAGAAAAGATATCCTCCAGTTGAAAAGCATAATAATATACGGTACTAGAAGTGAGATGTAATAGTGGTATGGCAGTGGTATAGGTGTAGTGGTATGGCCAGTGGTATTACTGTAGTAGTTAGTGAGATTGTTACTTAGTTCGTGACTTTTACCCTGGGAGAGGTATTCGTTATTTTACAGCCTTTTTCCTTTAGCTCAGTGGCAGAGTAAAACGATACTGTGGCTTTACATCCTTTCCATAGAATAATTCATCGTGACTAGCATCATTTTCTGGTGTTAATATCTTGTTACACCTTGACCTTCAAGATGGAGAGATGGCAGTTTTAGGTCAAATTACAGGAGGTAGAGTATAGTCACATAGATGTCGTGGAGTGAAAAATACTAGTGGTATTTTTCTGGATGTAGTATTGATAGGTCGAAGTAGTGTGAAATGTGATGTTATAAGTGGTATAAGTATTGATGTGACTGAGGCAGTGCAGACTGGTTTGAGATGCAACAGCTAAAAGATTATTGCTGATGAATTTAAAGAGCTGTATGTGACGTGCTTTGTTGATATATAACAGTGTTTCAAGAGGAGCTCTATGGTGGAGTACGTGGAGTTGCTGGTTAGCGTGGCAAGGATGGCTGTGTGTGACTGGGAGGCGGAGGAGGAGGAGGGCAGGAAACAGCTGAAGGCGACGGAGGAGGTTTGCGAGGAACCCGTGAAAGATGTGGAGGAGGGTAGAAAACTTCGGAAGGAGGCGGAGGCAAAGGGCGGGAAACTGCTGAAGGAGGTGGTGGAATCGGGGAGCCTACTGGAGGTGGTCTACGATGTTCTGGATCTGGTGTATCTCGATCACAGCCACATCTACACCAGCCTCTACACCACCCTCACCGGCCGCCACACCTCCCACCGCGAGCACTGGTACGTTGTTGTTGGTTTTTTCTTTTTCTTCCTCCTCCTCCTCCTCCTTCGTCACTCGCACCTTGGGACCGTGTTTTCGTGGGCTTAGGTGGCCACGTAGTGTGTACCCCTCACTGTGTCACGTATTGCGACACTACCGTTTTGGAGGATGAGGTTTAGGCTTATGGGGGAAGGGTTAAGGTATACATACATGCACACGTAAAAATACACATTACAAGAATATTGTGTATTTCTGTGTGACAGGGAGGCAGGGCATAACGTTGCATCCATACGTATTCACACACACACACACACACACAATACAAGAACACTAGAGACCATGTACACCTCGTACCGGAATAGCCGTAGATATGACACAGAGGGGCAGGGCACAGCACTGAGCACTTACCTGTACTCGAGAGACCTGTGAACCCAAATGATGTTTTTTCGATGATAAACTAGTAAGTAATTATTTCTTTCCCCTTAGTGTGCTACAAGAGAATATTAATGAGTAATGTGCAAATTAAATCCCAAGGCAGAAGTGCTAGGGAGTCTCTAAGCCCACGAGGATATGGCTGGTTGACTCATACCCTGATATAATGGCCCTAAAATGACTAGTTTCGGCATTCTACATAATATAGTATTTGATGGAAACCTGCATTTGCTCTCTTATGTACTACACTCTATAAGGAACACTGACCTTTGAACTTCGCAAGAGGTGTAGTTACAGTGTTTCCTGTATTCCAGCCATGAATCCGGATTATTAAACTGACTGAAAAACACTTGTTATCAAACGTATCAAAGCAAGTATGGAAGAGTTAATGTTGACTCAGTGCAAATAAAATTTAATAACAAGAGTATGATTGAAAATTTCATTTTTGTCAGGAAATTTGGATGTCGGATGATAACAGGCTCAGTTTAGGAGCTACAAAGCAGTATTACGTTTCTAACCCCCTACAGGTTAGGGTCTGGTACTCATATAGTCATTTTGTTCTTGTCACTGACAGACTTTTGTTCGTCTGAGAAAATACCATTCCTCTAACTTTTCTAAGGGTTAAATATATTTGTTGTTTTTGCTTTATTCTTTCAAGTTTAAACATATTCACATCCATTCCATTGAAATTGGGAAGGGTAACATCAGCATTAGAATTTTCCAGGCAAACTTCAGTACATGTGTTTCAGCCTTTCATTTGCCACGAAAATTGGACACTTAGTTTACTGTGGACGTAATATGAGTTGTATACTACATGGGAACTGATAAAACGCGTAACCCTTGAACTTAGTACTTATATTTACTGTGCGTTGTCCTTCCAGCTCCTTGATTTTCTAGGTTGATCAAGGATGAATAATATGTCTAACTTACTTTTATACGATAAATACAACTGTGTATATCTGTGTGCTTGCGCCTTTGTGTAAACTTGGAAGTCATCTGAAGGAGGTTGGTGGACGAATGGGTGGGTGGGTTGGGTGGGAAGGGATAGGGTGGGGCGAGGTGGGGTAGGGCAGGTGGGATGGTTGGGCGAGCGTGTGGGATGGGTGGATGGGGTGGGCAGCGTGAGCTAGGTTGATGGGATTAGTTGGTTGGGTGGATGAGAGATGGAGTGGGGTGGGGTGGGTGTGGGTTGGTGGGGGGGGGGAATGAGGTGGGATGGGCGAGTGAGTGAGTAATGGGAAAAAAGATCCTAAAGGTACGTACATAGGTTCATGAGAAATATGTCCCTAGGGAAATGGACCTAAGTAGGAGCATGAGCCCAATGAATAATTTGTCCATAGGGGAAATAGATCCATGGGAGATTATAGGTCCATGTGCGGATTCGATGTTTCCTCTTGGGGCAGAATAGGTCCATGAACGAATATACGTCCATCGAGGAAAACACTTGATCCAGGAGGGAGAATAAGTCAGTGGAGAAAATGGATCCAAGGGGAAAATATATCCATGGGGGGAAAGTTGGTCAGTGGGTAAGAAAGTCCATGGGAAGAATAGGTCCAAAAAATGTCCATACAGAAAATTCTCGTATCTCTATGAGCAAAAAATAAGGCCTTGGTGAAACTAGGTCCAGAGGATAAGATGGATCCAGGGGGGAGAGGGGGAAATAGGTCCATAGGGGGAAAATTTTTGAATACGTGAACAGGCCCGTGGGGTTAAATAGGTGATTGGGGAGTTTATGGATTGTAGCCGGAGATGGGTCGGGGTGCCTTTTTTTTTTTTTTTTTTCTTTTAATCAGGAGAAACATAGAAATAATATTATCGACATAATCACCAAATAATAAAGTTTCGAGTCAGAGTAAGCCTGGGAAGCACGTGTGTGTAGCAGTATGAGGGAACAGTGTATGATGCAGGTGTGTGTGTTGTGGTATTGCAGTGTGAGGGAACGGTGTATGATGCAGGTGTGTGTGTTGTGTTGCAGTATGAGGGAACAGTGTGTGATAACAGGTGTGTGTGTGTTGTGTTGCAGTGTGAGGGAACAGTGTATGATGCAGGTGTGTGTGTTGGGTTGCAGTGTGGGGGAACAGTGTATGATGCAGGTGTGTTTGTTGTGTTGCAGTATGAGGGAACAGTGTATGAATATGAAGCAGGTTTGTGTGTTGTGGTGTTGCAGTGTATGGGGACAATATGTAGCTAGTGTGTATGTGTTGTGGTGTTGCAGTGTGAGGGAACAGTGTATGAAGGGGACGTTTGTATTTTGTTCTGTGGTGTAGGTGTTGTGTTGTCTGCTGGGTGTAGTGCTGCGGAGTGAGAGGTCAGTAGAGCGGTGTGTGTGTGTGTGTGTGTGGGAGGTGCTGTTGCAATCCGAGGATCAAAAATATTGCTTCACTCGCATTTTCCGCTGACATGGCTCAAGGGCGAGGCGGGGCCCAGTGTAACGTGGCTCAGTGCTCTCTCTTGCTTACGAGAGCAGTACTATCAACAAGTTAAGTATCGGAGGCGTTTTTTCCCGATTTTTGCATCCCTTCCACCACAATGAAGTTTCGAAAATTGCGTTAGGATGGTGATGAAAATGGTGATAGTGGTGCTGATGGTGACGTTCTGTGATCATGATCTTGATGAAAATTGGGCTAGAATGATGATGTCGATGATGGTGACATTTGATGATCGTGATAATGAAGATCATGATGATAGTGGTGGTGTTGGTGGTGGTGGTGGTGTGTTGCTGCTTGATGGAGGTGGTAGTAGTGTTCTGTGTTGATGATGACGTGATGATTGTGGCATTCTGTTATGATGATAATGATGATCGTGGTGTTCTGTTTTGGTGATGATGGTGACACTGTGTGGTGATGATAATGAAAATTTAGAAAGAAAAATCATGGTACTGATGAAAGTCTAGCATGATACTGATGACTATGATAACAATGACTCATAGTTTCATCCTCTGTCCTTGCCATCCCTATATTGCCACTTACGCCCGCGACTCTCCGTGATCCCCATTGTGCCACCCCCAGGTGTGCCTTCTCCGTGGTGGTGAACGACCGTCTGCTCCTGGCGGCGGCAGTGGTAGCAACGGCAACGCTGGTAGCAGGTGGAGAGGGTGCCTGTGCCGCTCTGGTGTCAGCCCTAGCCACCCACTGCTCCACCATCCACGCTAGGGACGTCCTCATCGTGGCCTCCTGTATCGTCCCCCTCACCCACCTGCCTCTTGATCCACTCGCCCTTCTCAGTGACGCGTCGCAAATCGTTCACGCACAGCATACTCCCTCCCAACAATCTTTCCGCACCACACAACACAGTTTCTCCCTCTCTCAGTACACCCTCCCCTCCTCTCGATACACTTTCTACCCCTGCCAACACACTACCTCCCAACACACTCCCTCCCAACACACTCCTTCCCAGCACACCCCCTCCCAACACATTCCTTCCCAACACACTCCTTCGCAACACACTTCCATCCAACACACTCCCCCGCAGTACACAACCTCCCAACACACTCTCTCCCAACACACTGCCACCCAACACATTTCCTCCCAACACACTGCCACTCAACACACTGCCACCCAACACACTCCCACCCAACACATTCCCTCCCAACTCACTCCCAACCAACACACTCCTTCCCAACACACTCCCTCCCAACACACTGCCACCCAACACACTCACTCCCAGGACAAGCAGAGGCTGAGTGATGGAAGCGAGGAGCCTCAAATCACAAGGAAGGTTCGGAGGAAGCTGACTTGCACAGTATCCATCCCCGCTCACAACACCAGCCCTGCTCACAGCATCAATCCATCTCACAACACCAATCCTGCGCACAACACCAACCCTGCTCACAGCATCAATCCATCTCACAACACAAACCCTGCTCACAACACCATCCCCTCTCACACCACCAACTCTTTTCACAACAACAACCCTTCTCACAGTATTAGCTCATCTCACAACACCGAGTCTGCTCACAACATCAAATCTTCTCACAACACCAAGCCTGTCCACAGCACCAGTCCATCTCACAACATCGAGTCTACTCACAACAACAAGCCTTCTCCTAACACCAGGCCTGCTCACAACATTGAGCCTTCTCACAACACCGAGTCTACACTCAGCAACAAGCCTTCTTACAACACCAGGTCTGCTCTCAACATTAAGCCTTCTCACAGCATCGAGTCTGCTCACAACGACAAGCCTTCTCACAACACCAGGCCCTCTCACAGCTTCGAGTCTGCTCACAACAACAAGCTTTCTCACAACACCAGGCCTTCTCACAACATCGAGTCTGCTCACAACAAGCCTTCGTACAACACTAGGCCTGCTCACAATACTAAGCCTTCTCACATCATCGAGTCTGCTCACAACAACAAGCCTTCTCACAACACCAGGCTTTCCTACAACATCGAGTCTGCTCACAACAACAAGCTTTCTTACAACACCAGGCTTGCTCACAACATCAAGCCTTCTCACAACACCAGGTCTTCTCACAACACCAGGCCTCTTCACAACACTAAGCCTTCTCACAAAATCGAGTCTGCTCACAACAGGAAGCCATCTCAGAACATTAGGCTTTCTCACAACGCCGAGTCTGCTCACAGCAAGCATCCTTACAAAACCAGGCCTGGTCACAACCCTAAACCTTCTCACAACACCGAGTCTGCACACAACAACAAGCCTTCTCACAACACCAGGCTTGCTCACAACACCAGGCCTTCTCACAACACCAGGCTTGCTCACAACACCAGGCTTGCTCACAACACCAGGCCTTCTCACAACACCAGGCTTGCTCACAACACTATATCTTCTCACAACAAACCGCACAGCACCAAGCGTCCACACAACACCATGTATATTAGCAACACCAGGTCTGCACACAACAAAAAGCCTTCTCGTAACACCAGATCTGCACACAACACCAGACCTGCACACAGCACCAAACCAGCTCACAACACCAAACCTATACGTACCAAGCTGGACCACAACAGCAGGAGGGCAAGTAGAGAGACTATGTTGGCGAGGGCAGCTAAGAGACGGAAAGTACTGTGACGCTCAGAATTATGTAACATGCAAGAAAGTGTTATATGAATTGAGGACTTGAGACATGAGAACTGCCAGATAATTTAAGAACACAGTGCATCCCTTAGGTTTACGTTGAGTTTTTTTTTATTACCCCGAGGTGTGCTTTAACCGGTTCTCGATTCACATTCATTGGTGTGCTCTTAGATGAACATTGACGTCAGTGTACCAGCTCATTACTTCGAATTTTGAGCGCGAGTTTAATTTACGAGTGGTTGGCGAGTGTGTGTGGAGTACTTGGGCATACTGCGTGACTCCGCCTCATTAGTCACACGCATTGATCCATTAAAGGTCTTATTCTGAGTGGCTTTGGAGATTTCGCAACGGCTCTTCCTTAACAGTTTATTCTGCACTTTATGCCACCATATCCTCTTGTATATTATTGATGCAAATTTTTCTCTACATTAATATAAATAATATCAATGTGAATGCTGAGGTGTAGTAGACAATATAATTCGCAAAGGAAGACGTGCTGGGAGTCCTTCTATGCCGCATCAGTACAGTCTTAAATTCAGAATTGGTGGTCATGTAGTGTACCAACCTAATCCTTGTTTAATATTTCCCACTCTGAGTTCCCGCCGGACGCCGATGTACGGTGCTGTGATTTCATAACTCCCCTGAGGATGAATGGTTAACAGCAAGGCCATAAAACTAAGCTCAGTCTACTGGTGTGGGCGTGGATGGGGCAGCGGGAGTAGGAGATGAATAAATGCTGCAAGATTAATAAGACCGATTGAGCGTCCCTGCGACACACGAGAACTCGCCTGGCGGAGTGGAGGAGAGTTTTATATGTGGGTCGCCCTGTGTATTAGATATGTATCAGCTGATGTAGTATGTTTAGGCAGGATTCTTTGTTTAGAGAGACAGACAGACAGACAGACAGAGACAGAGAATAGAGAGATCGATACTAGAATTACCATAAAACCAAACGCGATCTGTAACAACACATGGTTTATGGTAAATGAGTCTTTGTCTACCTCGAGAAAGTGTGAGAGAGCAGTAAGGGTTTGAGACTTGAAAATAAAAATAAGTAGGTAAAATAAAGATCAACAGCAGAGAGTGTGTTTTTATTTAGCTCGAGAAATTCTTATACACAACAGTAGGGACTTAAAACATGAAAAAAAAAACAAAAAAAACGCAACAGCAACAACAGTGGTAACAGGTGCCGTAAGAAAGCCGTTGATCCTTCAGATTATGCTCAGGAAATTTGGTGAAAAGGAGGACAGATTTTCGAACCATCGTGAGGACGTCCTTATTGCATTCTCGCTGCCTCCATGTGATTTTACTTGGCTTAGAAAAGATACCTCGTACTGAAGGTGTTACTGATTAATGAGTCCAAAAGCCCATGTCGAAAAGTCTCTCCTAAACTTGATGAAATTATCAGGAGATAGCAAGAACATAATAAATATGGCGTCGTCGGCTGAAAGGGTTGATAATCGTATGCCCATATAATTTAAAGTGATCACGGAAAAACGTGTATATAAATAAAGAAAGAAAGAAAGAAAAAGAAAGAAACAAGTATATCTATATATCTATCTATCTACCTATCTATCTATCTATCTATCCATCTATCTGTCTATATATATATATATATATATATATATATATATATATATATATATATATATACACACACACACACACACAGTATCGAATACGGGAGAAATCATTGGCAGGGAAAATAATGAAGCCAATCTCACAGGGAACATTTTGTTTAATTCAGTCTGGTGCTGATTTGATGTTCAGGTTTATCCGGCTTGCTGTGTTAGTTGTGTTTACTATTATTTTTTCCTTATTTTTTCACCCAGAGCGCTAGGTAGTGATTGCGCCAATATCTTGATTCCTCTGTCATTGTTTGCAATAGTTAACAGTAAGGCTTCGTTATGCGTCGCTATTTTTGACATTCCTTTTTGCCGTGAAATCCAGAACAGTATCAAAATTAACTGCCTGATGAAGCTCTGTTGTTATGTATTGAGCTGATTTGCCACTTGACCCTGTTTTGTAGTGCCAGGAAAAAAAAAAAAATGGTAGTATGGAACACATCCCTGACCTACATCGAGGACCGCCACTATTATCATTCACACGCATTTTTATTACGATCTTTTTTCCATTGACCTTTGGAATTTCTGCTGTATTTCCGGAGCAGGTTATTAAAGGTATGGTGTTGCTTAGAGATAGCTTTGCCTGGACTGACTCGAAATCTACCATGGTTTGTCCTAAAGCTGTATCTTTTTCTCTGAGGATATGGTGATGGGGGCGAGTGATGGGTGAGGCAGGTGAAGGGTAAGGTAATTGGGTGAAGCAGGTGAGGAGTGAGGAAAGTGCGGAGTGAGGCAAGTTAAGGATGAGGTAGATAAGTGGTGAGGCAGGTGTGAGAAAGAGGCAGGTGAAGAGTGAGGAACGTGAGGGGTGAGGTAGGTGAATGGTGCTGCAAGTGAGAGTGGGGCAGATGAGAGTCGGACAGTTGAAGGGTGAGGCAGGTGGGTCAGACAGTTGTGGGGTGAGGCAGGTGAGAGTGAGACAGTTGAGGGGTGAGGCAGGTGAGTCAGACAGTTGATGGTGAGGCAGGTGAGTCAGACAGTTGATGGTGAGGCAGGTGAGTCAGACAGTTGTGGGGTGAGCCAGGTGAGTCAGACAGTTGAGGGGTGAGGCAGGTGGGTCAGACAGTTGTGGGGTGAGGCAGGTGAGAGTGAGACAGTTGAGGAGTGAGGCAGGTGAGTCAGACAGTTGAGGGGTGAGGCAGATGAGTCAGACAGTTGAGGGGTGAGGCAGGTGAGAGTGAGACAGTTGAAGGGTGAGGCAGGTGAGAGTGAGGTACCACCATAAAAGTTACCTCTACCATCAGCACTACAACAGCCTGCCTCCATCATACACAACCACATCATCAGTTCTGTCACCTCACTATAACCACAACATCACCATCACACCAGCACCACCACCACGAACACCTTTGGATTCCTTCTTCAGACCTCCGCAGCACATTACACCATGCATCACACCATCACTAAATGCATCATCACTACATCTGTCTCACATCGCCATCACCACTACCACCGACACACTACAGTACCAAACTTCCACCACACCAGCACGGAAACATCAGCACTAACAACAAGCACCACAACACTACACCACACCAGTACACCACAACACCACCTTCACACCAGCAAAACCACTGCACTGCCACATTCAGTCACCACCATCACCACCACCGAAAACACGACTACCACCACCAGCACCACACTACAACCACCTCAGCACACGTCAAGCATTACATCACCAGCACTGGAGCATCATTTCACCACCACAAGCGCAGCAGCACAACGTCAAAGCATGTCACCACCACAACACTACTACCACCATCATACCAGCAACACTACCAAACTACCACAACACAATACAGCATACCACCACCTGATCACTACCAGCACCACCACCACACCACTACCACACCCATACTAGCAATACACCATCACACCACCACAGCACACTACAATACCTCTTCATCACTACCATCACCACACCAACGCCACAGTACCACAACCACACTGCAGAAAAAATACCAGCCCCGCGTTACAATACAGTGCCAGCACACAGAACAATTCCAGTCTCCACACCACCACAAAACACCAATAGCTCACCACCACTACACCACCCACACTCGCAGTAGATCATTACAGTACACCACCACCACCACAGAACACTACTACAGTACACCTTCATCCACGGTACACCACAACCACCACACAACCGCAGTACACCAGCACGGTACACCACCACCACGACACTATCACCACCAAACTACCACAGTACACCACCACGCTTTCACTACATCACCACCACCTCACCACCACCACCACACTATCATCACCAAACCACCACATCATAGAACACCATCAAGCTTCCACTACACCACAGTTACACCACCACCACCATACTTCCACCACAAGACACTACCACTACCGCACCACCACAGTGCATCACCAACACCACACCACCACAGTACACCACCACAGTACACCACCACTACCACACCACCACAGTATACCACCACAATACACCACCACTACCACACCACCACAGTACCTCACCCCCACCACAGCTTCAGCCCAGCCCCGCCAGCAGACCAGAGGAGCAGTACTTCCCCTTTACCCCGACGTCAGCTACAGGTGGGCGGCGTTGCACCCGCCTACCACACACACACACACACACACACACACACACACACACACACACACACACACACACACACACACACACACACACACACACACACACACACACACACACACACACACACACAGGCCATGAGTTGAGGTGACCCACTCTATGCACAACAAAAGAAGTTACGTTAGTCTTTGTCCCGCATAGGTCTGTGAGTGGGAAATAACGACAATGTATTATTTCGGTCATATTATACAGTAATGCGATTGATGCTAATGATGCAGTGCTGTTTTGCTAATAATTAACAGGATCTTTGCACCCTATTTCAAAGTTATATAAATGTCTGTGAACGTGAGCTTTGAAAGTGATGGTAGATTAGTCATGGTGCTGAGAGTGAAGGTGACTCCGTGTGATGTGCTAGTAAACAGAGAGAGAGAGAGAGAGAGAGAGAGAGAATCTGGTAAATGAGTTTAAGTACCTCGGTGCAGTATTACAAAAGCGAGGTAAATGTGCAAAGGAAGTGGAGAGTGGAGTGGCTTACAGAAGAGAGGTGGCCAGTGCAATGAATGTTTGGGTACGAAACAAATGTGAGTGTGGAGGCTGGAGGAGGATTGCATGAAGGTATGCTAGTGTGAAACCTTGATGTGAGACAGTTGAAATAAGACTGTTGAGAAATGCGTGTGGATTGTGTAGAGTGAATAGGATACAGAACGTAGTGATTGGCTTAATATGTAGAGTAAGGAGATCTGTTGACAAAAAGGGGAGTGTGCGCAGGTGTTATGGCCATATCGAGAGAATGGATATAAATAGTGAGGTGAAATGGGTGCAGCAACGTAGACTGTGTAATTTTGAAGATGGGAGGAGGGGTTGTAAGCCAAGGATAAGGTAGATTGATATGGTAAATGCCAATGTAAGAAAGCTTGACACCGAAATTGAGGAGGTTGAGTAATTGACGGGTGATGGAGTTGGTTGGGTGAAGATGTACGCAGAATATGGCACCCCCCTTTTATGTATTGATAGACAGCGGAATTAGTATCAGGCAGTTTTATTCAGATTAGGAAAGAATGCTCTTGTTCGTGGAATGGTGGTTACATGTTACCATCCAGTTAAAAAAAGAAAAGAAAGTTTTCATAAGTATAATAAAATCGCCTGTAGGTAGTAAGAATAAAATCAAATTACGTCCTGCGGCAGGAATATGTCATCAGTATTTCAGAGTGTAAGGATGTTTATTTTGGAAGCGCACCTTCATCTGGCCACATTTTGTACACAGGTGAGTTGCTTCATTGTGTGCGGGGGCCTGAGTAATGCCGGGATGTGTTGGGGAGTGTGTAGTTGGGATATATTATTGGGATTTGTATTTGGGATGTATATAATGGGTACGTGTATGCAGAATATATATTTTGGGAACTCGTGTATGATGTGTTTTGGGGGGATGCGTCTTGTGGATGTATGTTTTTGTGATGTGTATTAATTTCGATGTGTAGTTTTGGGATATATATTTTTGGAGTGTGTATTTTTGGCACAGCATTTTTGGTGTGGCCACATTTTATACACGTGGGTTATTTTATTGTTTTGGGGGAGTCTGGATAAAGCCTGGGTGTTTGTGGCCAGCGGTGAAGGCGAGGCTGGATCGGTTGGAATTCATAAACATACCACATTTTTCACAACAAGCGTCTCCATAGCAGTTAAGTATTATCGTGAATCATTTAGGTTAAAGATGTTCCCTTGGCCGTGAAGTATTGTCCTTTACAGTAATCTAAAGGTCCGTACTAGTTAAATGTTACCTTGAATTATTTTGTTCTGTCCAGTGTTTAGATTTCATTCGGTCTGGTTTGGTTGTGATGTTTGATGGCTGTGCGAGAGAAGGTGATAAGTGAGGAATGATTTATTGATTCTGAGTTCAAGAAAGTTAATGAACACAGGCACAGGTGCGTCTTGTCGCTGGGAGAGAGAGAGAGAGAGAGAGAGAAATTCTGAGTTCAAGAAAGTTAATAAACACAGGCACAGGTGCGTCTTGTCGCTGGGAAAGAGAGAGAGAGAGAGAGAGAGTTTGCGGAGAGACTCAAGGGTCGTATTCTCGTTGGCTGAGGCTCCCTAGTATCTATCCATAAATTTTTGGATATGGCAACGTTAAAATTTTCATGTATGTAATTACTGCCAGCATGTTGATAGGGAAATGACAAATAACACACAAGGCAATAATAAGCTGTACTATTCAAATTAAATCTCAAACAAGGCATCGCAAGAAGTAAAATACAGACCCAGTTAAGTGTTATGTTCTTGTTAGCACAGGAATCTTCGTAGTAATTATCTTTTAGCTATTTATTTTCCCCGTTTTTGCCCCCATATTTACATGTACTTGATTTATATCTTTTTAATATGGACTTAGTTTACATCAGTGTCATGTAAGAGGGTACTGAAGTGTAACGGGCAAAATTAATTACTGAGGAAGAGGTGTTAGGAAATCCGTGAGTATCGGGATTTCGTGGCAGTGTTTGGCGAGGCAGTTAATTATCACCAGAACGTCTCTTGCTTCCCGTTTTTTTTTTTTTTCCTCCATGAGACAGTTGACACAGACTTGACCCTGTCATTGACGGAGGTTATTGCTGAATACAAGTATCTGTTGATGGCAAGAATGAGATATAGACAGAGAGAGAAAAAATAATCTTACTGAAGGGCTCAGGAGTTGTCTTCCATAGTGTCTGTGCCTCTGCCTATATTGTTTACTTTTAAAATCAGTGTCCATGCATATCGAAGTGAACACTTCTTGATTTTGACTTCAAAGTTTATTTAAGCTGTAGTGAAAAAATAAAGAACCTTTTTTTTTTTTTTTCTGAAAGTGATAAGGCGGGAGATGGTGCAGACGGCCTGATTCTCATGGCAGCAACAAGTATGTTCGTCGACCACGTGACCTGAGTCAGGCCAAGAAACTGCCAAAGAGATGGTAAAAAATGAACGTGGTGAGCAAGTGAATGAATTGGTTGGGCTGGAAATTTGATGGTCAGTGGGTTGGAGCAGGAAAGTGAACCTTGTGATAATAGGTGTTGTGGGGATGGTGGTTTGAATGCAGTAAAGATTTATTTCGAAATATCTTGGAAGAATGAGTTTCCGGGGGTAAAGAATTATAGGCGTGGGGGACAAAGAAATGGGTGGGATGAGTTGGACTTCTGATAAGGGAAGGGGAAGAGCCATGACAGTATCCCCTGTGAATACAGTGAAAGTTAACTTTACAAGTTTTCAACAACAACAGCAAGAAAAGGTCGTGTTGCCCTCATTTACCTGGCCATGTGACGCAGGCAAAAAGGCGAATTCTACACAGGGAATACGCCATACCGCCTCACTGGCCCTCTTTATTGCTTTTTGTGCTCACATGCTTTAATTCGCCAGAAATTTTTATGACACAAGACTGGCGTATAACTGGCTGGTATACATATTGTGGCCTGCAAGCTTTACTCTTCGAAAATACTGTAAATTAACAGCAAAAACAATCCCTCGGTCCATCACAACAGATTAAGCAGTGAACTAAAGCCTGACAGAAAGGCGAAAGTCTAGTCTTTGATAGATCGTGTGCTGTATGTGTGTGTATACACACACACACACACACACACACACACACACACACACACACACACACACACACACACACACACACACACACACACACGTACACGAAACCGGTGATTTATCATAATCCCTGGTTATTTTGCAATTTTGCAAACTCACCAAGAACCCGGTAATTTTGTGAAATTACCTCAACGGTTAGGATGTTCTGTTCACAAGGTGTGAACTGGTTTCTCGTACAAAGAAAACCACTATATATATATATATATATATATATATATAACCCGATCCCGAAGTTCGTTGAAAACACAGTCGTCCGTTCACTGCCTGAAGGATTTTATCAGGACGGACTGAGATTTTGCTTTTTCATCTTCCATCAAAACATCAAGAAAAGGAACTGGTCCTTTGTGTTACAAGGTTGTCCAATTTCAGTTCTCCCACATCATCCGCGATCTTTAGACGTCGAGGAGGAATGGGTAACTGGGAGCGCTGTAGATTCTGGACCATTTCCTTTGCCTCTGTAGTCACCCGGTCGTCTAGGACAGTCAGGTACTTGGAGAGATGCAAAGGTGCTTGCACAAGGACGCGGGTGTTTTGCTGCCGACAGTCTGGTTAGGGTGTCTTGAGAAGAGACACAAGTTTAGTGCTCATTCGGGTCACCTTTTCGTTGTTGAGCTCTGTGCTTCTTGAAGGCCAGATACTTCTCGTGTTGCTTTGACAGTTTCCTGACGCACGAATCAATCCGTTGGGTAGGAATTCTGATGCGTTCCCAAGCAGAGACAACTGATTCACAGGCCAGCTTATAATTGGCTGACAGGGTTCTAACTTCTTCCAGGTGATGGAACACGATCATTCTAAGCACATCCAGTCCACGGGCAAGTCATGCTCTCGATAGCTGATAGTTTGGATTTCCAAGGAATCGGTTTTCTAATGCAGATCTCAGGCAGGTTGACGTCATAATCATAATCACCTCTAAATATCTACCAGTCAAGCTCGGTTTTCAGACACAAGTAAATGGACCATAGTGGACAAAAACTAAGTTTGTGGTGGAACGATTCGACTAACTTTGTTTTTTACCCTGTTAGTTTGGACCACTCTAATGGGTAGCCCACATAAATTACCGCGTGTGTATTTGGTTTGTGTTTGGTTGCTGTGAGTTGTATCCTACCTGATGGGAGCAATCTCGCCTCTTCCTAGTTTTTGCATCCACGGTTTTCACCGCCTGTATGATTTGGTCTCCATGGTGAACTGATGCAATATTATTAATGGTCGTTGCTGTCTGTTTTTGATGGCTGTGAAAGCGACATTGGATGCCTCGCCGTGACGTCACAATCCGATCTTTCTCTTTGGCTTGGTGTCGAAAAAATATGAGAACGCGAAAAAAGCCACAACAACTCTTAATGCAAATGCTCCAAATGCCCTGCCCACGTATGTATTGTTATATTTTTCCGAGTATTTTCTTCTATGTGCTATCATACTTCAGCTAAATTATACTTTAGACACGAGTACAAGGAATGATTAAAGCATAGTTATTTGTTTCGGGACACGATAAACGCGTTTGCAGGGTATGCGTGACGATTGAAGTGACGACCCATGATAATAATATCGAAGAAAATGATCAGATTCTCTCCATCCAGACTGTCATCATAAAGCTACAGACTAACTAGTAAACAACCTGACCTAAGAGAGGTTACATGTAAAGGTGCTGTTTCAGTATTAAATAAAGCACACGAATGCCAGATTTTCTTGTTTCGTGTTTAGCAATATGCGTTATAAATAATGGTATCATGTTGATATCCAGATATTTAATGTGTAAATATTTCTCATTCTAAATATATCCTTCCTCTTATTTTATACTCACATCCCTCTTCAAGCAGCATCAGCTTTTTTTTTTTTTTTTTTTTTTTTGGCGAACTTAACGTCTTCAGTCCTATACCGTAGTCTTCGTTCATTCATGCTGCCTCCAGACGATGATAATAAGTTTAGAAGAAACTTTTCGAACTAGGGGGTTAGTTATAACTTGTACTAATTTCGTTACAATTGGTTTGTTGTAAGACGAACAAATTCGTTTGAGGGTAGCAAGAATAAACTAACAGAATACGTCAAGGTTCCCTTTTTACAGTTCCAATAGAAGTTACGCAGGTGTCTGGTATTCTTTTAAATGAGGGCTGTTGTTGTTGTTGTTGCTGCTGTTGTCGTTGCCTCATTGTCGTCTGAACGTGAGCCCGGTAAACTGAAAGCAAGTTTACCTGCAGTCTACCATCGTTCTTTCGAGGGATAGGGAGAGAGGTGAGGAATGTTGTATAATCTGGCTATGTCGGTGCACAGCGTAAAGGCTTCCCTTTCCACCACCTATGTGAGGATTAACCACTTCAGTTTTTCAAGCCTGTGGAGAAGCTTTATAGCTGGGAGGGTTGAACATAGCCATCGTTAGCCCCGTCACTATGTCTTCCCTCAGCTGAATGTAATCGATTGGCCGCAAGAAGGATAGATTAAAACAACGGGACTGAAGGTGGTTAACTGTGGCTTATATGCCGGTTGTGTAATGGAGCCAGTGCCAGCCCTGTGCCACGGCTCCCAGGGGTGCCATACACGTCTCCCAGGGGTCCGCTTAGCCTCACACTCATACATTATTAGGTATTATTTTAGCTTTAATAGTGGAAGGAATACTTACTTAAACCATAGGGAAAATGCTAGTTTTTAGAAGTTACCTGGCACTGTGGTAAAATTGGTGTGGTGATATATATACCCTCCACTACAACAGTTTCAACCGCCACCACAATTACAAACCACCAGCACCAACACCACTATCTCCGCCACCATCACAGCTTTTCACCACCACCACCATCATCCCTACTGCCACCATCACTATCACCACAACCATAACCGCAACACCACCACAGCCCATCAATCGCCAGCCTTCCGCGATGGGGCTGGAGGGAGAGAGGTGTTCTGTCGTGATGGAATTAGAAGTGATCACCATTAACGCTTTCAGTACGCTGTCTTTTTGCACATTCATGTAACCGTCAGACGATTTTATACAGCTGACACTTTGGGAGATCTCTCGTAGTGAAGAGGTTAAGATGGATTTAACAGATGGATTTAACAGCTAATTGGGGCGTACTGCTGTGATGAAGGCGGTAGTTCTTCATTAATGCCACCACTTCGTTAATACCGCCAGTTGGATCAGTTACATGTCATTTTTTTTGCTCTTCTTACACCAAACAATTTTACGCAGCTTTTCCTCAATAAAATACACTTAAATCCGCTTTGAAAGGTCCCTCAGAAGCACTTTGTAATATGTTTAATTATAAGAATAGGGACATCAGCGCCC
This sequence comes from Coenobita brevimanus, assembly GCF_032717465.1. NCBI lineage: Eukaryota > Metazoa > Arthropoda > Malacostraca > Decapoda > Coenobitidae > Coenobita > Coenobita brevimanus. The sequence goes on from NC_137008.1 coordinate 60,955,862, forward strand.
AAAATAGAAGCATCCGGGGTGTTCCATGAATAGCGAGTGTCAGTGCTCTTGCTTAGTTAGGTGTTGACCAGTCTGCTTCAGTGGGTGAGTCTCTAGGGCACCCCTCACCCCACCCCTTACCACCTGCACGTACCACTTATCTCCACTTGCACCTACCACTTGCAACCCGTACCACTTATATATCCGTCTGGACCAACCACTTACTGTAACTCTACATGCTTTTGTCATCTGCATCCCTCACAACTTATATTCCGTCCTGCATCTAACGCCTACCTCCACTTGCCCTTTCCACCTACACCCCTTGCCACTTATATTCAATCCTGTACACGCTACCATTTGTGTCATAACCTTCATCCAATACATACGTTCCCATCTGCCTCCCGTCAGCCCTTACCACTGCAGACTTACATTCCTATATATCCCCACCTTCATTTACCCTTACATATGTTTGTACAGTAAGCCACCACTCCCTGCCACCTACACACGCACCACTTACATCACCAGTTACACACATCACACTCCCTACCATCTACATACACCACTTATATCACCACTTACCCTACTCCATCTGTATCACCACCTGCACACACCACTTACACACGCCACTTATATCACCACTTATACCCCAACACTTACGACTTATATCCATCTAAATTGCAGGCCAGTATATTCCATGATAATTTGGAAGTCTGGAAGCCCGTTACCTTCATTAATATTTCACATCTTCGGAAGGTGTGTGTGTGTGTGTGTGTGTGTGTGTGTGTGTGTGTGTGTCGCTAACTCACAGGGCACAGCTCATCTAAATTCTGTGACTGCAGTACTTTTGCTACCATCAGACTTTCCACCTTCTCTCTCTCTCTCTCTCTCTCTCTCTCTCTCTCTCTCTGTACATGTGTGTGTGTGTGTGTGTGTGTGTGTGTGTGTGTGTGTGTGTGTGTGTGTGTGTGAGTGTGTGTGCTTAACGTTATTATTCATTGGCTCAGTAATAGAAGACTCGCACATTTTCGTCCACTCTGGTTAAGAAGTATTTCGCCGCCACCCAACTAGACTAATAGGAAATGTGCAAAAGTCCTCTGCCGCTGGAGCTTTGAATAATAGCATGAAGCAGAGAGAGAGAGAGAGAGAGAGAGAGAGAGATGTGTACCCATGTTTATCGGAAACACCTAGATTTCAAAATATCAGGGTCAGGTGCAGAGAAATACGTATTAACCTAATTTAGAGAAATACGTATTAACCTAATTGATTATCTCATCATTTTTCTGCCTTGTCACATCACAGTACCCCTTCCCCTACTCCATGTTTGCACTCCAGTAACTCCTGATGTCGTCTGTTCATTGTCATAAATTCTGCAATCTTCCACTTTAACTTGGTAGAAGTTTTAGAACTCTTGCAGAATAAGTCATTACCTGTACTACGGTTCTAAATTCTTGCCATAACAGTTTTGTACAGTTAGCAACATATTTCAGTGATAATTTCTTGCCGTTGTTCAGCATTCAAGATGGAGTGATGATAACTGTAGGCCAAGTTATTTCCAGTGGTCACCTGTTTGTGTCACCTGCATACATGTGGTACTGGAGTGGGAAACCTTCATTTGTTGGCACCTACTGTATATAACCTGACAGCGAAGGGAGGGTGGTGGACTTTAGGAAAAGGGTAACTTCAGTCTGCAGTCCACAGGGTGCACGTCCAGATGAGCCTGGAGTCACAACTCCCAGTCCTTCATGTTTGCGACAGATCAGCTATGGATCCGTCTTTCTCTGTCTGTATTTCCTTCTGCCAGTGACCTCCAGTCTATTAAATGCAGTGTGCCCAGACATCTCGAAATGAATGGATCGTGAATTTGGCCTTTTTTTTTTTTTTTTCACTAGTAGAGAACAATCTTGCTGGCTTAGCCGTTCGTTCCTTCTGTCATGCACACGAAAAATAACCACCTGCAAGAATGTGCCGCCTAGTAGTTTCATCTTTTATGCCACGTGCAGTATCTGTCTGTCTCGAGCACGTTCTTCACCACCCAACACATTCCGAAAACCTAACACATTCGGTAAACCTCAGTACATTCCTCATTCCCTGACACATTTCTCATTCCCTGACATTTCTCATCCCTCAGCACATTCTTGAAAACCCAACACATTCCTCAACTCTCACCACATTCCAAAATCCTTAGCACATCCCCCAACCTCCACCACATTCTTCAATCCCAGCACATTCCTCAACTCACTGACTCAACCCTCAGCTCTTTCTGCTTCATCCTTGCGTCCTCTGCACATCCCTCCCCCCCCCCAACATCCTGGTGTGGATGAGACAGGTGAGGGTGTGGGTGCGGCAGGTGAGGGTATGGGTGAGGCAGGTGAAGGTGTGGATGAGGCAGGTGAGGGTGTCGGTGAGACAGGTGAAGGTGTGGGTGGGACAGGTGAGAGTGTGAGTGGGACAGATGAGGGTGTGGGTGAGGCAGTTGAGGGTATGGGTAAGACAGGTGAGGGTGTGGGTGAGGCAGGTGAGGGTGTGGGTGAGGCAGGTGAGGATGTGGGTGAGACAGGTTAAGGTGTGGATGAGGCAGATAATTTGAGGGGGGGATGTTGTAGATAAGGATAGGTAGGGACGAAATGGTGAGGCTGATGGGGATGTGAGGCAGGCAGTGAGTCAAGTACAGGAGTGAGGCAGGCAGGCAGTGAGTCAGGTGGAAGAGGTGTGAGGTAGCCAGTGAGGCAGGATGAAGAGAGTTTTTGGAGGTGTGAGGTGAGCGGTGAGGAAGGATGAGAGTCAGATGGAGGTGAAAGATAAGCAGTGAGGCAAGAAGAGAGTCAGGCGAAGGTGTGAGTGGGAGTGTGAGGCAAGTGAGGCAGGCAGTGAGTCAAGTGGTAGTTTGAGGCAGGCAGAGAGTCAGGTGGAGGTGTGACGTAAGTAAGCAGTGAAGCAAATGAAGCAGGAAGTGAGGGGGGGGGTTAGCAGTGAGGCAAGCAGGCAGTGAGGCAGGCAGGCAAGCAGTGAGTCAGGCAGGCAGGTAGGTGTGCGGGTCGGGCTGCCTCACCGCTCTATTATTCACGCCCCTGGTCCCGTTCGGTCTCACAACACGTAAGCTTTTTCCCCCCAGGATTTCCCCGACCCTCCCCAGCCCGTGTACCTGCTCTGCCCCCTGTGTCACCCCGCTCCCACCTTAATATTGTGCCCTCCCATCAACACTTACTTTACTACCATCAACACTTACTTTACTACCATCAACACTTACTTTACTATCATCAACACTTACTTTACTACCATCAAAACTTTACTGTCATCAGCCTAACTATCAACACTTACTTTATTATCAACACTTACTTTTCTGTCATCAACACTTACTTTACTACCATCAACACTTACTTTACTACCATCAACACTTACTATCATCAACACTTACTTTACTACCATCAACACTTACTTAAGTATCATCAACACTTACTTTACTACCATCAACACTTACTTTACAACCATCAACACTTACTTTACTACCATCAACACCTACTTTACTATCATCAACACTTACTTTACTACCATCAACACTTACTTTACTATCATCAGCACTTACTTTACTACCATCAACACTTACTCTACTATCATCAACACTTACTTTACTATCATCAACACTTACTTTACTATCATCAACACTTATTTTACTACCATCAACACTTACTTTACTACCATCAACACTTACTTTACTACCATCAACACTTACTTCACCACCATCAACAGTTACTTTACTACTCAAACTCTGTCCGTACTCACCTTCCTCTCCGATACTGTCGCTGTCTGTAAAGGGTCACTCGGGACCTCTCTCGCAAACTCTGGTCCGTAGCGCCTCTTTCCTACTGATTTTTTTTTTTTTTTTTTTATTATTGTTCCACGCACTCGATGCACTGCTGCTGTCGGGTGTCTGCCTTTTCCTCTCCTCCATCCTCTCCTTTCTTCCTCTTATGTCTTTCTTTCCTTCATTCTTACCCATCCTTCTGCCTACTGGTGACTTTACACTCCTTCTTTTATATTTCTTTCCTTCATTCTTTCCTGTTCCTTTTGCCTATGGGTGACTCTACACTGAGTGACAAGCCAAATAGTTTCCTGTACACCGGGAAACCATTTACTACGCTGGGTGGTAACCATATAACCAAATTATGGCGCCTGGTGGTTTAGTGAGTAATTCCTGCGCTCCAATCGGATTGAGCCGATGAAGATTTATATCCAAGGGATGGTTGAGGTTATTGCTCACGTAATGCCACTCAGGGATGAATGAGGCTGGTCACTCTCATCTTAAATGTCAGGACCAACTTGCCTAGCCCCGGGCTCCTACGCTCCTCATGGGGCAACGTAGGATTGGATAATGGATGGATGGATGGTTATTTCACACTTTATTTGTTCTCTTGTAAGTAATTTATGTCGTTTTCGTGTCGTATAATCGGTAGTAGTGACGTACAGGAAGACAGTGAAGCATAATGTCCAGGATAAAAATCGCTTTGTTAGAGGTGTTATGAAATCCTCAGAGTCACTTATAATGCCGGACATACTCTCTCTCTCTCTCTCTCTCTCTCTCTCTCTCTCCGTACTTCACCTGGCCACTTGGGACCTTTCTCTTACACACATCAAACCCTCCTTTAATCTGAATATAATCAAGTGGCACAGGCAAGAATCTGCGGTCAGCCAGGCCTCACCACTTACCTTTACTGCTCCACTTTCTGCTGTTCCACCTTTTCTTCCAGTGTCTCGAGTGTAGTAAAAGGCCTTTTGGGTCCCCACTCTTTCACACATTAGCTTCTAGACTGAACAAATCGTGTAATGATAAATAAATAAATAAATAGATAAATAGATATATAAATAAATAAAATCGAGTACTCAGACAGCCTACGAGTAACACCCTCACTATAATTGGCATAAAGACTGAAACTTTGACTTTGCCCTGTGACCCTGATTCTCAACTGATTGTTATCAATATCAAATGGCTTCATCCTTGCATCATCTTCAAGCTTCCTGCCTAATTTGGTGTAAATCGGATCAAACTTTTGAGGTGACCTTGCACTGTGACCTTGACTTTTGACGTATTCTCAAGATCAAATAACTTCATCCTTGACTGACCCTCAACATTTCCAACAAGTTTCCTCCAAATCGAATAAAAACTTTAGCTTATATGGTCAAACCTTTGACCTTGCCCTGTGACCTTGAACTGTATTTTTTCTCAAAATCAAATACGAGTAACATCATCCGTGGCTAACCGTCATTTGTTCAAGAATGTGTGGTCTGTACTGGATCAAAACTTTTTGAAGTGGCTGTGCCCCATGACCTTGACATTTAACCTTTTGGTTGCAAAGTCAAACACTTATTCCGTGACTCACCCCTAACCCTTCCACCAAGTTTCGTTTATATGGGATCAGAACTGCTCATATACAGACGAACATTGAAACATGCCGGAGAACCACCCTCCCTACGCCAACCCACCTTCCTTTTCTGCGGCTTTCAGGTGGCTTCTGGAGACTTTTTTTCCCACATAGTTTGACCAAAATCATGTGGCAGGTAACAGGAACATAGTAAGAGAGACGCCATGGTACAGCGGCCAGGCATCCTCTCTTACTTTACTACTGAACTGGCAGCTGATCTTCTCTCCCAGGGATTCAGGGTGTCGCAGGCGGCCAGTCAGGACCTCATCTAACGTGAATAAAATAATGTGGTTGGTGGCAGGAGTGAAACAAAGGAGACGGCATCGCATTGTAGGGCCAGACGTCAGACCTCCTCGTCGTCTGAACTCTCCCGGCGCTTTCGATATCGTCAGGACCCTTTCAGTTGCACACATTAATTCTGGGGTGAATAAAATCGTGTGTCTGTAGCGAGAATAATGGGCAACGCGTCATCGTTTTATGGGCCACTCGTCCTCGCTTGCTCTAATTCTGCATTTTCTGCCGTCCATCCTTCCTTTCTTCCTCTCTTTCTGTTTATATATATATATATATATATATATATATATATATATATATATATATATATATGTGTGTGTGTGTGTGTGTGTGTGTGTACGTCAGATACTGGTATGGACCTCTTTGCATACATACTGATCCTTTCATGGTCGATACACCTCTAGTATTCTATTCAAGCAAACGCCAGACGATTTTTTTTTTTTTTTTAAGATTGACCGTAGGAGCCTGTGAGTATTAATCTCTAGTTTGAAAAAATAGCCTGTAATTACAAGGGGTATATGTGAATGGGAGAAGGTGTGGTAGTCCAAGAAGAGGAATGATTGTGGTAATGGAGGTCATAAGACAATCAGGTGATATTTTACATTTCCATTAAACTCTTTCCA
>NC_137008.1:60967174-60987174 GCF_032717465.1 Coenobita brevimanus
GTGGATGGTGGAGGGTGGCGGGTGGAGGGAGCAGGTGGCAGTGGCCAGGCGGCGGTGGACCACTGGCCGCCACCAGCCGCTGCCACTGTCATCAGGTTGGACCCAAACCTGGTTGCGATTAATTATACCCGAGGCGTCACCTCACTTATGCCAGAGACCACTGTACTTCACCTGTACCATGTCGGCAGGACTCGGCTAGGGTCACTACCTATTACCTCAGCCGCGTTCATAAATTAAATCGCCTGGCATCGCAGTGTGCTTAATAATAGTAGAAGTAAAGGAGTCCATTCGAGAGAGGTGACCAAATCAGTGCAGGCTCGTGGTTGTCCTGGGGATTTTGTTTTAGTAGATTCTGGTTAACTTTATTTGAATCACATGAAGTTTCAGTTTATGTATTAATGAAGTGTAGATAGGTATGGGGTGGGTGGTGTAGAGGTGAAACTGTGAGGGCAGGTGAGGCAAGGCGGTAGCAGCGGTGGCGGGTGGTTGGAGGTGGTGCGGGCAGCGGGAGCGGGAGCGGGGCGGCGGTGCGCGCGTCGGGACGGTCAGGTGATCAATAGCCAGGCAGTTGGCGGCCCCGGGTGCGCCGACACCACGAAGGAGCAGGAGGAGCAGGCGGGGGCCGGGCCAGTGACGATGGTGCCAGTGTGATGCCCAGCTGGGCTGCCGAGACCCGCGCCCAGCACACCCGCTACACCCTAACACCACACCTCACGCTCGCTTTACTGGACTTATTTCCAACATGAAGCGTCGAATCGGTTTAGGAAACGACGGAGAATTCATGTCCTATCTACTGGACGTGGCTGACCGCTCGCAGAGGTAAGTGCTTTGTGGCCCCTGTCTTTGTGGAGGGAGGCCGCGCCGCCCTCACACATCCTCCAGCACGCCAGGCCTGGATGGCGGCACACGTCCCCTCCAGCCTCCTGCCTTCACTCCGGCAGCTGGAGGGAGGCAGGGCAGGCTTGGAGGAGGCCTGGGTGGCGTAGCTACAGCGGGGGGGCGAGGCTCCATCATGCCACTCCGCCACCTCGCACCAACACAATGGAATTTTCCCATCCGTGAGCCTGAAAAGCTTGTGTGGGTGATTATAATGAGTGATGGAGCTTGGTGAGACAAAGGCAGTGAAGGTTCACCTGTGCTGAGTGCCACCTTGCACCAGTGGTTTGAGGAGCCACAATGGTGGCAGCACCGATGGTCCCTCTGGTCTGTGGTTGTGCCACCACACCTTACCACACCACACCACACTAACCTATTATCACACCAGGTTCCACAAAAACGCACAATTCATAAAAAGAAAAGAAAGTTGTGATTAATAAATGAAAATTTATTGTGAACCTTGAGGTCCAGAAAATGACAATGAAATGATCAATTGAATATTTATATGTGTTTGCAAAATGTTTCTGCGACTGTGTAAGTCCACACAGGTGGTGGTGAGGGGGACAGAGAACCCGGACTCCCGGGTATCTGACGCACAAATTACACGCTGAACGCACAGAATCAATAAACATAACGTCCCGCTGTGCGTTCTCCAAGTCACACACAGCCACACATTTCTCATATGCCACCATTTTTGTCACCTGGAAAAATGCAGGAATTTTTATGAAGGATGAATGAGGTGAGTGATGCCTTGCTCGTGACACAGCGGGACGGGAGCCTGGGATTGAAGGAGAGAGGGTGGTGTGTGAGTGGCTGTGCAAGTGATGGTCACACAACCGCAGCACAGTATAGTGACACTACACTACACTACATCATACCTCACCATACCATACCACACCACACTGCACTGTACTATCACATACCACTTCATGACATACCGTAGTGTGCCGTACCATACCACATCGTACCACATCATATTACACAATACCCACCACGCCATACCATATCTCAGCACTACGCACCACACCGTACCATACCACATTACACTACGCCAGATCACACCAAACCACACTACACCATACCACACCATACCGTACCATACCATTTTACGTTTCACTGCATCAAAGCACACCACACGACACTGTGCACTACGTTACACCACACCACTTCACACACCACATCACTACATTCTACCTTACCATACCACACTACACTACACTATACCACATTTACTTATCTCACCACACCACACCACATTTACACATCACACCATACAACACTACACTACATTTCACCATAGTGCATCACATTTACACATATCAAACAGCATTTAGGCTGCACCACACTTATACCCAGCCATACCACACCATACTTACAAAACACCACACTTAAACGCCACACACCATCACACCTCACTACACTACGATACACCACACCACACCACACCACCTGCTGCTCAGTTACTAGACATTTCTCAGTTGGACTAGTGATATTAGTGGTGGTAAAAGTGAGTTGGTTGTGGTAGTGAAGTGTGGTGTGGTGTGGTGCAACGTGGTGGTGACAGTAATTGTGGTTGTAAAGGTGTTGATGACAGTAGTAGTTGTAGTGGTAGTAGAAGCTGTGGTGGTGATGGTGGTAGTAGTGGTGATAGTGGTGATACTGGTAATAGTGGTGATGGTGGTAATAGTGGTGATGGTGGTAATAGTGGTGATGGTGGTGATAATGGTGATGGTGGTGGTTGTGGTGATGGTGGTAATAGTGGTGATGGTGGTGGTTGTGGTGATGGTAATAGTGGTGATGGTGGTAATAGTGGTGATTGTGGTGATGGTGGTAATAGTGGTGATGGTGGTAATAGTGGTGATTGTGGTGATGGTGGTAATAGTGGTGATGGTGGTGATAGTGGTGGTTGTGGTGATGGTGGTAATAGTGGTGATGGTGGTGGTTGTTGTGATGGTGGTAATAGTGGTGGTTGTTGTGGTGGTGCTAGTGGATGTGGTGCTATTATTTGGTGGTAATGGTGACTGTGCTAGCAATTAGTGGTGATGCTGTTTGATATGGTGTCGTGTGGTGGTGTGATGTGGTATGATGAAAGGCCTAGTGACAGTAGTGGTGATATTGGTCATGGTGGTGATAGTGATTGTGGTGATGTGGATTGGCTGTGGTGCTGCTGGAGGTGTTAAGAACTGTGGTGGTGATAGTGTTATGGTGAAAATTTTGTGATAGTCATGGTGGTAATGGTGTGATAGTAATAGTGATGTTTAGTGGTGGCATAGTAATAGCCGTGATACTGGTGATGATAGTGATACTGATGGGGTGTAAATCTGATGGTGGTGATAGTGGTGGTGATGGTGATAATAAGTGGTGATGGTGGTGATGACATTGATCATGGTGTTGATATAAGTAGTGATGATGATAAAAGTGATGTTTTGATTGGACTGGTAGTCGTGATGTTACTGGAGAAACTGGTGTGGTGATAGTGATGATGGTGATGGTGGTGGTGATTTTAGTAGTGGTGATGAAACCGGGGGTGGTGGTGATAATGAAACTTGTGATTGTGGTGGTGATGCTGATGGTGTTGGTGATGGTTGTGATATTGGTGGCGATGATACTGGTGATGATGATATTAGTAGTGGTGATGATGCAAGTGGTGGTGATATTTGTGGTGATGTTGATAGTGGCAGTGGTGATGATATTGATGATGGTAGTAGTGGTGATGATGCAAGTGGTGGTGATATTTGTGGTGATGTTGATAGTGGCAGTGGTGATGATATTGATGATGGTGGTGATACTGGTGATGGTGGTGATTTTGGTGGTGGTGGTGGTGTGATGTGTGTGGTAGTGATGACGTTGGTGGTATTCGTTGTGATGCTGATGGTGATATTGGTGTGATGATATTGATGGTGATACTGTTGTTGGTGATGGTGATACTGGTGATGGTGTATTGATGGTGGTTGTAATATTAGTGATGATAATATTAGTAGTGATATTGTTGGAGATGGTGGTGGTGATACTGGGAGTGATGATATTGGTAATGATGTAGATGGTGATAATAGTGGTGGTAATGTTGGTGGTGGTGATGATATTGGTGGTGATAATATAGTGGTGATAATGGTGGCGATGTTGGTAGTGATGATGAAGATGGTGGTGGTATTGTTGTTGGTGATAATGATGGTGGTGATACTGGCAATGGTGATGGCAGTAAAACAGATAATGATGGTGATAGTGGTGGTGAGGGTGATTCAGTTTGTGTTGATGGTGATAATCGTGGTTGTGGTGGGATGGTGGTTTGGGTGATGGTGGTGGTGTTGGAGGTGGATGTGATGGTGGTCGTGCTGATGGTGTAAATGAGACTGATATTATTGTTTGTGGTGATACTGTGGTTGATGTGGTGATCGGTCATAACAACAACAGCAGCAGTATAGCAGTAGTAGTAGCTTAGTTGTTGATGTTGTTGTAGGAGTTGTCGTGATAGGGATGGTAGTAAGTTAATGATTCTGATATATATGTATGCTCAATTCCTTTAATATTTCGTCCGAACACTCAATCCCCCAATAACAAAGAACTGCGGCAAAGACATGAAACTCTCCAGCTGTGTATACTGAAGTGCCATCACTCGGATTCGCCGTCCAGGTCATTCAATTTGGTCAGGATAGGTCGCATGTGGTCAGGCTTGTTACAGTGGGTCAGAATTGGTTAAGTTAAAAAGGTTAGGTTGGCTCGGATCTAACTCGGTTAATTAGAGGAATCAGATTTGGAAAGAGAAATTGGTTAGGTCTGACCAGATCTGACAGACGGTCAAACACTTGGGTCAGCCAAGCAGGCCCAGTCGCTCAGTGCATTGTTGTCTGTACTCGTTTGTGAAAAAAAACACCCGTGTGTGTGTGTGTACGCACGCGCCAAGTGTACAAAGCATACTAAGGGTATTAATTAGAAGAACCCAGCGTTAGTGGGCAATATTAATCTTTCCAGTGCGATTACGTCCTTTTGAATTTGTTCTAATTACCCTACAAAATTATGTTTAGCTTAGTGAAAACCTCTTGCGGTGAATGGCCTAGAATTAGTCTCCATTATCCCTTTCAGTACGATAGCGTGTTTTCTAGTTTGTTGCCACTACGCCCAGGTGATTAAATTCGGCTTGGAGGACAAAGGATTAATGAAAGCCAGCTCAGTTCCCAGCAGGAAATTCTGAGCAGTGCGCCTAGCGGGCCGATTACCCTTTCATAACGACCACTGGACATATCTCAGGCGCCAGAAAATAACTTTTTTTTTTTCCTGTATATAGCGTGAGCGACTTGATGAAGGCTGGAGGAAAATCACGTAGACACCCATGGACTTACTGGTAGTAAGAGAAAGCGAGGAGGCTGTGGGAACCCGACACCTGATGGCACTGTCGACCAGCCATGATTGTGCCCTTGTGATCTGGCTGGCTGCATCAACATCTCATCCTTGGGCAAATATATATATACATAGAGAGAGAGAGAGAGAGAGAGAGAGAGAGAGAGAGAGAGAGAGAGAGAGAGAGAGAGAGACTTGTTACTGTAGTAACTTCATACTTGTCATAACCAATATTTAATCATCACAGTATCAAGATTGGCGGTGATATTCGTATACATTTTGTTTCCGACTTTGGACACAGGCAGTGCATTCTCTGGAGGTCAGCAGCGTTCTCACGTGTCTTACACCTTCACGTCACTACTTTGGCACAAATATCTACCGTCACGGCTAATAACATGCTGGGGTTATGTCATTCAGGACAAGTGCTGGGGTAGTTTTATGACATGTCGGTGGGTCTTGTGAGTGATCAGTAAAGACTTCTACCAGCTAAAGGTGTCTAGTAGTGGTACGGCGTGGAGTAAACAGTGTGTTCTCTCTCTTTTCATAATGTTCGAGCGCATAATGAGACTGTTATGTCTTAAACTATTCGAGCTACAGTAAAACCAATATAAGACCTACGCTTGGCTGTGTTTTGGCGTTTTGGGAAGGGTCATTGTTTAAGGACTAAGGTCAGACTGTTAATGACTGTACTCACACGTTGATGAATGGGTAACCTTGAGCAAATGTTAAATTTTCCAGGTTTAGTCTTGACTGTGGTGCAGTGAGTGAGTGTGGTGCAGTGAGTGAGTGAGTGTGGTGTATTAAGTGAATGTGGTGAATTGAGTGATTGTGGTGAAATGAGTGGGTGTGGTGAAATGGGTAAGTGTGGTGCAATGAGTGAGTGTGGCGAATTGAGTGTGATATAGTGAGTGAATGTGGTGCGTTGTGGTGAGTGTGGTGCGTTGTGGTGTGTTGTAGTGCGTTGTGGTGGTGTGTTGTGGTAGTGTGGTGCGTTGTGGTGTGGTGTAGTGCGTTGTGGTGGTGCGTTGTGGTGAGTGTGGTGCTTTGTGGTGGGTGTGGTGAGCGTGGTGCGGTGTCGTACATTGTGATGAGTGTGGTGCGGTGTGTGCGGTGTGGTGAGTGTGGTGCATTGTGGTGAGTGGTGCGGTGTGGTGAGTGTGGTGCATTGTGGTGAGTGGTGCGGTGTGGTGAGTGTGGTGCGGTGTGGTATGTAATGTCACAAGCGCCAATAAGGCCACTGGTTACGACAACATTACCGCTCTAATGTGGGTGCTTTGGCTCCCAGATCACTACACTGACATGACCTGCCACCCACAGCGCTATACTGACATGACCTGGCACCCACAGCACTGTACTGACATGACCTGCCACCCACAGCGCTATACTGACATGACCTGGCACCCACAGCACTGTACTGACATGACCTGCCACCCACAACACTACAGTATACTATGACCTGGCTCTCACAACACTTTAATGGCATGACGTGAATCCCCCAACACTACACATTCATGACCATAAAGGGATGTGACCTGACAGCCGTACTCTGATTTGACCTTACTGTCACATTAAGCAGACATGACGACTGCCATAAACAGACGACCTGACTCCTGCAGCACTGTACTGATCTGACGGCTCCACACCGTACTTACATGACCTGCCTGCCACAATAAAATACTGAGATGACCTGAGTTCCACAACAGAATACTAACATGACATGACTGCTACATTATACTGAAAAAATCTGACTGCCACAACATTATATTGACTCACTCTGACTGCCACAACACTACAGTGACATGACCTGACTGCCATAATACCATACCAACATGTCCTTGAGGACGCACTACCACAGGCCAAGACGATATGGCTCTAAAAATCATTACACGACCAGTGAAATGGTTTAGAACAGCAGTCGGTAGCCCAGAGTCCAAGTAATGTTTAATTTTCAAAATCCGCGGGAGAGAGAGAGAGAGAGAGAGAGAGAGAGAGAGAGAGAGAGAGAGAGAGACTGTCACCGGAATGTGTCATAACAAATTATTAAATTAATACTTCAAACTGTAACACTACCCCTTTTCTCTTAATCAAAGCACTAATCAAACCTATCATGTTTAGCTATGAAATTGATAATGACGGAAATAATAATAATGTCTTCGATATTCAGATGTTGATATATTTGTTCAAGGTAACTTTCATTTTTAAGAAAATAATCTGGAGCAACACGCACGATTATAGTGAAAGGAGTAGATCACCAACCCTAAGCCTATTGGCTACGGAGTGTACTGTTCTGTGATATGGGGGTAATGGTGGACGCAGTATCGATAATTGCATAGCTGCATTAGTACTCCAGATCACTTATCATAAAATGGTGACGTGACAGACACGAACATCGACCCTTATATAACTATGTGTATTTTGCAATGACAGTCAGAGATGTGATATTTGCAAAGCTGTATGCCGTTTTCATTTATCTTCATTATAACCCCCACACCCTCACAGAAGTAGCCTAGAGATACCCAGAGCAAAGATGTTTCATGTATCTCATTATGGACACGAAGGTGGGGCTACTATGCTTGACCATCCACAAGAGGATCACGAAGGAGTAGTGAGGGATTAACCAGTAAATATTAACTTATCTGGGAGTGTATTAATGTATTAAGCTTTTGAGTAAATGTTCTCAGAAAGAGTTGTGGCCTTAATTATTCATATTTTACTCCGGTGAAAGCATGGGAAATAGCTCTGGAAAGATATTGGTCCAAGGTAAACATCGTACCCCTCGGCAAGGTATACTGGTCCATGATTAAAACGGTGCCCTTGAGGGAGGTATTGCTTTGGAAAATCACACGAGTCCAAAACAAACACTATACCCCTCAGAGAGGTGTAGCTCTGCAAAAACACTAATCCAAGATAAAAACTGTACGCCTCAGCGAGATAATAGACTCTGACCAATATGTAACTGCCAGTATCACTTGTTATCTGCGTCTGACCTCTCTCTTGCCATTTCTCTTAGCCTTCCTGTAACCGTTTAGCCTGTCACTCTTCTTTCCTTGTCAGGTGGCTTTACATTCATTTGTACCCCGCTTTAGGGAAAAATTGAAGAGAAAGAAAAGTAAAGGCTCCGAGAGGCGACTAGCAACAGTGCTCATGTTCGTAATTCAGGCCTTTGAGTCTGTGACAAGTTTTTCACCTTTTGGCTCGGGATACAAGGCCACTGGACAATGAGGTTACTGCAGTTACCTTCCCTGTGTTGAAACTCGGGTACCGGTAGTCATTTTACCTACCACACCACAAAGGGTGGATGAATGTCTGAATCGAAATCATTCAGTATCATAATCATATTCACTGTAAAATATCTTTCACAGTAGATATGGCAAAGATAATGAAGTTATCCGTTGTTTATGTAACACGTTGTAGTAGCACCATACAGGTTTCATATAACATCATATGGTAACTCCACGTCTGTGGGTCATTAATGTTATATAAATTTTAAATTATATTGATCACATTATAATGAAAGGCCGCATAAATTCCTTTACGGAAATTCAGACACTGTTTACAAAGTCGTTTAAGTCAGCTTGATGTGTACAGTATACATATGAAATAGCAATGAGGATAGAGAGAAATGCAGACCTAATATACCTCGCTGAACCCGAGCCGCTGTCTGGCGCAGTTGAAATTCAGCTCAAGTTTCGTGACTATCGGGCATCGGGAGTCTATAATCTGCTTTGTAAGTCACGACACTTTAATGTAGGTTCAGGGATAATCTAAGAACCTTCAGTCATCGTGGAATATGATAACTAGCTTAAATTATAGTTCCCATTGTATTAAGTCGTCAGCAACCATAACTGTAGGCTACGTACTACTTCCCACGTTACCGCTGCCGCGACTACGGTTCAGGCATAGCTTATATCCTTAGTTAGTAGGCCGTCATGGAGGTCAGTGTGTTATCGAAAGTGTAGTTGACAATTGTACAGGATATTAAATCTAACACAATCCCAGAGAACAGTGTGTAATAATAAGTGGAGGCCATTACTGCGACAACAGGGCTCTGGTGTTGTGATCTCTCTATGCGCTGTTCCAGTGTAGGATCGGATCTCTCCACTAGGTAGGACAAGCCGTACCTCACCACGCTGGTCTGGGACAGGGTAGCGGTTAGTTAGGAGGCTGGTGTTTAAAGGAGAGGACCCAGTGTCTCCCAGCTTCCTTACCACATTGGACACTCGAACATCTCTACTTGCTGTAACGAGAGAGTCGATCAGTCCACCAGGTCTTGGTATTTCGGATGGCTAAGCAGTCTCCTTACAGAGCACTTCCTCTGTAAGCACTGAGGATGATAGTGCTTCTCAATATGACCAAAACTTAACCAAGTCTAGGTTCTACTGGAAAAGGAAAAGTTGCCAAACTCAGAAGCAGTTGGGAAACATACGATCAGACTGCTTTATTTTTCTTTATTTTTTATGAGCTGAAATGAGCATTATTTTTTAGGCAACGCGACTGTGACAGAGGCAGAACTGAAAGGGAGGATGGACACGTTGAAAAACATAATGTGCAATAAAAGATACTATGGTAGTGATACATGAAATGCAGACGTGTTTAGTAAGCTTACGGTTAGCCCTTCAGTACGATGTCTTTTTTTTTTTTTTTTCGGTTGTATCCTGCAAGCTTTGGACTATTACATTCACTTTAGGGGAGACCTCGTGATGATGAGGCTAGTCCTTCCAGTCCTGCGTTGTCTTTTCAGTGTAATTTATCGATACTAAGGGAACCGATATATATACTTCGGGATAAAGGAGGCTCTTGGATTAAAGGAGCCATTAACCTTTCCAGTTCGTGTAATTTCTCCAAAGCTCAAGAAAATCGTATGGTGGGAAGAATACCTTATAGCAACAAAAGACGTCACAACAGCGAAGGGATTCAAGAAGGTGTCCCAGTTTGTGTCAAGTAAAGTTTACGTATAGGGCGTACGGTAACCTACTCGAGCTCATGTTTAATTCATATTGGCCTACTCCACTCTAGGACGCATGCCATTTGTGTCCAGTCTTGCCGCCGCCCAAGGTTAGAAACTTCATTCTTTCCGGCAAGGAGAGTATGTTTTCACCCATGTTTATTTGTTTGTCTGTCTGTTAGCTGGATTACTCAAAAACCAAAAGAGAGTTTTGGACCAAATATGGTGGGTAGATAGCCCATGTCCCAGGGAACAATCGATTAACTTTTGGGACCGATGCAGACCGTACTACAGATTCTGGATCTGGAAAACACTTGTCGTGAAATCCTAATCAGTGGTGAGAAAATCTAACCCATTATGAAGAATGGTTGGAAATTACGTTGCCCTTGTCGAAGAAATGCGCTCTCCTGAGTGCCCCTCAAGTTCACATTGTTAGAAGGATTTGCTCTCTCTCTCTCTCTCTCTCTCTCTCTCTCTCTGTATACTTGTCGGATTTTATTTACTGTGTTATTCGTAATGTTCAGATGCATTTGGTATTGTACTGTACATCTTTATACGGAAGGCTATTCTTATTTCCTTTACCAGAATGTCTCTAGTCACTTTTCACTGAGATTCCATTTTTTTTTTTTTTACACGTGATGATTTTCTCCTGGCGTGATATAACTTTCCTTTTTTCACGCTCGTCATTTCTCTCGCTGCTATATTTGCTTGTTATGTCCATGTGATTTTCCTTTTTGGTAGGCTACACCGAATATCTCTTTGCAATACGGGTACTTGTCATCAGTCTTTACTTTGATATCCGTTCATTTTATACACATGTAATATTTTTCTTACTAATACGATATATATTATTTCTGTACCCGTGTTGCCATTTTAGCTGGTATGCAATTTCTGTACCTTTTTTTTTTTTTTTTTTTTTTTATATAGAGTTCACCTTCCCCTACGTGTTTTCCATACGTCACCTTTTTGTTGATATTTCTGATTTTGCCTACCCCTGACAGGCGAATACACAGGACAATATCAGGTTACACGTCGAGGCAAATGGAGAGAGAGAGAGAGAGAGAGAGAGAGAAAGTTGTCATGGTGAGAGCATGGGAGGAATGAGGCTTTCATCTCTAGGTTAAGCATGTTATCGTAGGTTTGGTTTGGGCGATTTTTTCCTGTTATACCTGAAAAATATAAGTTTGCTCTAACCCCTTCAATCTGGTGAGGTCTTTTTCCATCGTACTCGTGCTGATTTTACATCGGAGAAGCCATTTGAACTGGAGGGCCTGGATATCACCTTCATTACCCAGTTCAGTAAAAGACGTCACAGAGTCGATGGTGTAGACGTCAATATTATCTATTTGTGAGAGAAGCTCCTTTAAAAAATAGATGTTCAGATGCCTTCAGTAGGTAATATCACTTCAGTTTTAAGTCGAGCAGTGATGAAATTCCTGCATAATATTCTGTTGGACTCCGACGATTGCATCACTGGGTTTTGAAAGTCACTGCCCACTGCCTGGTTGTCTAATGAAGTGTGTCGATGTTCGTCTGCAAGTGTGCATGATGAAATACAGATAGCTATAGAAAAAAATAAATAGAAAATAAAAGGAGGCGAAACTGTAATGGCAGAAGAAGCAAAGAAAAATAAAACAACAGCCAGCTTTATAATACCTCCTTTGACATGTAGAGATCCGAGGCTGGCTTACCTGAGTCCAATACTTTTAAGGGTAGACCATCCTGCTTCCTGTGGTGGCATTACGTGATATAAAATCCTCCAGTCACCTCTTGGGATTGGAACATATTCACGCCCGTCACTCCATCTGGGACGTTTTGGCCACTAGACCACAACTGATGCAAATGTACCGAATAAAGAATGTAAGTCAAAGGTCAGAATCAGAGTGACTCAGCATGCATAATGGAGGAAGGAGCCCCTCTGAGGATCATAATTCCTTGGCCTGACTTGCCTCTTGCGACGCCTTGCATGAGAGAGAGAGAGAGAGAGAGAGAGAGAGAGAGAGGGGGGGGGAGGAAGGGAGAGAGGGAGACTCCTCTAAAGGTCAGCTCTCCTTGACCTGCCTCACTATTTGTGGATCCTAGCAGTAGCGAGTGTACGAGAGAGAGAGAGAGAGAGAGGAGTATCGTTTTATCTAAGCTGTGAGTAACGTTTCTGTTGCAGCGCTTATGTGGGTGATGTGTAAACGTTTATATAGGCAACGTGTATATTGATAACGTTTATGTGAGTAACGTTTATATGAGTAACGTTTATATGGGTACCAGTAACGTTTAATGGATAATGTTCATATGGATAACATTTATATTGGTAAAGTTCATGCGCAGTGAAATACATGTTTTCTTGGTTACTAGATAAGGATAGCAAGTTAAGATGACACTTATCTCCAAATATTCGATGACGCCTTTTGTGTATTTTTATATAATGCCTACGCCAGACAGTACTACTCAGCTTAACCCCTTCGATAGTGTGACGTCTTTATATACGTATTCATGGTGCTACTAGGCAGTGTATTCAGAGTGTTTTAGCGGTGAAGGGAGTAATGAAGCTATGCCAACCCCTCCAGTTAATAATAATAATAAAAAAAAATACTTAGCTGAGTGAAATCGTTTGGAGGAGTAAAAAAGTAACAGCAAGTCGTCAGCATATTAAAGGTGTTAAAGAGACCCCTCACCGTGATTTTTTTTTTTTTAGATAAGGTGACATTTTTGTAGTTTGTCTTGCTGCCAACAGACGATTTGACTTCACAGAGGAAGGACGTCTGGCAGTGTAGGGGTTACTGAAGACTGTCTAACCCATCCAGTTGGAAAAGTCTATCCCAAGCTAAGCAAAATCGTGAGGAGGTTACGGGAATTTACAAAGATGACTTACTTGAACGGATTAAACATAGTCACTATTAACCTCTTCATTCACGGGTGTCTCCTCCTGCGCCGAATAAAATAAAATGATAGCAAGAACAAAATTAGGAAGGGGGTCATAGAGGTACAAACAAACAAACACCCAGTATATATGCGGTATGCGTATGCGGTATTGGAAAGGATTTAGATGAATTAAAAGTAAAAGGCGCTTGATGGTCCTGGATAAAAGTGATAACCCAAATCCCGACGCAAGCGTTATAAATACGGTCGAGTGACTGAACACGTGCAAGACTGATGGAAAACACAATGGAAATAGTTTTGGAAATATCGCTGGGGTAAAAAGGATTCTAGTTATACAGTGGGAAAAAGAAGGATGCGTGGGGAATGGAGAGAGAGCATCTTAAAAAAAAAGTCACTACAGTAAGGTGTTTTCTGTATGATCGCACCATTTCCAGACGATTTCCTGTATCAGTAGGGAAGCCTTTCGTGGGGAAGGAGTCAGAGATCTCCATGAAACTCATCGAAAATGAAAGGGCTTTGCAAATTCGAGCACCTCACCCCTCCCCTCTTATCTTTGTACCACCCTGCCTCACCCCACCTCACGTCACTCCACTGCACTCCACCCACCTCTTCCTTTACCACCCCACCCACACCCCAGCCACGTGTGTGTGACCGTAACCTTGACCTTTGACTTTCAAGATCATACTCATTAATCTTTGGCGTGCTGTTTCCTTTACTTAGGGGTTGTGCTCTGGGTGACATCAAAGTATTTTATTAAGCTGGCGGGGAATTTCAGTTGCAGGCACTATAGTTCATCCACCGTAACTTAGCAGAGACTTTCTTGCTTTGGCAGCACCTTTCTCAGTGGCAGATTAAGGTTTCCCGCTCTACATCCATTTCATAGTACCCCTTCGTGACTAGCACTATCGTCAGGTGTTAATCTTTTCTTACTGTTCAGCATTCAAGAGGGAGAGATGACAGTTTCAGTCAAAGTATACTGGGCATAATAATACAGTGTCTCGAAATTGTAAGAGCTAAATGAAGTGCTGCGTAGTTCACCTGTAATATTCAAGTGGGTCGGACAAGTTGTAATCCCGCTTCAGTAGTGCGGATCCCCAGCCATGTAAAAGGATTATTGATACCAACTGTACTGTCACGATCAGAACTTCACCAACACTTCCCTGCTGGTTGTGGCTGTAGAGTGTGTTGCAGGAAATATTTTTGTGACAGCAGTGGGAAGAACACAGGATGAGAAGATGAAAAGGAGACATATGGAAAGCTGGACTCATCGCTGGCACGGGGCTGTTGACTGCGTATGTTCACTAAAATGGGAAGAGTGATTCATACAGGTGCAGTGTCCTCCCTGATTGCAGTACAGCCAGAAGTAAAATATGTTCTCTCTATAGGATTATGCTTTGTGTGAACTGTCGGTTTTAAATCTCACACACACACACACACACACACACACACACACACACACACACACACACACACACACACACACACACACACACACACACACACACACACACAGAACCAAACATAAAGCCTGGTAGCACGGTCGTAAACCATCATAAAATATTGGAAGTAACACACACAGAACTGAATTGGTTCAAGCGTCAGAGTAAAAACGAGAGCGTGAAAAAAGTGGAGGGAAAATGCAATCAGGTCGTGCAAAAAAATCTGTGTAAAATATAAAATTGATTACATGTATGAAAAACACTTTAGAAATGGAAACTCTACTGTACTCTTTTTTTTAAATCACATGACGAATCAAATCGATGTTGTTTTTACACCTTTCCACCTCGGGTTCTCTCTCCTAAGCTGATTATTTTTGTTTTTTCGATAGCATGAATACACTGGAATTACATCGTACCGAAGCGGTTAATGGAAATGTCAGTTCCCTTCACTGAGGCCGAAATAGGTTTAAATCGTCAGCAAAAGTGAAAAAATATTGTCATAGGCGTCATCGTTGTAAAACGATTAATGGAAATTGTTTATCTAATCCCTTCACTGCCAAAAATAGGTCGATCTCCAAAATTTAATAAAATGGTGTGGTCATATAAAAAATAAAAGACTCGTAGGACTTTCCCTTAACTGAATAAAAGCGCCTAGCATGAGCTGGAATAAACTACGGTAACAGAGTTTTTCCTAACATCAGAGGGTTAATGGTGACAGTGTTACTATATTTCTCAGCAGAACAGAATCGTCTGTCGTTAGCTGGAATAGAATAGTAGGCCTGTCCTGACCATGTGAGGGTTAAGGAGGTACGAGTGAGGTAGGGGTAAGAGATTTGATGTAGTTATATCTGATGTTTATATAGCATATCGATCGCATGCTGGACTAAGCTTTTCCTTCATTCGGGTTACACGAGAAGTCCTGTGAGATTATACGACTAATTATACACTAATCAGTATATCATCTGCAAAACATTATAGAAATCCAGACTACTTGGTGTATTAAAATCGTATTATTTTTGTATCCATTCAGTAAACTAGGGGTGACGTCATTGGTCTGAAGGGTATAGGCTGAGGTGGGAGTAAAGGTCAGTGTTAATATGCGTGGAATTATTGATTTATTTATCTAGTTTTTATTTATTTATTTACGGGTCTGACACCGTTTTCAAGACCCAACAGTGTTCCCATCCATAGCAACTGGGACACTACACTTTTTCTTACACATCACCACTTGGACGCTAATACACACCGTTTGTACTGAAGTCATGACGAGTGTGATGGCATTAGCGGCGTATTTTTATGATATGTCGGTGGTTCTTGTGCAAAATCTGTTAAGACTGTTTAAGCGATATTCCATTCACCAGACTCACACACATGAATACTTTGGTTCATTCGTAACTGACGTAGGGAAAGTTATTTATAAACGCTGGTGATGTCAGCAAACCCAGGCGAAATGAAAAACTGATCTTGCTGTCAAACCAAGCTAAGCCTAACTAAGCCAGGGTAAACCAAGCCGGACCAGGGTAAATTAAACCACACCAGATTTAATCAAAATAAGCATACCAAGCCAGACCAGACTAGACACTGGCGATGCAAGCTAACCCTGGCGAGAGGATAATCGCACCCTCAGACCAGACCAAACCTAACCACAGCAAATCAGATCAAACCAAGCCAAGCCACGCCAAGCCAGGCCAAGGCAAGCCAAATCAAATCAAACCAAATCATATCCGAATGAAATAATTCAAACCAAACCAAACCAAACCAAATTAAATCAAATCAAATCTAGTCAAGTCAGATCACACCAGACCAGATCACACATCACATCACAGCGCAGTACAGCACAGCACAGCACAGCACAATACACCACAACCTAGTACACCACACCACACCACACCATATCACACCACATCACATCACATCACATCACATCACACCACACCACACCACACCACACCACACCACACCACACCACACCACACCATCTAGGCGAGAGAGCAGTCCCACCACTTGACCAAACCCAATTCGCAGTTTTCGTCAACCACTTCAGTTTGGTGATGTCTTGCATTTTGAATTATTACAGAATATAGATTTTTTTTTTTCAAACTAAGAGTCCATTAGAAGCCAGTGAAGTTTATGATAGAGGCTGTGTCTAAAAATAAATTGCTTACTGGAATTGATAATTCGAAGCAAATCTAGTTTTGGAAAGAGTGACCTGAAAAAATAAGTTACTTCTTGAAATCAGTAACGAGCAAAAAATTACGTGGTGGAATATGTGACGTGAAGAGCTTACATATTCAAATTAACAACGTGGAGTATAATACATGTTATTAGTTACATGAAAAAATCACAGGAATTAGTGACGTGAAAAAATATATTACTATGTGGAGTTAGTGACACAAAAAAACACGTACTGAATTGACGTGAAAACAATGTGGCAAACTGCAGGTGTGGTATTAGTTGATGTTTGTAACGAGAGAGAGAGAGAGAGAGAGAGAGAGAGGAGGGGGGGAGGAGAAGGATTGGTGTGTGGGGAGGGAGGGAGGTGTAGTGGGGACAGGGAGGGATGGAGATGTGAGGTTGGGGGAGGTAGGCAGAGGGAAAGGTCTAAGGGATTCAGGGAGGGAGGGGGAGGGGGAAGGTATTAGGGGTTTAAGTAGGGAAAGTAAGAGGGGGAGAGGTAAAGTGTTGGAGGAGGGAGGAGAGGGTAGGGTAGAAAAGGAGGTGCTTTGTGGAAGAGGGAGGTGTTGGGGGAGAGAGAAATGTTAGGGGGTGAGGGATGGGGGGTAGAAATGTGAGGGGTGAGGGGGAAAGGAAATGCGTGGATGAAGAGGTAGAAACAGGTTATTGAAAGGTGTTAAGAGGCGAAGGGGTAAGAGGGAGTTATGTAGGATTGGGGGGTGGATGGAGAGGCGGGGGGAGGAGAGGTATTACGTATGTGGTGGGGGAGGGATGCGGAAGTAAGACGTGCTCGGGGGGGTGAGATGGGGGGAGGTGTAGTTAGTTGTCTGGAGAGGGAGGGTGTAATGGGGTGGGGTGGGATGTGCTGTGGAGGGTAGGAGTGGGGAGTGTACCTGGGGAGTGGAGGTGGAGGGCTGGGGTGGTGCAGGAGGGTGGTAGTGAGGTGAGGTGGTGGGGGAATGGTAGTGAAGGGGTGGGGTGGAGTGGTGGGGTTGGAGGGTAATTCTGGGGGAGGGGTAGGGTTGTTCATGTCACCTCAGTTAATGCATGTGGAGTGAGGGACCAGGCCTGGACATACTGACTCCCATTCCACCACTCCCTCATCACTGTTCCACTCCTTACCGTTTATAGTGGAAGCAGTCTCATTGGTTTATTTATCTCTCTACTGCCTGTCTGTCTACAACCTATCTCTGTCTGTCTCTCTCTCTCTCACACACACACACACACACACACACACACACACACACACACACACACACACACACACACACACACACACACACACACACAACAGCACTGTGGGGGATACCAGTACGTATTGTAAACAGCGACGGCTATCTCTGCATGTGCATCGCTGTCTGTTTGGATGAGGGTGGTGTGTTGTGGGAAGGGTGGTGTGTTAAGAAGAAGAATGGTAGACTAAGAACAAGGTTGAAGGATGAAGTATGAGAGTAAGGTATTATATGATAGATGGGTGGTGTATCATGGAAAGATAGGAGTGGTTGGAAGCAGGAGAGGTAGACCAAGAGCGGTGTGAAAGATGTGTGTTGGAGAGAAATGTAAAATGACGGTCGTGTAACTGTTACTGAAGGAGGAGTTGTGTGGCAGAGAGAGAGAGAGAGAGAGAGAGAGAGAGAGAGAGAGAGAGAGCATCCTTCACCCCTCACGAGACACAACAATCGACAGGTATATACAGTACGAACAGATTTACTCTCAGACCTCAGTAGATTTCCCAGTAGCGAGTTAAACCGTCTGAAGGTAGCCCCCAAAATAATCGCCTCCGGAGGTTTAAGGCTAAAATCGAGATAGTTTCTGAAGTCCAGTCACCAGGTATATAATTTCCGTAGCCGGGGGTAAATCAGCATAGGTAAACTTTGTGGTGAACTTACAAGGTGACTTCAGAGATCGACACCCTCCCAACCCATTACCTTCCCTGTCCTTTCCCGTCTTGTACCCTGGCTTTCCTTCCACTCTCATTTACTGTCTCCTCTCTCCCACCTGAGTCCATCACTTCCCTTGCTCATCCTCTCTTCCTTCTCCCTCACCGCCCCTACACCATCACTTATCCTCTTCTTTCCATCCTATCCCATCTTTTCCCATCCCCTTCCTTCACTTTCTTTTCACTCCCCTCCTTTTCTCCTCCTTCCCCTATTGATCGTCTCCCTTTCTCCTCCCCTGTTCCTTCCCCCCCCCCCTGCTTTCTTTCCTCCCCTATTCATTTCCCTTTCCCCCCCCCTTACATTTTCACCTTTTCTCGTTTCACCTTCCCCCCCTCTCCTCTGCCTCTATCTTCTTCCCTATATACCTTCTCCATTTTTCATTATCCTATCGCTCCCTTCATCCTCCTTCTCCTTCCTCCCTTCTTCTCTTTTTCACCTCTCCATTTCCGCCCCCCATCTCTCTCTCTCTCTCTCTCTCTCTCTCTTCCTTCGCGTCCTTCCCGTTCTCCTATCTCTCTTCTTTCCTCATCCTCTCGCCTCTCCTCACCCTTCTCCTCCCCATGCCTCTCCCTACACCCACCCCACGCCACATATTAGCCTTATGAACCACTGGGGCAGGTAAAGTGCAGCATTAACCCCTCATATTCCGCCACACACATATTTTTCCACTGTACTTTCCCGACAAGGTTTATATATGAACGTAATTAAGGCCCCACCATACTTT
The DNA here is from genome assembly GCF_032717465.1 of Coenobita brevimanus. Lineage (NCBI taxonomy): Eukaryota > Metazoa > Arthropoda > Malacostraca > Decapoda > Coenobitidae > Coenobita > Coenobita brevimanus. The sequence continues at coordinate 60,986,483 of NC_137008.1, forward strand.
TAACACCTTGGCCACGATGACGTCATTCTTTGTATAGCCTAATCTTGTAACTGGTTGATGATTTACTTAGCTTAGAATAAAACACTTGTACTGAAGGGACCTCTGAAGGCTGTATATATCTCACCCATCCAGTTCATAACTGTTCTCCTGAGCTGATTAAAAGCATGTCGAGATTGCAAGAATGAAATGATAGAGACGTCTTTGTAATGACAGTGTTAACAATATGTCGTCTTCAGTATCTGTTAAAGTATGGACATGATCTGATGTACAGAGAATCAGAGTGGAAACGGTATATAACCATAGCAAGACTTGAGCATTGGATGATGGGGATGGGGGAGTACAGCCTGTGAAGTTGGGCATGAAATGTTGGGAGGTTTTGGTGGAGTAAAGAAATAACATCTTCGGCGCGAGGAGGTAATTTATATCCTGACGATTTTAACAGCGTATGACACACTCTTGGATAGGGGGTTGTTACACTGCCTTCATTAATGTCATCGCTATTATGGTGGTGTCCGAAGGTGAAGAAGAATCGTCAGGCAGCGGCAAAAATATACTACAAGAAGAAGTCATCGCACTGAGGGAGTTGAATATGTCTCCAAGAAGAAGAATTAGTGGAAGAAAATGAACAGCAAGAAAGAGAACGCTCTCTGTTATGCAGGGAGGGAATTGGAGTTTTTGTCGGGAATATATAT